>NC_057811.1:313903559-314277126 GCF_018294505.1 Triticum aestivum
GGGGGTTTGGGGAATATTATTGGCTAGTTGGCCGAAGGGCGGTTTAATTTGGGATTTGGGGGGAATTTTTTTGTGGGGGGGGTGGGGGTTCATGCGGTGGGGGGGGTTTGGCGCATGGTCGGTTTCTCCAAGTGTAGTCCCATGTGTCAGTGAAGAGGCAAGCCGAAGTGCGTTCCGTTTGCATGAGCCGTGTGCAGGATCGAACGTGTGTGGGGTGCAATGCGACCGCGACAGGGTGTTGTGAGTGTACCCCCTTTTTCCTTTTAAACTAGGTGCTTCACCCCCTCAAAAAAACTTGGTGCTTCGCGCGATCCACCGATACTACTACTAGTAATCCGGTAATCCCGACTAAAACGGCACGGCCGGGTCTTTTCCCGCGTGATATGCTGGCAGGTTGGCTTAGTTGGGTTTTTTGGACGAGTAATGCTACACCTACGTCATCCCAGTTACGTAATTAACGTAATGTGAAACGTGTGAGCTGTTGATTGTAGATTGGGGGGAGGAAGGGGCCCACCACTATGAAAATCAGGGAGGAGAGAGAGAGGCAATTTACGTTAACCCTTTCGTAGGTTCCCGTAGATGTAGAAAGATGTGAAATGTGTGAATGTGTAGTGGACGTACTATTGGAGTGCCTAAGATAAATTGTGTATGTAGACCCTATGTGTTTATTTACTTCGCATGTTAGCTTTGTCTCGGTTCAATAAAAGGCAGAGTTGGTGATGATGGTGTGCCTGCCATCCTGCAATATAGGCCGTCAGATCTATATCTAACGGATAGGAAGGAAACTATGACAGTTTATCCGCACTCCTCTCCACATTTGCAGATAAGGCCTTCCCTCGTTCATCCTTTTCTCCCACAAGATCTTGATGTTCTGTGCAACGCACGGGCATCTTGCTAGTACTCCTACAATATACTATACTATTGTGAAAGTTCATATACACCGGTCGAGATTAATGCAAACACGGCAGATTTTCATTACATTTCGAACTTTTATAAGACAGAAAAATAAAATAAACCCGACCCTAAACCTATTCTACGGCGGCGACCGACGTCCTCCATCTGCGATCTCCATGTACGGGGGCGGGGTTCAAGACGAAGGTGCGGTCTCCGGCGAGGAAGAGTAGAACACGGGAGACGAACCGGCCAGTTAGCACACCATGCCCTGCCGCCTCCCATGCCCTACTCATCCTCGGAGGAGTCCCCGACCTCAGCGGTGCCGGACGTTGGACGGCGGCAAGTAGGACGCGTGGCTGACGGTGCTCCCGTCGTCGGCCGCCGTCGTGGCCACCGCTTGTGCGGTCGCGTTCGCGTCCGGCTATGCTATTGCGTCGTGAGCGGCGACTTGAGCGAGGACGGCGACCTCGAGCTTCATCCCCGAAGACAAAGCTCTCTCGCAGAGCGTTCGCGCTCGCGGTCATGGCGGATGTGGTGCAAGGTACCAGGACGATGCACTATGGTGTGGAGGTTAGCTGGGCATTGCCGCTTTAAGTAGCGCATTCCGGTGAGGCCAAAGCGTCCGGGCGCGTCATTAAGTCGCCGGAGTTTGTTCCTCGGGCACCGAGCCTCTTAACGACGGCATACGGACGGACGGCATGAATGCGGGCAGCTGGCGCCGGCTGGGAACGCACCACGCGGCGGCACGAGGGACGAGGGTTTTTGGTGTGCCAGGGTAGTCAGCTGCGGTCGTGGCAACGTTGGAGATGCCCTTTGCTCACATGCGACCCCACATGTCATTGAAAAAGCAAGATGACCCGGCATGGTCTCAGGTCCTGGGGATGCAGTTGACCGCGCTACACCACTCCGCGGATGCGTCGCCGCGTGCGCGCACTTCGGCACCCCGTGCATCCTCGATGAGCCGGGTGTTGATCTGCTGGTCGTGCCACAGCGCTAACGCCACCCTCGGCACACTGAAACCGGCCATGTCCAGCGACGATTAGCGTGTCGCTCATCGCGGTCGCCCTGTCCAGAGGTGGTGCTGGAGCTGCGCCACATTGTTGGCCCCCACGACCCACATGAACGGTTGCCGGTGGCGAGGATGTCATGGGCTAGCTCCTTCATTGGACTAGTCTGCGCCACTTCGTCCCGACAGGTGTGACCCACATGTCGGTTTCCCTATTTTCCCGGCCATATTCGAGCGTCAGTGCTCTGCGTTGTGCATTAGGCGCAGAACAGGTGGTTTTTGTGCCCTGGTTCAAATGTGGTACAGTACCAAGTTGTTACCCTAGCCCCGAGTGTGGTGGTTTTGGGTACGGTACCATCCTTTTCCTTTTCAAGTAGTGAAGCGTAACACTTGATTAAGTAGCCGGATGGTGTGCTGAATGTAGGTGTCCGACTGTTTGAAAGAATAATTGAGGTGTGCCTGATCCGTGCCCGCATTTAGGGGTCCAACTTACCATGTTCCAGCAGTAGTAACTATACTAGTCCCTACATAATCCCTGTGTTTTTATTTACTCTGCATTTTAGCTTTGCTCAAAGTCAAACTTTGTAAACTTTGACAAAGTTCATAGACAGAAATAATAACATATACAATAACAAATCAGTACCATTAGATTCATTATTTAATATACTTTCACATCATATATATTTTCTATTATAAATGTTCATATTTCTACTCTTACTAGCAAGATGCCCGTGCGTTGCACGTAACATCAAGATGCATTTGTATTACTAGTTTATCTTGTGAGAGAAAAGGATGAACGAGGGAAGGCCTTATTTGCAATTGTGGAGAGGTGTGTGGGTACCTTTTTGCAAAATTGCCATAGTTTCTTTCCTATCCGTCAGATATAAATCGGATGGCCTATATTGCAGGGTGGCAGGCAGACCATCATCACCAACTCTATATTTTATAAGAGTCCGTCCGATTTATATCTGACGGATAGGAAGGAAACTATGGTAATTTTGCAAAAAGATATCCACACCCCTCTCCACATTTGTGAATAAGGCCTACCCTCATTCATACTTTTCTCCCACAAGATAAACTACTCATACAAATGCATCTTGATGTTCCGTGCAACGCACGGGCATCTTGCTAGTGTACATAAAAAGCAGAGTTGGTGATGATGGTGTGCCTACCATCCTGCAATATAGGCCGTCCGATCTATATCTAACGGATAGGAAGGAAACTATGACAATTTACCGCACTCCTCTCCACATTTGCAAATAAGGCCTTCCCTCGTTCATCCTTTTCTCCCACAAGATCTTGATGTTTCGTGCAAGGCATGGGCATCTTGCTAGTTTTATATAAACTTGGTCAAATTTTATGAAGTTTGACTTCAGTCAAACCTAATATGCAGAGTAAATAAAAACAGAGGGAGTATCTTACTCCGTGACCAAGAGGGAAGGGAAAACGAGACAACTTATTGTTTATTTGAGTCGTTCAAGTATAATCATGCGGCGTTGCTTATTTCTCATTCCTCTCCAACACTCTTCTCCATCGATCATGCCGCCCTCCGGTCGAGTCCATCCTCCTGCATGCGTCATTTGAACATTCTGCCGAGTATCATTCGCATGTCGTCCTAGACCATGCTTGTATTTCCAATGTTGTAATTTGTCCGACATGCATACAAACAAACGGTTCATTTAAAGTTTCACTTTGCCTCCACTATGTGTCGCTTCCCGTCTTAGTTTTGACATCCCATTCGGTTCATGCCCCAACACATCTTGACGAGATTGATTGATGTTGAGAGATCAATTGCGTGTCGTGCAAGGAGATAAAGGTTTGGTCTATTTCTATGATAGAAATGACCTGGGGGGGAGGGGAGGGGGTCTGTGGGGATCAGAGGGAGTATATTGTACGTTCATAAGCGAAATGAACGTATTGTACCCACCCTAGTCCTCTTTCAATCGATCTCCGGACCCCGAGATGAAATCAAGAGAAAACGAGTGGGTGCATGTGTGATACCTAAGGCGGATTCAAAATTTTGAACCGGTGATCATAGCATCCGCAAATCATATATAAGGGTATTCAATGTTCGTTTCGCTTTTGAACATACAATATACCCCCTCTGATCCTTTCTAGTTTACATATAAGTTTTATGTGTAGTCAAAGTATCTCTACTTTGATCAACTTACAGAAAAAAGTATCAAACAGAGATGGTCTCCAATCAATACTGTTAGATTCGTACGTACTCCTAGATTTGTATTCAAACAGAGATGGTTTCCAATTTGTTTTCAACCACGTGAATGTGCTTGTTCTCGTGCATGCTCTTCCTACTAGGATTTCGCCACGTATAGCTAGTCCAATAGTAACTTTTTTTAAGCTCCCTGTCCAATAGTACTAGTGGAGTACTGACAACATCTGTAGTAGAGTATGCAGTGCTCATAGTACTCCCTCCTTCCATTTATAGAGGGCCTAAGAGCAATTCTAATAAGGCCTAGTCAGCAGGCTATAAGACTTGTCATGTCATTAAAATCCTACTTGGAGGAGTGAGAAGAGAGGAGAGAGAGTGAAGCGGGCTCTTCCAATCATATACCTTGCTCATAGATCAAGAAAAAATAGTATGCATGCAACTCTCTTCCAATCATATACCTTGGTCATGCAAATATTAAATGCTTAGAGCCAACCTAATAGCCATTCTAAGAGCCAACGTACATGGCACTTTTGCCTATGTGAAGGAGAGAGATGTGAAAAAGTAAGGGGAGTGAGCTCTCATGCAAGAGCCTAGCTATATACGCATTCCTAGGTAAATACAATAAATATGAAGAAAGAGATAGAGAGGAGATGGGAAAAAGTACTAATACAATAGCCAACCTTTTATATTATTTTTTGCGGGAAATAGCCAACCTTATAGCCCACACTACTGTATGAGTGCATATAGATGATGGCTATAGATGACATGGCAGTTCCTTATAGCCATTGGCTGGCTATATTATTAACCATGCTCTAATGCGTTTTTCAGAACCGCATTTGACTATTGACAAGATTAATAGTACACGAGATGTATAATGTGAAAATTATATCATTGGAAGCTCCTTTCACTTATGAATTTGACCGTATGCTTTGTGTAAGTTGCATGTCATATATTATTACTCTAACATTTGGTCAAAGTTAGCCTCGAAAAATGCATTAGGCCCTGTAGATGGAAGGAGGGAGTAGTAGCGGAAGTGGATCCTCTGACGTAGGTATCCCTGCCTTACCCTCCCTTTCGGTCACTTACTGGCGGACCCCATGCTTGCTAGGCCCCGCATGTCAGTTACTCAATGGGTTCGGCCACGTCCGGGGATCCTCATCCGTAGTATACTCCCTCTGTTTTTATTTACTCCGCATAAAATGGAGGGAGTGGTAGTATAAATGACGCGGGCGGGGGAGGGGGAGGGATGTCGGTTTGCTCTCAACTGCGGTCCCACAAGCGAGCGAAAACGCAAGACGAAGCGCGTCCCATTCGGTGAACGACGTGGAGGGTCCAGCGTGCCGGGGTGCAACGCGAACGCGACAAGAGCGATGTACAGTCAAAACCGATTGACCTTCGCTGCTCGGCCGGAACCACTATTCACACCAGAACCTTCGATGCTCGGCCTACGCCAGCCACTGCCCCAAAATCACACCTCCTCTCCAGCCCATTCCCCCACCTTTTGATCCCCTAGCCCGCATCAAGCATCCCCTAGTTCGCCGGAAAGCCATGGTGCGCCACAAGATCACGTACTACAAGATGCTGACGCTGGAGCGCCGCGCAGAAATCGCGGCGGCGGTCGGCGCCACAGACCTCCGTTCCCAAGCTCGCTTTGCGGTGGGCCAATCCCCAAGTTCTCTGGAGCCAAGCTACGACGAGGAGGAAGCCGATCCAATGTTCATGGCGAAGGTCGCGGCGCAGAAGGCCCTCGATGGGTATGAGACGATGGACGTCGACTTCCTGCCGGCGTCCGGGTCCCCCATGGTGCAGGCGGACCAGCGGTTCAACCTGGCGATACTAAAGGAGGACCGGGAGGCAGAGGCTCAACTCGACGCGGAGCATGCGCATGCCGCTGCCATCGAGGCTCTCCTGCATGCGGAACCGGATGTCGTGGATGTGTACCGGGCGGCGGAGGCTCAACTCGACGCGGAGCGCATGGATGCCGCTGCCATCAAGGCCCTCCTGTAGGTGGAACCGAACATCCTGGACTTGAACCGAGTGGCGGAGGCTCAACTTGACGCGGAGCGGACGGATGCCGCTACCATCGAGGCCCTCCTGCAGGAGGAACCGGACGTCCTGGACTTGAACCGGGCGGCGGAGGCTCAACTCGACGCGGAGTGCGCGGATGCCGCTGCCATCGAGGCCCTCCTGCAGGCAGAACCGGACGTCCTCGACTTGAACCGGGCGGTGCTCTCGTCCGTGCAGAGCGCCCGCATGCTCCGCGTGAACGAGTAGCTGGAGGCCGAGGACAACCACGGTGCGGAGACACACGTCGGCAGCTACGGCTGGTTCACGCCGGCAGCCAAAGATAACGAGGCCGTCTCGTTCCGCGAGCAGTGATAGTTTTTCTTTATGTTGTTGTTTTTAGGGATCTTTTGATGTGTAAAAACATATATTGTTATGCAAGTTGCCCGACTTTCATCATTTGGGTCAGTCTACCATTTCAGGTGGTTGGATGAATGTCCTACGTCTCCTAACCCTTCTTCCTCACCTCTTCTTCTTCCCCAACAGACCACCACACGGGTCGTACGGATCCACCCCAACATGCGGTTGGATAAACATAATGTATGAACAAAAATTATCTGTCATCGGTAGCACGTGTCAGTGAGGGTGTGTTCCCTTGGTTGGGTTTGCAGCGTGCAAGAGCGACTGTATGAGGGTGCGGTGCGACCGCGGCGTGCAGGAGCGACCGTGTGAGGGTGCGGTGCGACCGCGACAGCCGTGCGCAAGTGTACCTCCTTTTCATTTTGAAAACTTTAGGCAAGCTTGGCAAAGATGTGTGGCGAAGCATGGCAATGCAAGGCCTAGACCCAAACAGGATAAGTACGTACATACTAGGAGTACTAGTGTTAAAAAAGAAAGGCGGGGTTTTCCTTCGCGGGATTAATCGATACAAATCCTCGTTTGACGTGTCAATTAATGCGTATTTTTTCTCCAAAGCCCAAAGAGCTAACCATCTCACTCCTCATCGCTTGATTAATGCAGCGCCATGCAAACAAACCTTCTCACTTCCGCATGCATGCAAGGGTATATTAATGTCCTTGGTTGCTAGTACGAGGCAAACCCCATCAATTTTGCCTCGATTAGTGTTAGTGGCCTTTTGCAAATTGTAATTTTGATATAGTGGCCTTGTGTACAAAAAAATGGAGGTAGTGACTATTTGACTTCCTTCCCCATTGCGGTGACGTCGACGATACTCGAACATCGTGGTTTGGCGAAGTGCGTTCGATGGAGAACACCATTGAGGGAGACCACGGTAAGTCGTTCGCAAGTGCCGCCCGCAAGCCGAGACAACCGCCTTATTTGCATCCAAGAAGTCCGTTGAACCAAAGGACGCGTAAATGTACTAGTACTACTAGTACACAATAGCGCTGTCCGTCCAGCTTAGTGCGGTGAGGTGGTTTCTCGAAGAAGACGATGGAGAAGCGGAGTCAGCGAAGAGTGAAATGATGGTTGCTTCGTCCGTGCTTTGTGATTTGACGCCTCACTGCTTTGTGATTTGTGATAGAAGGGGCAGGGGAGTAGACTCTGTGCTCTATATTGTACATGAGTCCAAGCACGGGAGAAATAGGAGAGACGTTGCATTTTTCTATTCCTTCAATCAATCAATCAGGGAGCTTCGGTGCCATCTTTTTGGCTTTGGCAGCACCGTCCACAATGGTTCCCATCGATGACAAAAGCTATTTTCACATTTGGCTACACATTGTGGATGCCCTTAACCGTACCACTTGGTTTTGCTCCTATGTGATATCTATACAAATCTCAATTATATTGATCTAAAAAATCATAGAATCAAGATTAGTAAAAAGGAGGTGATTTTGCCGCGCGGATGGCGGGGGAGGTTTCTTATTTTTAGAGGACGTTGGCCTGGCAGTTTGCTAACATGCGGTCCCACGTGTCAATGCTTTACCAAGCCGATCTGCGTCCCACATGAGGCAGAACAACGGTAGAAGCAATGCTACCTCTTGAGCACTGCGTAGGTTTCCCTTGAAGAAGAAAGGGTGATGCAGTAAAGTAGCATAAGTATTTCCCACAGTTTTTGAGAACCAAGGTATCAATCCAGTAGGAGACCACGCTCGAGTCCCACGCACCTACACAAACAAATAAGAACCTCGCAACCAACGCGATAAAGGGGTTGTCAATCCCTTCACGGTCACTTACGAGAGTGAGATCTGATAGAGATGATAAGATAATATTTTTGGTATTTTTATGATAAAGAGTAAAAGTAAAGATTGCAAGGTAAACGGTAATAGAAATAGCTTGTTGATGGAAGATTAATATGATGGAAAATAGACCCGGGGGCCATAGGTTTCACTAGTGGCTTCTCTCAAGTTGGCATAAGTATTACGGTGGGTAAACGAATTACTGTCGAGCAATTGATAGAATTGAGCATAGTTATGAGAATATCTAGGTATGACCATGTATATAGGCATCACGTCCGTGATAGGAAGAACGACTCCTGCATGTATCTACTACTATTACTCCACACATCGACCGCTATCCAGCATGCATATAGAGTATTAAGTTCATAAGAACAGAGTAACGCTTTAAGCAAGATGACATGATGTAGAGGGATAAACTCATGCAATATGATATAAACCCCATCTTTTTATCCTCGATGGCAATAATACAATACGTGTCGTTTCCCCTATTGTCACTGGGATCGAGCACCACAAGATTGAACCCAAAGCTAAGCACTTCGCCCATTGCAAGAAAGATCAATCTAGTAGGCCAAACCAAACTGATAATTCGAAGAGACTTGCAAAGATAACCAATCATACATAAAAGAATTCAGAGGAGATTCAAATATTGTTCATAGATAATCTTGATCATAAACCCACAATTCATCGGATCTCGACAAACACATCGCAAAAGAAGAGTTACATCAAATAGATCTCCAAGAGAATCGAGGAGAACTTTGTATTGAGATCCAAAGAGAGAGAAGAAGCCATCTAGCTAATAACTATGGACCCGAAGGTCTGAGGTAAACTACTCACACATCATCGGAGATGCTATGGTGTTGATGTAGAAGCCCTCCGTGATCAATGCCCCCTCCGGTGGAGCGCCGGAAAAGGCCCCAAGATGGGATCTCATGGGTACAGAAGGTTTCGGCGGTGGAAATAGGGTTTTGGCTCTGTCTCTGGTGGTTCGGGGGTACGTAGGTATATATACGAGGAAGAAGTAGGTCGGTGGAGCTACAAGGGGTCCACGAGGGTGGAGGGCGCACCCAGGGGGGTAGGCGCGCCCCCTGCCTCGTGGCCTCCTCGTTCGTTTCTTGACGTCCACTCCAAGTCCTCTGGATCAGGTTTGTTCCGAAAATCACGTTCCCGAAGGTTTCATTCCGTTTGGACTCCGTTTGATATTCCTTTTCTGCGAAACACTGAACTAGGCAAAAAAACAGCAATTCGGGTTGGGCCTCCGGTTAATAGGTTAGTCCCAAAAATAATATAAAAGTGTATAAATAAGCCCATTAAACATCCAAAACAGAATATATAATAGCATGGAACAATCAAAAATTATAGATACATTGGAGACGTATCAAGCATCCCCAAGCTTAATTCCTGCTCGTCCTCGAGTAGGTAAATGATAAAAACAGAATTTTTGATGTGGAATGCTACTTAGCATAATTTTCAATGTAATTCTCTTATTTGTGGTATGAATATTCAGATCCGAAAGATTCAAGATAAAAGTTTAATATTGACATAAAAGTAATCATACTTCAAGCATACTAATAAAGCAATCATGTCTTCTCAAAATAACATGGCCAAAGAAAGTTATCCCTACAAAATCATATAGTCTGGCTATGCTCTATCTTCACCACACAAAATATTTGAATCATGCACAACCCCGATGACAAGCCAAGCAATTGTTTCATACTTTTGGTGTTCTCAAACTTTTTCAATCTTCACGCAATATATGAGCATGAGCCATGGATATAGCACTATAGGTGGAATAGAATGGTGGTTGTGGAGAAGACAAAAAGGAGAAGATAGTCTCACATCAACTAGGCGTGTCAACGGGCTATGGAGATGCCCATTAATAGATATCAATGTGAGTGAGTAGGGATTGCCATGCAACGGATGCACTAGAGCTATAAGTGTATGAAAGCTCAATAATGAAAACTAAGTGGGTGTGCATCCAACTTGCTTGCTCACGAAGACCTAGGGGAATTTGAGGAAGCCCATCATTGGAATATACAAGCCAAGTTCTATAATGAAAAATTTCCACTAGTATATGAAAGTGACAAAACAAGAGACTCTCTATCGTAAAGATCATGGTGCTACTTTGAAGCACAAGTGTGAAAAAAGGATAGTGGCATTGTCCCTTCTCTCTTTTCTCTCATCATTTTTTTTGGTTGGGCCTTTTATTTTTTTTATGGCCTCTTTTTTTTAGTCTGGAGTCTCATCCCGACTTGTGGGGGAATCATAGTCTCCATCATCCTTTCCTCACTTGGGACAATGCTCTAATAATGATGATCATCACACTTTTATTTACTTACAACTCAATACTTAGCACAAAATATGACTCTATATGAATGCCTCCGGCGGTGTACCAGGATATGCAATGAATCAGGAGTGACATGTATGAAGATAATGAACGGTGGCTTTGCCACAAATACGATGTCAACTACATGATCATCCAAAGCAATATGACAATGATGGAGCGTGTCATAGTAAACGGAACGGTGGTAAGTTGCATGGCAATATATCTCGGAATGGCTATGGAAATGCCATGATAGGTAGGTATGGTGGCTGTTTTGAGGAAGGTATATGGTGGGTGTATGATACCGGCGAAAAGTGTGCGGTATTAGAGAGGCTAGCAATGGTGGAAGGATAATAGTGCATATAATCCATGGACTCAACATTAGTCATAAAGAACTCATATACTTGTTGCAAAAATATATTAGTTATCAAAAAAAAGTATTACGCGCATGCTCCTAGGGGGATAGATTGGAAGGAAAAGACCATCGCTCATCCCCGACCGCCACTCATAAGGAAGACAATCAATAAATAAATCATGCTCCGACTTCATCACATAACGGTTCACCATACGTGCATGCTACGGGAATCACAAACTTTAACACAAGTATTTCTCAAATTCATGACCACTCAACTAGCATGACTCTAATATCACCATCTTTATATCTCAAAACAATTATCAAGTATCAAACTTCTCTTAGTATTCAACGCACTTCTAAGAATGTTTTTACTAATCTTGGATGCCTATCATATTAGGACTAATTTCACAATTAAAGCAAATTACCATGTTGTTTTGTAGGACTCTCAAAATAATATAAGTGAAGCATGAGAGAACAATAGTTTCTATAAAACAAACCACCGCCGTGCTCTAAAAGATATAAGTGAAGCACTAGAGCAAAAACTATATAGCTCAAAAGATATAAGTGAAGCACATAGAGTATTCTAATAAATTCTGAATCATGTGTGTCTCTCTCAAAAGTGTATTCAGCGAGGATGATTGTGGTAAACTAAAAGCAAAGACTCGAATTATACAAGACGCTCCAAGCAAAACACTTATCATGTGGTGGATAAAAATATAGCTCCAAGTAAAGTTACCGATGGACGAAGACGAAAGAGGGGATGCCTTCCGGGGCATCCCCAAGCTTTAGATTTTTGGTGTCCTTGGATTTACCTTGGGGTGCCTTGGGCATCCCCAAGCTTAGGCTCTTGCCACTCCTTGTTCCATAATCCATCAAATCCTTACCCAAAACTTGAAAACTTCACAACTCAAAACTTAACAGAAAATCTCGTGAGCTCCGTTAGCGAAAGAAAACAAAACACCACTTCAAGGTACTGTATTGAACTCGTTCTTTATTTATATTGGTGTTAAACTTACTGTATTCCAACTTCTCTATGGTTTATAAACTATTTTACTAGCCATAGATTCATCAAAATAAGCAAACAACACACGAAAAACAGAATCTGTCAAAAACAGAACAGTCTGTAGTAATCTGTAACTAACGCAAACTTCTGGAACTCTAAAAATTCTACCAAAATAGGAAGACCTAAATAATTTGTTTATTGATCTGCTGCAATTGTAATCAGTATTATATCACTTTCTGGTAATTTTTAACAATTGTTTTCGTGAACAGAAAGTTTCTGGAATTTTCAGCAAGATCAAATAACTATTATCCAAGAAGATCCTATAGATTTTACTTGGCACAAACACTAATTAGAACACAAAAACAAATCTAACCAGAGGCTAGATCAAAAATTTATTCCTAAACAGGAGCAAAAAGCAAAAAAAACTAAAATAAAATTGGGTTGCCTCCCAACAAGCGCTATCGTTTAACGCCCCTAGCTGGGCATAAAAACAATGATGGATCTAGGTATTGCCATCTTTGGTAGGCAATCCATAGGTAGCTCTCATAATAGATTCATAAGGTAATTTTATTTTCTTTCTAGGAAAGTGTTCCATGCCTTTCCTTAACGGAAATTGGAATCTAATATTTCCTTCTTCATATCAATAATTGCACCAATCGTTCTAAGGAAAGGTCTACCAAGAATAATAGGACATGAAGGATTGCAATCTATATCAAGAACAATAAAATCTACGGGCACATAGTTCCTATTTGCAACAATAAGAACATCATTAATTCTTCCCATATGTTTCTTAATAGTGGAATCCGCAAGATGCAAGTTTAGAGAACAATCATCAAATTCGCGGAAACCTAACAAATCACACAAGGTTTTTGGAATAGTGGAAACACTAGCACCCAGATCACACAAAGCATAGCATTCATGATCCTTAATTCTAATTTTAATAGTAGGTTCTCACTCATCATAAAGTTTCCTAGGAATAGAAACTTCCAACTCAAGTTTTTCTTCATAAGATTTCATTAAAGCATCAACGATATGTTTGGTAAAAGCTTTATTTTGACTATAAGCATGAGGAGAATTTAGCACGGATTGCAACAAGGAAATAAAATCTATCAAAGAGCAATTATCATAATTAAATTCCTTGAAATCCAAAATAGTGGGTTCATTGATATCTAAAGCTTTGACCTCTTCAATCCCACCTTTACCAATTTTAGCATCAAGATCTAAAAACTCCAAATTTTTGGGACGCCTTCTAACTAAAGTTGACTCATCTCTAGTCCCATCATTATCAAGATTCATATTGCAAAACAAAGATTTAATAGGAGATACATCAATAACTTTTAAATATTCATCTTTATTCTCATAAAAACTAGAAGAACACGCTTTCACAAAGCAATCTTTCTTAGCACGCATCCTAGCGGTTCTTTCTTTGCACACATCAATGGAAATTCTCATGGCTTTGAGAGACTCATTGATATCATGCTTAGGTGAGTAGATCTAAGTTTCAAAGAATCAACATCAAGAGAAATTCTATCCACGTTCCTAGCCAATTCATCAATCTTAGGCAATTTTTCTTCAAGCAAAGCATTGAAATTCTTGTGGGAAATCATAAATTCTTTAACGCTAGTCTCAAAATCAGAGGGCATCTTATTAAAATTTCCATAAGATTTGTTGTAGGAATCGCCATAATTATTAGAGGAATTACTAGGATACGGCCTAGGATTAAAGTTTCCTCTATAAGCATTGTTACCAAAATTGTTCCTACCAACAAAGTTCACATCCATAGATTCATTATTGTTCTCAATCAAGGTAGACAAAGGCATATCATTAGGATCGGAAGGAACACTCTTATTAGCAAATAATTTCATAAGTTCATCCATCTTTCCACTCAAGACATTAATTTCTTCAATCGCGTGAACCTTTTTACTAGTAGATCTTTCGGTGTGCCATTGAGAATAATTAACCATAATATTATCTAGGAGTTTGGTAGCTTCTCCTAACGTGATTTCCATAAAAGTGCCTCCCGCGGCCGAATCTAAAAGATTTCTAGAAGCAAAATTCAATCCGGCATAAATTTTTTGTATAATCATCCACAAATTCAAACCATGAGTAGGGCAATTACGTATCATTAGTTTCATCCTCTCCCAATCTTGTGCAACATGTTCATGATCAAGTTGCTTAAAATTCATAATATCGTTTCTAAGGGAGATGATTTTAGCGGGAGGAAAATACTTAGAGATAAAAGCATCTTTGCACTTATTCCAAGAATCAATGCTATTTTTAGGCAAAGACAAAAACCAAGTTTAGCACGATCTCTTAGCGAAAACGGAAACAACTTCAATTTAACAATATCATTATCCACATCTTTCTTCTTTTGCATATCACACAAATCAACAAAGCTATTTAGATGGGTAGCGACATCTTCACTAGGAAGGCCGACGAATTGATCTTTCATGACAAGATTCAGCAAAGCAGCATTAATTTCACAAGATTCAGCATCGGTAAGAGGAGCAATCGGAGTGCTAAGAAAATCATTGTTGTTGGTATTGGTAAAGTCACACAATTTAGTATTGTCTTGAGCCATCGTGACAAACAAGCAATCCAACACACAAGCAAACAAGAGGCAAGCGAAAAAGAGGCGAACGGAAAAAGAAGGCGAATAAAACGGCAAGGGTGAAGTGGGGGAGAGGAAAACGAGAGGCAAATAGCAAATAATGTAATGCGAGGGATAAGAGTTTGTGATGGGTACTTGGTATGTCTTGACTTGTGCGTAGACTCCCCGGCAACAGCGCCAGAAATGGCTCGTTGACGGGAAATCAAATCTTGACTTGACTTGGTGTGAGCCTCCCCGGAAACGGCGCCAGAAATCCTTCTTGCTACCTCTTGAGCACTGCGTTGGTTTTCCCTTGAAGAGGAAAGGGTGATGCAATATAGTAGCGTAAGTATTTCCCTCAGTTTTTGAGAACCAAGGTATCAATCCAGTAGGAGACCATGCTCGAGTCCCATGCACCTACACAAACAAATAAGAACCTCGCAACCAACGCGATAAAAAGGTTGTCAATCCCTTCACGGTCACTTACGAGAGTGAGATCTGATAGAGATGATAAGATAATATTTTTGGTATTTTTATGATAAAGAGTAAAGTAAAGAAAGCAAAATAAACGGCGCCAGAAATAGCTTGTTGACGGGAGATTAATATGATGGAGAATAGACCCGGGGGCCGTAGGTTTCACTAGTGGCTTCTCTCAAGATAGCATAAGTATTACGGTGGGTAAACGAATTACTGTCGAGCAATTGATAGAATTGAGCATAGTTATGAGAATATCTAGGTATGATCATGTATATAGGCATCACATCCGTGACAAGTAGACCGACATCTGCCTGTATCTACTACTATTACTCCACACATCGACTGCTATCCATCATGCATCTAGAGTATTAAGTTCATAAGAATAGAGTAACGCTTTAAGCAAGATGACATGATGTAGAGGGATAAACTCAAGCAATATGATATAAATCCCATCTTTTTATCCTCGATGGCAACACAATACAATACGTGTCGTTTCCCCTACTGTCACTGGGATCGAGCACCACAAGATTGAACCCAAAGCTAAGCACTTCTCCCATTGCAAGAAAGATCAATCTAGTAGGCCAAACCAAACTGATAATTTGAAGAGACTTGCAAAGATAACCAATCATACATAAAATAATTCAGAGGAGATTCAAATATTGTTCATAGATAATCTTGATCATAAACCCACAATTCATCGGATCTTGACAAACACACCGCAAAAGAAGAGTTACATCAAATAGATCTCCAAGAGAATCGAGGAGAACTTTGTATTGAGATCCAAAGAGAGAGAAGAAACCATCTAGCTAATAACTATGGACCCGAAGGTCTGAGGTAAACTACTCATACATCGTCGGAGAGGCTATGGTGTTGATGTAGAAGCCCTCCGTGATCAATACCCCCTCCGGCGGAGCGCCGGAAAAGGCCCCAAGATGGGATCTCACGGGTACAGAAGGTTGCGGCGGTGGAAATAGGGTTTTTGGCACTGTCTGTGATGGTTTGGGGGTACGTAGGTATATATAGGAGGAAGAAGTAGGTCGGTGGAGCTACGAGGGGCCCAAGAGGGTGGAGGGCACGCCCAGGGGGTAGGCGCGCCCCCCTGACTCGTGGCCTCCTCGGCGATTTCTTGACGTCCACTCCAAGTCCTCTGGATCACGTTTGTTCCAAAAATAACTCCCCCGAAGGTTTCATTCTGTTTGGACTCCGTTTGATATTCCTTTTCTGCGAAACACTGAAGTAGGCAAAAAACAGCAATTTGGGTTGGGCCTCCGGTTAATAGGTTAGTCCCAAAAATAATATAAAAGTGTATAATAAAGCCCATTAAACATCCAAAACAGAATATATAATAGCATGGAACAATAAAAAAAATTTATAGATATGTTGGAGACGTATCAAGAAGTGACCGCGATACTCTCATGGTCTAAGAATAATTAACCATAATATTATCTAGGAGTTTGGTAGCTTATCCTAACGTGATTTCCATAAAAGTGCCTCCCGCGGCCGAATCTAAAAGATTTCTAGAAGCAAAATTCAATCCGGCATAAAAAATTTGTATTATCATCCACAAATTCAAACCATGAGTAGGGCAATTACGTATCATTAGTTTCATTCTCTCCCAAGCTTGTGCAACATGTTCATGATCAAGTTGCTTAAAATTCATAATATCGTTTCTAAGGGAGATGATTTTAGCGGGAGGAAAATACTTAGAGATAAAAGCATCTTTGCACTTATTCCAAGAATCAGTATTATTTTTAGGCAAAGACGAAAACCAAGTTTTAGCACGATCTCTAAGAGAAAACAGAAACAGCTTCAATTTAACAATATCATTATCCACATCTTTCTTCTTTTGCATATCACACAAATCAACAAAGCTATTTAGATGGGTAGCGGCATCTTCACTAGGAAGGCCGGCGAATTGATCTTTCATGACAAGATTCAGCAAAGCAGCATTAATTTCACAAGATTCAGCATCGATAAGAGGAGCAATCGGAGTGCTAAGAAAATCATTGTTGTTGGTATTGGTAAAGTCACACAATTTAGTATTGTCTTGAGTCATCGTGACAAACAAGCAATCCAACACACAAGCAAACAAGAGGCAAGCGAAACAGAGGCGAACGAAAAAAGATGGCGAATAAAACGGCAAGGGTGAAGTGGGGGAGAGGAAAACGAGAGGCAAATGGCAAATAATGTAATGCGAGGGATAAGAGTTTGTGATGGGTACTTGGTATGTCTTGACTTTTGCGTAAACTCCGCGGCAACGGCGCCAGAAATCCTTCTTAACACTACTGGAATCAGCTATTTTGCCGTCTGCCATGGCGGACGGCAAAGGCACGAACGGCGGACGGCAAAGGCCTTTGCCGTCAGCCGCGGACGGCAACAGGCTCCGGCAAAGTAGGCTACGGTAAACAGCTACTTTGCCGTCTGCTTCCTGGCGGCTGACGGCAAAGTCCCTTTGCCGTCCGCCGCGGACGGCAAAGAGGGCGGACGGCAATAATTGTGCCTTCAGTCCATTAAGTGGCTAACGACAGGCCTTTGCCGTCCGCCGCGGACGGCAAACTTTCTAGTGCCTTTGCCGTCTGCCATATGATGTCATCTACACGTCACTACATGGCAGGCCTTTGCCGTCCGCCGCTGACGGCAAACTCTTTTACTCTTTGCCGTCTGCCACTGTAGGCAAATTGACCAAATGGGTCAGCTCCCAGGAAGCACAGCTGGATGCCATGTGGCCTCTTTGCCGTCCGCTGCAGACGGCAAAGAGGCCGTTGCCGTCGGTGGCAGACGGCAAAGAGCCTGCATATTGACTCTTTTTTCTGTTTTTATTAAATCCAACAATTTTCATCACAAATATATATGACATATATAGATATATTTCACAGCAAACATATAAGATATATATGATATATATGACAACAATTTTCACAGCAAACATATAAGATATCCATCCAACATGCAGAGTTCCATCACATATGTTCCATCCAACTACCAAGTTCCATCATACATAGCATAGTTCATCCAACCACCAAGATACATGCATAGTTCAACGATACAAAAGAAACAGAGAAAGGGATAAGGAGCCCTCCATCTATGCAAGCTTTCGTCAAGTGAATGAAATCTGCAAAATGAAAAATAAGAAAGTTAGAAATAGGTGACTAGAACAAGAAGAAGACTAGAACAAGAAGAGTATGTCATTTATGGGCTAACTTACGTGAAATGGATCATATATGAGCTAACTAAGTTGAAATGGGTCGTTTATGAGCTAACTAAGGTCAAATGGATCGTTTTTTGAGGTAACTAAGGTGAAATGGATCGTTTTTTAGCTCACTTAGGTCAAATGGATCATTTATGAGCTAACTTAGTTCAAATGGATCGTTTTTGAGCTAACTTTGTTGAAATTGATCATTTATGAGCTAATTTAGTTGAAATGGATCTTTTTGAGCTAACTTTGTTGAAATGGATCATTTATGAGCTAATTTAGTTGAAATGGATCTTTTTGAGCTAACTTAGGTGAAATGGATCATTTAAGAGCTAATTTAGGTGAAATGGATCTTTTTTAGCTCACTTAGGTCAAATGGATCATTTATGAGCTAAATTAGTTGAAATGGATCGTTTATGAGATAACCTAGGTAAGATGGGTCATTTTGGAGTTAACCTAGGTGAAATGGGCCATTTTAAAGCTAACGTAGGTAAAATGGATCATTTAGGAGCTAATCTAGGTAAAATGGGTCATTTTTGAGCTAACTTGGATGAACTGCATCATTTATAAGCTAACCTAGGTAAAATGGGTCATTTTGGAGGAAAAGAAGCTAACTCTAGGTCATTATGGTAAGCATATTGGAGGAAATAAAGCTAAGTCTAGGTCTTTATGCATTTGTTAAGCAAAACACTAGAGAAACTTATCGTGATCAGGGAGGTGTAGGAGCGAGGTGGCTAGTGCCGCTACCTGGAGAAGGATCGTGCGATGCATTTCTGGAGTTAAGCTGCACCAAAGATCATTTCCAATGTCTCGTTAGCATTATGACACTCAAATGTTAAGACTAGCAAGTAATGTCCATTCAAATTAAACTCACCGTGCTCCCAGAAGCAATCACTGGCATCGGCGGAGCGGGCTGACCGGACTTCTCGCACACAGACTGCACATTTGGTTTTCACAACAGAGTCATACTAGTTAGTAATGAGACTCAAATGTTAAGACTAGCAAGTAATCTGCAGAAGAAACTTACCACAAGGAGCTTGTACATGGCCCTTGCCTGCATGTCATTCCGTGCCCTCTCCTCCTCCATCATCTTTCTCGTCCTCTCCTCCATCTCCCGCTGCCTCTCCGCCGCCTCCGCCAGAAGCTTCTCCGTTCTATCTCTCTCAGTCTGTATAGCAGCCTGCAACACCACTCACATGACCATTTGTAATCATTGATGGAAGCGCACACAATGTAATGGAGAAAGATAACTGAGTACGTATCACTAACCTTGATGGCGAGTTGCACTGGCCGTTCACGAGGCCTTATCTCAGGAGCGGAGCTCGACTGGCGCGCCTTGATCTCCGGGAGAGTGCTAGGACAACGGATAAGTCCATCTCCAATGGCTATGGAGCCATGGGACCTCCCGCCACCAGATATCATCACCAGCTCTGGATCAATGGGACCCTGGCTCGGGTTAAAGTCCTCCCCTTTCCTCGCCTTCCCCTCATCTCTATATCTCACGAGCTTGTTGTGGGAGGAGATGTTGGTGAAGTTGTTTGCATCATCGAGGTCAGACTGAGAGAAAGCCTTGACTTTCTTGAAAGAGGCAGTGTGGGCCATGGCATACAGGTCGTACACCTCTGGCACCTTATCCGCCTTATTGTAGCGTGCCTGAAAGAGAGAAACAATGAAAATTAGTAATTAAAGGGCTCAAGCTAGCATGATGAATGAATTGCATGAATCATGAAGCAAACCACATACCCAGTTGCGCCCGAACTGATATAAGTTGGAGCTGCCTTGATAGTGTGGCACACCTTCCATTTGGGCACGTTTGTCCTTGGCCTCGTTGTGGAGGGCTAGCCATTCTTTTGAGCACCACTCATCGACCAACACCTCCCAACAATCCATTTGATCCGCACACCATCTCGGAGGCGCCTAAGTTAGCAAATAGAAACTTGAGCGCTACGGCTAAGAATTACTAAATGAAGGAACTTAAGTAGAAGGCCTTAAGAATTACCTTCATGTACTGCTCCTTACTCAGGAACTTATCGCGGCACGCCGGCTTGGTCTTCTTGATACCACGCAAGGCGTAGTAGTCTCTAACAGCCTGCACCCGAGCCTCGTGCCGTAAGTTCTGGAGTAGGCGCTTGCAGATGTTCTCGATAACATGTGCCGCGTCCTCCTCGTATCCCTCCTCACACCTGTAGAATGTCTGCAATCAAATGAGACAATATTGATTAGTACAATTAATAACTAGCTAGTTGAAGATTTTTAAATGTGTAAAGGAGAAATTACCCAGAACTTTCTGATCACCATGTCTGCCCTCGTGTCGCACACGACACCGTCGATAATCTCATCCGGCGGGGCCGGGGCAGCCACGTAGTGCTCCCAGCTCAATCCAAGCTCTGGAAGCCTACCCTCACCAGGCAACGTGACAAACCCCGGGAAGTTTTGCCGGCAAAGAACTCCAAGGACGGAGTTGGGCCGGCGGACACTATGATGGTGGTCCCAACCCCTGCAGCATGACAAGGCCAACGCATTAGTTATTTGAAGAAACGTGAATGCAGAAGGTACAAAAATATTAAATGCACTTACGTACCTCTCCCCATCAGGGAAAATCAACCACCTCTGCTCGCGGGTCGCCGGCACGGACGGGAGCCGTGTAGCACCATGCTGGTAGACGGTGCCACCCTCCTCCTCAAGATCAGTCGGCTCCCCGCCATCATCAGCATGGCCACTCGGCTCCTCGGGCTGATCCGGCAAGGTACCCCATCCGGACGTGTGCTCCTCCAGGGTCTCGTGGGCCGAACTCTCGTGGGCCGAAGGCCAGTCGACCCGAGGCTCGTGGGCCCAAGACCCGTGGACCGGAGGCTCGTGGACCGGAGTCCGTGTAGCCTCCTCCTCGGACGAGTCCACCCTAGCAGTCACGTTCTCGGGTGAAACAGCTGGGGGTGGCGGCGAGGAAGGCGCCGTAGCAGTCACCCTACCTCCTCTCCCGCGACCACGTGCCCCACCTCCTCTCTTCCTACCTCGTCCCCTGCTGGGCACCGCGGTCGACGAAGAAGGGCCCGGCGGTGTGGACATACTGTCCAGCAACGCTCGGCGGAGAGGTGCGTCTGGAATCGAAGACCTCAGACCACGCGCCGACGAAGAAGGGGCCTTGGCGCGCTCCCGACCAGCGCCCACCATCTTTCAACACCTGCCATGACAAACAGTAAACGAAATTAGTACAACATAGAAAAAAGACCGACATGAACAATAATATGTGTATCACTTAAGTGTATCATCATCAAGTACAACATTAAAAAATTTAATACCTGACACTACTAATAATCTCGATCAGTATCATCAATAAATGCATAATCATCATCATCACTATAATCAATGACGGGCTCATAGGGTTCAGTGGCATCAACATGTGGAAGGCCACCTTGACGTAATCGGTCAAGCAATGACAGGTCATCCGCAGCAGTAACCTCTTCTTGTTCCGGCTCTTCTTGTTCCTCCTCTGGGGTGGCTAGTGCCGCTACCTGGAGAAGGATCGTGCGATGCGTTTCTGGAGTTAAGCTGCACCAAAGATCATTTCCAATGTCTCGTTAGCATTATGACACTCAAATGTTAAGACTAGCAAGTAATGTCCATTCAAATTAAACTCACCGTGCTCCCAGGAGCAATCACTGGCATCGGCGGAGCGGGCTGACCGGACTTCTCGCACACAGACTGCACATTTGGTTTTCACAACAGAGTCATACTAGTTAGTAATGAGACTCAAATGTTAAGACTAGCAAGTAATCTGCAGAAGAAACTTACCACAAGGAGCTCGTACATGGCCCTTGCCTGCATGTCATTCCGTGCCCTCTCCTCCTCCATCATCTTTCTCGTCCTCTCCTCCATCTCCTGCTGCCTCTCCGCCGCCTCCGCCAGAAGTTTCTCCGTTCTATCTCTCTCAGTCTGTATAGCAGCCTGCAACACCACTCACATGACCATTTGTAATCATTGATGGAAGCGCACACAATGTAATGGAGAAAGATAACTGAGTACGTATCACTAACCTTGATGGCGAGTTGCACTGGCCGTTCACGAGGCCTTATCTCAGGAGCGGAGCTCGACTGGCGCGCCTTGATCTCCGGGAGAGTGCTAGGACAACAGATAAGTCCATCTCCAATGGCTATGGAGCCATGGGACCTCCCGCCACCAGATATCATCACCAGCTCTGGATCAATGGGACCCTGGCTCGGGTTAAAGTCCTCCCCTTTCCTCGCCTTCCCCTCATCTCTATATCTCACGAGCTTGTTGTGGGAGGAGATGTTGGTGAAGTTGTTTGCATCATCGAGGTCAGACTGAGAGAAAGCCTTGACTTTCTTGTAAGAGCCAGTGTGGGCCATGGCATATAGGTCGTACACCTCTGGCACCTTATCCGCCTTATTGTGGCGTGCCTGAAAGAGAGAAGCAATGAAAGTTAGTAATTAAAGGGCTCAAGCTAGCATGATGAATGAATTGCATGAATCATGAAGCAAACCACATACCCAGTTGCGCCCGAACTGATATAAGTTGGAGCTGCCTTGATGGTGTGGCACACCTTCCATTTGGGCACGTTTGTCCTTGGCCTGGTTGTGGAGGGCTAGCCATTCTTGTGAGCACCACTCATCGACCAACACCTCCCAACAATCCATCCGATCCGCACACCCTCTCGGAGGCGCCTAAGTTAGCAAATAGAAACTTGAGCGCTACGGCTAAGAATTACTAAATGAAGGAACTTAAGTAGAAGGCCTTAAGAATTACCTTCATGTACTGCTCCTTACTCAGGAACTTATCGCGGCACGCCGGCTTGGTCTTCTTGATACCACGCAAGGCGTAGTAGTCTCGAACAGCCTGCACCCGAGCCTCGTGCCGTAAGTTCTGGAGTAGGCGCTTGCAGACGTTCTCGATAACATGTGCCACGTCCTCCTCGTATCCCTCCTCACACCTGTAGAATGTCTGCAATCAAATGAGACAATATTGATTAGTACAATTAATAACTAGCTAGTTGAAGATTTTGAAATGTGTAAAGGAGAAATTACCCAGAACTTTCTGATCACCATGTCTGCCCTCGTGTCGCACACGACACCGTCGATAATCTCATCCGGCGGGGCCGGGGCAGCCACGTAGTGCTCCCAGCTCAATCCAAGCTCTGGAAGCCTACCCTCACCAGGCAACGTGACAAACCCCGGGAAGTTTTGCCGGCAAAGAACTCCAAGGACGGAGTTGGGCCGGCGGACACTATGATGGTGGTCCCAACCCCTGCAGCATGACAAGGCCAACGCATTAGTTATTTGAAGAAACGTGAATGCAAAAGGTACAAAAATATTAAATGCACTTACGTACCTCTCCCCATCAGGGAAAATCAACCACCTCTGCTCGCGGGTCGCCGACACGGACGGGAGCCGTGTAGCACCACGCTGGTAGACGGTGCCACCCTCCTCCTCAAGATCAGTCGGCTCCCCGCCATCATTAGCATGGCCACTCGGCTCCTCGGGCTGATCCGGCCAGGTACCCCATCCGGACGTGTGCTCCTCCGGGGTCTCGTGGGCCGAACTCTCGTGGGCCGAAGGCCAGTCGACCCGAGGCTCGTGGGCCCAAGACCCGTGGACCGGAGGCTCGTGGACCGGAGTCCGTGTAGCCTCCTCCTCGGACAAGTCCACCCTAGCAGTCACGTGCTCGGGTGAAACAGCTGGGGGTGGCGGCGAGGAAGGCGCCGTAGCAGTCACCCTACCTCCTCTCCCGCGACCACGTGCCCCACCTCCTCTCTTCCTACCTCGTCCCCTGCTGGGCACCGCGGTCGACGAAGAAGGGCCCGGCGGTGTGGACATACTGTCCAGCAACGCTCGGCGGAGAGGTGCGTCTGGAATCGAAGACCTCAGACCACGCGCCGACGAAGAAGGGGCCTTGGCGCGCTCCCGACCAGCGCCCACCATCTTTCAACACCTGCCATGACAAACAGTAAACGAAATTAGTACAACATAAAAAAAAGACCGACATGAATAATAATATGTGTATCACTTAAGTGTATCATCATCAAGTACAACATTAAAAAATTTAATACCTGACACTACTAATAATCTCGATCAGTATCATCAATAAATGCATAATCATCATCATCACTATAATCAATGACGGGCTCATAGGTTTCAGTGGCATCAACATGTGGAAGGCCACCTTGACGTAATCGGTCAAGCAATGACAGGTCATCCGCAGCAGTAACCTCTTCTTGTTCCGGCTCTTCTTGCTCCTCCTCTGGGGTGATGTCGGATTCACTGTCGCTGTCTACTTCAATGTTTTAGGGTGAAGTATAGCGGTTCTTGAAACGCTTTTTGGAAAGACGTGTCTCTTGGAAGAATTCTCCTTCATATGTGTCTGGGTTAATGTGAGGTTCATAATCCTCTTCCTTTGGGGGAGATAGTCTAGCACGTGGCGGCACTTCATAAACGACATCCCAACCTTTCAGATTTGGATTAGTTTGGCAGGCCCACGGTAGATAGAATACTTGGGTCGCCTGTTGAGCCGTAATATAGACATCAGGAACATCTAAATGGGTGCTTTGGTTGATTTCAACTAGCCCTATATGTTCATGAGTCCTTCTAGTCTCCTTCGGCTGAAACCAATAACATTTGAAGACTACGACATTCGGTGGGTTTTCACCATAGAATAGAAGTTCATAAATTGCTTCAACTCTCCCATAATACTCGGTACCTCCTTCGCCGATAGCAGATACACAACAATTTGTAGACTTTCGGTCGGCCATAGATAGCTCTTTGCCATAGGTACGAAAGCGATACCCGTTGATGTCGTATTTGTCAAATGAACGGACCTTATAGTCAAAACCATTAGCAACTTGTCTCAATTCGGCGTCCATAGACTCTGAATTAGCCTACAAGTTTAATATGAAAGGATTGTTGCATTACGCACAAATTAGGGAATGAAACCGGGATAGCCGCCTACAAATTAGCCTACAAGTCTAATAGAAATTACCGTTTGTTTGAACCAAGAGATGAAACCGGGATAGCCGCCTCCTTGCTTTGCAAGAAGCTCATATTCTTCGACAGAATCCTTTTGGATCACCGCTCCATACGAGAATAAGGCGACGTATCGACTGTATGAAATATCCCGGAATAAGAGCAGTTCAAAGGAAATAGAAGTTGCGAAACTATGTACCGAGAACTTACTCGATGTACGGCCGCACTTCTATCAGGTTGTTGAAGATATACAACGAAATGGTCCGCCATTGTTCGTTATCCAAAGATACTGGATTTGAAACACTGGCTGGTGCGAGATTCCCTTTGAATAGGCTGAGGTTGGATCCACCCTTTTTAGGGTCGTCAGCATTGTACCGAGGCTTCGGATTATGCAAATGACGATTTTTGGCTTCGTAGTGTGCTGTCACGAAGTTTGCCGCCTCCTCAGTGATGAATGCCTCAGCCATCGATGCTTCAATTCTACGTTTATTTTTACATTTTTGTCGAAGCGTCTTCTGCATCCTCTCAGTTGGGTAGCACCAACGATTTTGCACGGGCCCCCCCAATCTTGCCTCGGTCGGGAGATGCAAAATCAAATGTTGCATTGGATTAAAGAAGCCCGGTGGAAAGATCTTCTCTAACTTGCAGGTCAACTCCGGCGCCAACTCTTCCATTTCTTCTAGCACGCCAGGCGATAGTTCTTTCGCACAAAGAACACGGAAGAAATAGCTGAGTTCTGCCAGTACTAGCCATTCATCCTCAGGGATAAAGCCACGCAACATCACCGGCATTACCCGCTCAATCCATATGTGCCAATCATGACTCTTGAGACCAAATATCTTCAATTTATCAAGACTGGCTCCCCTCTGTAGATTCGCTGCATACCCATCGGGGAACATCAACTACATTTTCACCCACAAGATAATTTCCCTCATAGCTGGCCTTCCAAGATTGAACCATGCCTTTGGCTTCGTCCAGTTCTGCTTTCCTTTCGGTTCTTTCATGTTTTGTAACGGCCTATCACATAGCGCCTCCAGATCGACTCTAGCCTTAGTATTATCCTTTGACTTCCCATCTATGCCGAACAATGTACCAAAAAGTGCCTCGGCGATATTCTTCTCAGTGTGCACCACGTCGATGTTGTGTGGGCAAAGGAGGTCTTTGAAGTAAGGCAGATCCCATAAGCATGTTTTGTGAGTCCAGGCGTGCTTAGAATTATACCCCTTGAAGTACCCTGGACGCTCTGGATCTGGCTCGAGAGCGTTTAACTGATCCAGGGTCTGTTGGCCTGTCAATGCAGGTGGTGCAGAGTTTTTGACAGCTCTACCTCTGATGAAGTTCTTCTTGTCTTTCCTGAACTTATGGCGAGGATTCAGGAACTGTCTATGCATGTCGAAGCAAGAAAACTTGCGACCGGCCTGAAGCCAACGAAACTCAAGAGCTCCCTTGCATGTGGGGCACGGGAACCTTCCATGCACACACCAGCCAACGAATAGCGCATACGCCGGCAAGTCATGCGTCGAGTACATGTACCAGACACGCATTATGAAGTTCCGTTTGCTATAGGCATCGTATGTCTTGAACCCATTATCCCAGGCTTCTTGCAATTCGTCCTTAAGCGGTTGCATGTACACATTCATATTTTTCCCCGGATAGTTGGGCCCTGGAATTATCAACGTCGGGAAAATGTTCTTTCTTTGCATAATCTGTCCGAGGGGGAGATTGAGTGGAAAGACAAATACGGGCCAACAACTGTATTGGGCTGCCGTCATACCAAACACACTGAACCCATCCGTGCTGATGCCGACTCGAGGATGCCTCGGATTTGCCGCTTTGTCACCATGTAATTCATCAAACTTTTTCCACGCAACACCATCCGATGTGTGTACAATCATCAGATTCCCATCTGCATCTAGTTCGGTTCTTTTGCCCGTTTTGTGCCATGTCATCTGTCTGGCCGTCTCTTCGACCATGAAAAGACGTTGAAGTCTTGGTACGATTGGCATATACCGAAGAACACTAATGGAGATTTTGGTCTGTGTCTTCTCACCCATACCGTTGTCTACCACAACATACCTGGAAGACTTGCAAATGGGACAATAGTTCAAGTCCGCATAGTCAAGCCTAAACAAGACACATCCTTTCTCACAGGCATGTATCTTATCATAGGGCATCTTCAGTGCACGGAGGATTTTGTCCGACTGGTACAGGTTTGCAGGCATTACATGGCCTTTGGGTAGAAAGCGTCCAAATACTGTCATCATTGCATCGTAGCATTCTCTGCCCAAGTTGAACTGAGCCTTCAGAGCCATTACTTGTGAGATGGCATCCAACTGACAAAGCTCAGTGTGCTCATGGAGCGGACGTTTTGAAGACTCCAACATTTCATTGAAGGCCTTTGCAGATTCCTCCATCTCCTCGTCTGAATCCCGAGCATCATCAAAGTCTTGCACCATGTTTTCCATCCCGGTACCATGCTCGTCGGTGCGACGACAATCCACCTCAGCTCGGTCACGTTGGGCAGACTCACCATGAAATGTCCACACCGTATAATCGGGCGTAAAACCACTCTTCTGCAGGTGTTTGCCCATTTCAGCCTCTGTCCTCTTTTCCCAATTGCCGCACCGTAAACAGGGGCACCAGGTTTTCCTCTGGCCATTTGCAAATGCGGCTCGCACAAACCCCTTGGTTTTTGTGAACCATTCAGTGCTCCATTTGTTCTGACCAGTGTGACCGGTGTACATCCACGCACGATCACTCATCTTGACTTTCAGAGCTACTAGACACACAACAAATATATATATATATAATTCACCATGTATACATCAGTTGATCTACTTTGTCAATTTTATTACGTCCATGCAACCTACACTCTAATAGGTAATGATAGGTCCTAATCCCACCCGAGTATGTTTAGATTGGGTTCATTTTCCCATGCTATGCTCCGGATCCTACGCAAAATTTCGGCAGCACCTCCCCGCTGTTCTCCTGATACACGTCTCTGCAATAAACAGAGAGGATGTGTACCCGGAGAACAACAGGGGAGGCACTGACGAAATTTATGCGTCGGATCCGGAGCAAAGCATATGGGAAAACGAACCCAATCTAAACATACTCGGGCTGTCCATGGATAGCGTTGGACAATTCGAAAGAATCAAGGTTATAAATATGCAAATGCATGCATATTTATAACTATGACGCTTTCGAACGGGAGACACATATTGGTTACGCATACTGATGATTCAAGACACATATATAGCTAGCTATCAAGTTTCATCGGAATAGATCAAATAATTAATGGGGAAGGAGGACATGTCATTTGTGCTCACCCACGAACGAAGGGGCAGAGCTCGTCAAACGCACGGCGAGGTCGTCGAACACCAAACCTCGCAGCGATGAAACAAGTGCACATTTAAAACTACCCGATCAACACAATTATATATGATGTTTTTCATAACAAAATCGAAAGATATATGACCTAACTAATAATTCACAAATATATGACCCCGTCGGCTTCTGGAAGGCCAAAGAACACCTTTTCGGGAGGTGTCGGGGGTCGGGGTGTCGTGTCGGTCTCGGGGTGCCGTGTCGGGGTCGGGGTCTCGGGGTCGGGGTGTCGGGTCGGGGTGCCGGGTCGGGGTCGGGGTGCCGTGTCGGTGTCGGGGTCGGGGTCTCGGGGTCGGGGTGTCGGGTCGGGGTGCCGGGTCGGGGTCGGGGTGCCGTGTCGGTGTCGGGGTCGGGGTGTCGGGTCAGGCTCGGGGTCGGGGTGTCGGGGTCGGGGTCGGGGTCGGGGTGCCGGGTCGGGGTCGGGGTGCCGTGTCTGTGTCGGGTCGGGGTGTTGGGTCAGGCTCGGGGTCGGGGTGTCGGGGTCGGGGTGTCGGGGTCGGGGTCTAGGGGTCGGGGGTGTCGTGTCGGGGTGCCGGGTCGGGGTCGGGGTGCCGTGTCGGGTCGGGGTTTTTTCCTCTTTTTTCCTTTTCTTCTTCTTCCTATTCTTCCTTTTCTTCCTCTTCTTCTTTTTTCTTCTCCTCCTCCTCTTCTTCTTCTTCCTTTCCTTTTTCCTCTTCTTCTTCTCCTCCTCTCCTCTTTTTCTTCTTCTTCTTCCTCTTCTTCTTTTTTCTTCTCCTCCTCCTCTTCTTCTTCTTCCTTTCCTTTTTCCTCTTCTTCTTCTCCTCCTCTCCTCTTTTTTCTTCTTCTTCTTCTTCCTCTTCTTCTTTTTTCTTCTCCTCCTCCTCTTCTTCTTCTTCCTTTCCTTTTTCCTCTTCTTCTTCTCCTCCTCTCCTCTTTTTTCTTCTTCTTCTTCCTCTTCTTTTTTCTTCTCCTCCTCCTCCTCTTCTTCTTCCTTTCCTTTTTCCTCTTCTTCTTCTCCTCCTCTCCTCTTTTTCTCTTCTTCTTCTTCTTTCCTCAAACTAAACTAAACCTAAAACTAAAACTAAACTAAAACTAAACCTAAAACTACAACTAAAACTAAATCTAAACTAAAACTAAAACTAAAAAGGAAAAAAACAAAAAACGGAAAAAAAGGGGGGCTCACCTGGGGCAGGGCCGGTGGAGGAGGCCGGTGGAGGAGGGGGGCGGGGCGGTGGAGGAGGCGGCCTGGGGCGGCGGGGGCCGGGCCCGGGGCGGTGGGGCGCGGGGCGGCGGGGGGCGGGGCGCGAGGGGGGCCGGGGCGGGGGGGCGACGGGGCGGTGGGGCGGCGGGGAGCCGGGTGGTGGGGCGATGGGGCGGCGGGGGCGGCGGGGGCGACGGGTGGTGGGGCGACGGCGGGCGACGGGCGGCGGGGGCGACAGGCGGTGGGGCGGCGGGGTCCCGGGGCGGCGGCGAGTGGTGGGGGCGGCGGCGCGCGGTGGACGGTGGCGGCGCGCGGTGGGCGGCGGCGGCGGGGGGGTGGGAGGAGAGAACGGCGAGGAGAAACTGAGTAACGGGCGGGGCGTACGGGCCGTTAGGTAGTGCCCTCTTTGCCGTCCGCCTCTCTTTGCCGTCCGCCTTTTTGCCTCTTTGCCGTCTGCTAGCAGACGGCAAAGAGGTGGGCCGTTAAGTTTTCCCCAAACGGGCGGGGGGTGGGGGCCACCTCACTCTTTGCCATCTGCCAGCGGACGGCAAAGATTCTTTGCCGTCTGCTGGTAGACGGCAAAGAGCTCGCAGATGGCAAAGAGCTTCTTTGCCGTCTGCCGTTTCTTTGTCGTCTGCTTTTGGGTAGCTGGCAGACGGCAAAGAGCTGGCAGACGGCAAGCTTGCTACCTCTTTAGCACTGCGTTGGTTTTCCCTTGAAGAAGAAATGGTGATGCAGTAAAGTAGCGTAAGTATTTCCCTCAGTTTTTGAGAACCAAGCTATCAATCAAGTAGGAGACCACGCTCGAGTCCCACACACCTACACAAGCAAATAAGAACCTCGCAACCAACACGATAAAGGGGTTGTCAATCCCTTCACGGTCACTTATGAGACTGGGGTCTGATAGAGATGGTAAGATAATATTTTTGGTATTTTTATGATAAAGAGTAAAAGTAAAGATTGCAAGGTAAACGGTAATAGAAATAGCTTGTTGACGGAAGATTAATATGATGGAAAATAGACCCCGAGGGCCATAGGTTTCACTAGTGGTTTCTCTCAAGATAGCATAAGTATTACGGTGGGTAAACGAATTACTGTCGAGCAATTGATAGAATTGAGCATAGTTATGAGAATATCTAGGTATGATCATGTATATAGGCATCACGTCCGTGACAAGTAGACCGACTCCTTCCTGCATCTACTACTATTACTCCACACATCGACCGCTATCCAGCATGCATCTAGAGTATTAAGTTCATAAGAACAGAGTAACTCTTTAAGCAAGATGACATGATGTAGAGGGATAAACTCATGCAATATGATATAAACCCCATTTTTTTATCCTCGATGGCAACAATACAATACGTGTCGTTTCCCCTACTGTCACTGGGATCAAGCACCGCAAGATTGAACCCAAAGCTAAGCACTTCTCCCATTGCAAGAAAGATCAATCTAGTAGGCCAAACCAAACTGATAATTCGAAGAGACTTGCAAAGATAACCAATCATACATAAAAGAATTCAGTGGAGATTCAAATATTGTTCAAACATAATCTTGATCATAAACCCACAATTCATCGGATCTCGACAAACACACCGCAAAAGAAGAGTTACATCAAATAGATCTCCAAGAGAATCGAGGAGAACTTTGTATTGAGATCCAAAGAGAGAGAAGAATCCATCTAGCTAATAACTATGGACCCGAAGGTCTGAGGTAAACTACTCACACATCATCGGAGAGGCTATGGTGTTGATGTAGAAGCCCTCCGTGATCAATGCCCCCTCCGGCGGAGCGTCGGAAAAGGCCCCAAGATGGGATCTCACAGGTACAGAAGGTTGCGGCGGTGGAAATAGGGTTTTGGCTCTGTTTGTGATGGTTTGGGGGTACGTAGGTATATATAGGAGGAAGAAGTAGGTCGGTGGAGCTACGAGGGGCCCACGAGGGTGGAGGGCGCGCCCCCTGCCTCGTGGCCTCCTCGTTCGTTTCTTGACGTCCACTCCAAGTCCTCTGGATCACGTTTGTTCCGAAAATCACGTTCCCGAAGGTTTCATTCCGTTTGGACTCCGTTTGATATTCCTTTTCTGCGAAACACTGAAATAGGCAAAAAAATAGCAATTCGGGCTGGGCCTCCGGTTAATAGGTTAGTCCCAAAAATAATATAAAAGTGTATAAATAAACCCATTAAACATCCAAAACAGAATATATAATATCATGGAACAATCGAAAATTATAGATACGTTGGAGACGTATCAAGCAACACGTGGTTAACTTGAAGAAGTTGAGGGAGAAGCGGATTCAGCAACGAGTGAAATGATGGTTGCTTCATCCCTCCAACTTATTTTTTACTAGCATTATTATTACTTCGTCCCTCCAACTTAACTGCGGGAAAGGTGCAGCTTTGTGATGTGACGGCTCATTGCTCATTACTACACCGGCGCCATGACTGGGGTGCTTCACCTCTGCTGCTCTGCACTGTATTTCGGTATGGCATGTGGACCCGGTAGCTTGATGTCCCACATGTCGGCGAAAGGGACTAGAACATTTATGAAAGCGAGCGCTCCACTCTTACGACGGAGGAGTACACGACACGGTGGCCCAGTGAACTGTCACTTGTACTGTATAGTACTATAGTTTTGCTGTTTCGCACGATCCATCGATACAAACCCGATTAAACAGGAAAGGGCGGGATTTTTCCCGCGCGGTAGATGATACTAGCCATACATTTCAAAGGCAATTTTAATGTATGCAAACTGAATAATTAAGTAACAATATGATATCTAGTAAAACTAAAAACACATATGATTTATTGTGTTAGAGTGTAGTAGTAGTGTTGTATTGCATAGTTGTTAGATGTAACATGCGAGAACGTGTAGAGATGTAGTTTTGGAGGGCCTACAGAGAGAAAGCATAATACGGTCACCGAACTTCAGAATACGCTCATTACAGTCACTATATACGTTTTGCGGTGATTATATGGTCACTTGCTCACCGTTCAGCATTGGATTGCGCTCTGTTGACCGGCCAAATAGTCTGCGTGGCACCATGTTGACTAGTTAAATTGACAACGTTCCTTATGGGTCCCACCTGTCAGTTCGCATAGGAAAAAGGTCAGATAAACACAAATTTACGCAGGCGCGACAAGACTCCAACCCGTGCACGGGAATCACCTGGTTGTGTATGTGTCTGTCAGGGCCTGATGTGTGCGCATGCACGTGTAGGTTGAGCACTTGAGCGTGAGAGTGTGTGTTGGTCGTGTGGTGTGTGCATGCATGTGTGCGTGTGTGCGTGTGAGTGTTGCGTGCGTGGCTGTGTGTGTACGTGTGAGTGCTGCGTTCGTGCGTGGCTGCGTGTGTACATGTGAGTGTTGCATGCGTACGTGGCTGCATGTGTTCGTGTGAGTGTTGCGTGCATGTAGTTTGTGTGCATGCGTGTGTGTGTGTATAATCACCACACCAGCTCCTGTGTGTTAAACAGACGGCTCAGCATACCAATACAAGGCCACCTTGTCCGCTGTGCCCGCGGTCATGACTTTGAACCACCGTCCAATATTTTTTTGTCGTTTGTTTTCATTCTTACTAGCAAGATGCCTGTGTGTTGCACGTAACATCAAGATGCATTTGTATGACCAGTTTATCTTGTGAGAGAAAAGGATGAACGAGGGAAGGCCTTATTTGCAAATGTGGAGAGGTGTGTGGGTACCTTTTTGCAAAATTGCCATAGTTTCCTTCCTATTCGTCGGATATAAATCGGACGGCCTATATTACAGGATGGCAGGCACACCGTTATCACCAACTCTGTTTTTTATAAGAGTGTAGATGTAGAGTACATACAAGCCGACAGGTGGGCCCAATGGTAGTGAGATAATGTGATGCAACACTAGAGGTGCCATGTGGAGCATTTAACTGGTCAACTAGTCATGTCTTGAGCAAATACAGAGCTGTACGGTGAGCCCATGACTGTATAATAACCACAAAACATAAATGGTGACCATAATGAGTGGATTCTGAAGTCCAATGTGCGTATCATGCTTTCGCTTCAAATACAATGATCGTCACTGTATATATCGCGAGAGAAAGATGAAACATCTGTGAATGTGCTGGGAGCTTACTTTTAGAGGACCTGGAGATAATTTGTGTGCGTACGTGAAAGGGGCGTAGAGGGGGTGTATGCGATGGAGAGAGAGATGCTCTTCGTTTCTCTTTATTATGACTAACTTTATATATAGTATAAAAATATAAAAATCACAGTGCGGAATAAATATCATTGTGGGCACCATGCAATGCAAATAAACGTTCATACTCCTCCATATAACATCATAATGTTGTATATATTTAGAAATACTAAAAAAAAGTGGCCACACTTTATTCAAAAGGAATGTTGTATGCGAAATAAATGTGAAGAGAGGGCTTTTTAGATCAATGGGGTACGTGATGTAACATGTGTGAATGTGTAGTTGATGTATTTGGCAGGGCCTAGAGAGGTATGTGTGTGTATTACGTATTCGAGAGAGGCATGGATAGAGGGGCCAGCGGGGGGAGGGGGCGTGGGAGAGATAGCACGAGAAATGAGAGAGGTCTAGAGAGAGGGAGAGAGATGAATATGATGTCACGGCGAGAGATTCCCTTGAGTGTGTATATGCAAGGGGGAGGGGATAGAGGCACGAGGAGAATTTTTTTGTGTGGTGTCTGTGTTGGTATGTGTGGGTGTGAGAAGATAACGAGACCTCGGGGCAGAGGGTGTGTCACCGCGTGAGGTCCGGTGGGTCGAGGTGAGGCCCTTGGTTCGGTTCCATCCTGCGCCACATTGGTCGTCTATGACGCATTTAGGGAGACCCATGGATGACTAGTCGTACAAGACAAAGATAGCAGAATTGTGAAGGGCTCTGTGTCCACTGACAAAGCCGGCTAGGATTTGTAACCCTGGGTTCTCGGACTAAGGTAACCCCTTATCTCTGATATTACTATTCATCCAACCTAACTTTAAGGGGCATCCTACAGAATGCTCTGCTAGAATCATACTCGTCGATTAGGAAGAGAGGTGTGAGACAATGCATGAGAGACAGGCCTAAAGATAATGTGCGTACAGGAGACACGTAGGCATGTCTATGTATATAGAAAGGGTCGATGGGGATTGTGCGTGTGTATGCTTTTGAGAGAAAGAGTGCTTATGATAAAGGTTAGTGAAAACAGTCGTAAATGGTTACGAGAGGGAGGGAGGGTTATATCGAGAGCATGTCTGCGAGAAAGACACCTCGGGAGAGAGTGTGTGAGCATGTGTGAGAGACCACCGATGGAGAGTGAAACTACACGTAAAAGACTGATGTACACATTGATTAAAGATATAAATTGTATCCAAATATTAGGATGGGATCATGATATTTGCAACTCGCGTAAGGAACGGTCATTGATCCATCCGACATCTAGATTCTATTGAATTTGAGCATGTCTATGTTATTATTCGACATAATTGATCCACATAGTTAGTATCTTGAACTCCAGACAATGCATCGCTTTAGCAATCAAATATAAACGTGAGTATAGTTCATGTTGTGTGTGTCAAGCACATTATACATACGAAAGTTACACAATGAACATTATAAATAGCTAGATATGAACTAGCATACATTTGAATTCAACTTAAGGTGGTTTAAAAATATCGAATTCAACATGAAGTCCATTCAATTATTTGATTTCGATATCATGGCATTTGTAAATCATACCTAAATTATGGGGGCACCAATCTTTGCTCTGATTTTGTACATAATAGCATATATAGTCATGTACAAAATAGATTCAAATTTAGCTCCTCCATTCCAAAATAATCGTAGTTATAGGATTTCAAGTGTTAAAATTTCAAAAAGAAGCGGATAATTTAATGAGGTTTTCAAACATACAAGGTCAAATTTAACGTTGTCTATTTAGGTCAATCCTCAAAGTTCAAGAGTACTCTAAACGTGAATGCTTCTGTTTCAAAATTTTGAACGAAGCGCCAAAAGAGCCTCTACTCGCCCGAAACCGCGTGAGACCAATGTTTGGTAGTAGAAGGAAATTACTTTTCTAACTCCGACCCGTGAAACCTACCGGCCCGACGTCCAAAGGTCTAAACTGGGGTAGGTTTGTAGCTTCATCTAGACGCCACGCAACCGCCTACAAAAAATATTCATACACAATGGCTGCCTAAGCGCACATGCGCGCGGCCGAAATCGCTCCTGCCCACTATTTGGGACACCTGGGATTACCATCCTACCCCCGACCCACAGTTGGTCCGAAATTTAAGAGGGGGGGCAAAGTTTGTACTTTCCCCAAATTTCAAACAAGCGCGTCCCATCTGTTCAAAAAAGCCAAAAACAAGCGCGTCCCATACCGAAACATGGTTCTCCCTTAGGTCCCCCCCTTTCGATTCCCCATTCGTACTCCGTGGGTGACAAAATTACCTCTCCACCAGCCGCGAAACACCGGCGTCCTCTGATACGTCTCCAACGTATCTATAATTTTTTATTGTTTCATGCTATTATACTATCTGTTTTGGATGTTTAATGGGCTTTAATATGCTCTTTTATATTATTTTTGGGACTAACCTATTAACCGGAGGCCCAGTGCCAGTTTCTTTTTTTTGCCTATTTTAGTGTTTCGCAGAAAATGAATATCAAACGGAATCCAAACAGAATGAAACCTTCGTGATGATCTTTCTTGGACCGCAAGCAAACCAGAAGACTTGGAGTTGAAGTCTGGAACGCCATGAGGCGACCACGAAGCAGGAGGGCGCGCCCAGGGGGGTAGGCGCGCCCCCACCCTCGTGGGCCCTCGTAGCTCCACCGACGTACTTCTTCCGCCTATATATACTCTTGTACCCTAAAAACATCAGGGGAAGCCACGAAACCACTTTTCCGCCACCGCAACCTTTTGTACCCGTGAGATCCCATCTTGGGGCCTTTTCCGGCGATCTGCCGGAGGGGGAATCGATCACGGAGGGCTTCTACATCAACACCATAGCCTCTCCGATGAAGCGTGAGTAGTTTACCACAGACCTTCGGGTCCATAGTTGCTAGATGGCTTCTTCTCTCTCTTTGATTCTCAATACAAAGTTCTTCTCGATGTTATTGGAGATCTATTCGATGTAATACTCTTTTGCGGTGTGTTTGCCGAGATCAGATGAATTGTGGATTTATGAACTTGATTATCTATGAATATTATTTGGTTCTTCTCTGAATTCTTATATGCATGATTTGATATCTTTGCAAGTCTCTTCGAATTATCGGTTTAGTTTGGCCAACTAGATTGATCTTTCTTGCAATGGGAGAAATGCTTAGCTTTGGGTTCAATCTTGCGGTGACCTTTCCCAGTGACAGTAGGGGCAGCAAGGCATGTATTGTATTGTTGCCATCGAGGATAAAAAGATGGGGTTTATATCATATTGCTTGAGTTTATCCCTCTACATCATGTCATCTTGCTTAATGTGTTACTCTGTTCTTATGAACTTAATACTCTAGATGCATGCTGGATAGCGGTCGATGTGTGGAGTAATAGTACTAGATGCAGAATCATTTTGGTCTACTTGACATGGACGTGATGCCTATATTCATGATCATTGCCTTACATATCTTCATAACTATGTGCTTTTCTATCAATTGCTCGGCAGTAATTTGTTCACGCACCGTAATACATGCTATCTTGAGAGAAGCCACTAGTGAAACCTATGGCCCCCGGGTCTCTTTCTTATTATATTGCATTTCTTTTATTTACATCGCATTTCGTTTACTATTTTGCAATCTTTACTTTCCAATCTATACAACAAAAATACCAAAAATATTTACTTTACTATCTCTATTAGATCTCACTTTTGCGAGTGGTCGTGAAGGGATTGACAACCCCTTTATCGCGTTGGTTGCAAGGTTCTTGATTGTTTGTGCAGGTACTAGGTGACTTGTGCGTTGTCTCCTACTAGATTGATACCTTGGTTCTCAAAAACAGAGGGAAATACTTACGCTACTTTGCTGCATCACCCTTTCCTCTTCAAGGGAAAACCAACGCATGCTCAAGAGGTAGCATCCTCCGTCCGCCACCCCATCCCACCCATCAACCGCCGCCCTCCTCCATCACGCCGGAGCTGATACCTCGACATCGTCGTCCACCGCAACCTCAACCACAATGCCCTCCAAGGCTAGTAGTTGAAGCCGAGGCCGAGTCGTCCGTACCCGAGCCAGTTCAACCACGCCGTCCTACGCCTCACCACTGCCGCTCCAACTTCGCGAGTTGTTCCTGCTACGCCGTCCTTCGCCGCCTCGGATCTGCTTCCCCTCTGCCGACGTACGGCCATGGCAACACAATCAACAATTTGGCCATGGGTTTGTCCAAGCCTGCACCCTCCTCCAAAACATCGGTTTCCCCGGCAAAAAGAAGAAGATCAGCGCGACATATGGAGGCGACCACACTGGCAACCGGAAATGGTACTCCTCTTCCCTTATTCGTGCAAATCTTACATGTCTGCTTGCAGGTATTCATACCACAAAAGACACTAGTTGACCGCTTCTTATTGATACTAGATGTTCCTAGTAACTCGCGATGCACAAGGTTTCTCCTCATATACTATTTCACCATAGCTAGAGGTCCGTCGCCCCCCTAGATTTCAATTCCTGGTCAGTTGATTCCCAATTAATGGAAGCATTCCCCGGCGTAACAGGTGCTAGTCCGCCTATTACGCCGGGGAAGCAGCGCCTTGGTGTTTATCTTAGGGGCTTGTGGGGCCTAGAGCTGCTGGCGCCCGATCTGGAGGTCGGCCGGGATTAAAGGGATGGCCTGGGGGCGCTGCCAAGCACGACGGTGGTGTGAGGTCGAGGGGAGGGCAGGGCAGCGGAGGCAGGGGTCTGGGCCGGTGGTCGCTGGCGGTTCGAGAAAGATCGTCAACAGTGACTAGCGGGAGGTAGACGAAGGCCATCTTCCCGTTCCTTATAGATCGGACGGTTCATAAAAAAATCGACTGACCTATTTATTTTCAGTCCACTGTTATCTTGATTGGACCACATGTGGTGGTGTGCTGGAGGAGTACCTGCATTTCCTGTGCTCATATATTACAAAATCATATGGAGTATAATCTAATTTTGTTTGCCATGCAATGTTGTAGAGCTATCATATGTCTCCTGTCATTTATTTTTCAGCCACCTACTATCTGCTACTTTTACAGTGCACTAGTTCTGCACAGACTTCACCCATACTCTCACTATTGTATTTTTATGCAAGGGTATTTTAGACTCTGCTGCTATGAGAGAAGCAAAAAAGAAAAGAGAGAAGTTGCTCCAGCATCGTACGCGGATAGGCCTGACACGTTTCAGCCTTATAATAGGTGCAGTGTCAGCAGATGGAGACGGTAAACGTAGCTCTGGAGTTGATGACCTCGCTCGCAATGAACCACCATCCCAGGGGCTTGCTTTAACTTCACGGTGCCATATGTGGTTGCATGTTGCATATGGTGTCTAGCTTGTATTCGAAAGGCCGAAGTCGGTCTTTATTAAGATGAGGAAAGATATTTTTACATGAACCACCATCCCGTGAGCATTAGAAGACAAATAGCTAGTCAGGGCACTGGCCGAGCCGGTGACAAGCCCAGCACAGACATGCATCACCTGGAAGCCAACTAAAAATCCACGATGGTGGCGAAGCAGCCCGCCTCCCACCAGGCTCTCAGGTCCTAGATGATCATGCTCACCACTCCAGTCGGATGTCTAGCTTGTATTGCTTCCAATTTGGTTAAATTGCATCTGCTTAGCTTACACATTATACCTTTGAATATGACATGCCTTCCTGTTTTTGGTACATACTGGTACATCTGTCTATTAATCATGTTCTTACATCAAACTAATGTTCTTGTGTATCCCTCATCAATCACTTGTGATGAGGCAGTCAGGACAGTGGACTACTGTGAGTAAAGATCCTCATTTAAAGAATGCAGCGTCAGCCTCCCGACATGATTCTCAAGAAACAGCAAGGCTAGATGAAGATAGTGAACGTAGCCCTGTAGTTGATTACCGCATTTCCCCTACACTAGCATCGCAGATGCTTGCTCTAACTTGGCAGTGTGATATGTGGTTGCATGTTGCATATGGTGTCTAGATTGTAATTCTTCCAATCTGGTTAAATTGCATGTGCTATTCTGCTTAGTTTATACATTATACCTGTTAATGTGACATGCCTTCCTGTTTTTAGTACATAGTACATCTGTCTATTAAGCATGTCCTTACATAAAACTATTTTTTTTGTATCCGCATCAATCAATATGACGAGACACCTTTAGTATATGCAGTGTGATATTAGTTGCATCTTTCATATGATTTATAGCATGCGCTGCCTCTAATTTGTTGAAATGCCATTTATGATGGGACACTTTTAACTTGGCAGAGTCATATTGGTTGCATCTTTCATGTGGTGTCTAGCTTGCATTGCTTCTAATTTGTTGAAATGGTTTCTGCTTAGTTTACACAAACAGTTGTGAATTTGCCATGTCGTCCTGTTTTTCGTACATATTCCATCCTGGTATCATGTGTTTGCGTTACATCAAAGTAGTGATTGTCAGTATCATGCACGAATGAGTTCTGAAGAGTGAATTTTATTGCTTTTTCTTATCGGTTTTACTTGAAAATTCAAAATCAATAAAGCGGAAGGAAGTTAGCAAGGCAGCGGATAAAAAGTGCTCCTTCCAAACTGAGGGCCTCTACAGATTCTACTCCTCCACCCCCCCAAGATGATTTCCAAGACAACACATGCATAGACACTCAATGTAGTTGTATTGATGATGAGCACGTCTCCCCTAGTGCACCATCACAGGTGCTCCCTCTAACTTGGCACTGTTATGAATTTTGGCAATTATTTTCGTGAGCACAAAGTTTCTGTCTTTTTCAGCAAGATCAAACAACTATCACCCAAGAAGATCCTATTGGTTCTACTTGGCACAAACACTAACTAAAATATAAAAAACACAACCATAACAGTAGCATAATTGTGCTATCACTCAAGAACAGAAAGCAAAAAGCGAAAATAAATTTTATTCACTGGGTTGCCTCCCAACAAGCGCTATAGTTTTACGCCCTTAGCTAGGCATAAGATTTCAATGATGCTCACATGAAAGATAATAATTGAAAAACAAGGAGAGCATCATGAAACATGTTACAAACACATTTAAGTCTAACATACTTCCTATGCATAGGAATTTTATAGGAAAACAAATTATCAAGACAAGAAATATCTAGCATATGCAAAGGAGAGGAATAAAACATTGACAATCTCAACAAAACGAGAGGAAATTTAATAACATGAAAATTTCCACAACCATATTTTCCTCTCTCATAATAATTACATGTAGGATCATACTCAAATTCAACAATATAGCTATCATATAAAATATTCTCTTCATGATCCACATGCATGCAAAGTTGACACTCTTCCAAAATAGTGGAATTATCATCAAATAAAGTCATGACCTCTCCGAACCCACTTTTGTCAGAAATTTCATAAGATTGAACACTCTCCAAATATGTGGGATTATTTTTAGCTAAAGTTGACACTCTTCCAAACCCACTTTCAAAATTATCGCAAACATATTCATCATGAGGCTTAAATAAATTTTCAAGATCATAAGAAACATTATCACCCCAATCATGATCATTGCAATAAGTAGCGGACATGACAAAACAAGCATCCCCAAGCTTGGGGTTTTGCATATTATTAGCACAATTGACATTAATGGAATTTATAGTAAAATTATTGCAATCATGCTTTTCATTCAAGGAGCTATCATGAATCACTTCATAAATTTCTTCATCACAATTTTTAGAATCACGATTCTCAAGCAAAACTTCATAAAGATAATCTAGTGAACTCAACTCACTAGCAATTGGTTCATCGTGACTGGATCTTATAAAAAGATTATCAAGTGGATGGGGATCCATACCAATAGATTTTTAGCAAGCGAAGATGCAAGCATATAGAAGGCACATGGTAACACAAGTAGAGATAGCAAACAAGACTGCACACAAAAACAGATCTGACGAGAAAAAGGCAAACGAAAAAGACGGCAAATAAATGGTAAATTTTTGTGAAGTGGGGGAGAGGAAAACGAGAAGCAAATGGCAAATAATGTAAATTGCAAGGAGATGAGATTTGTGATTAGGGACCCGGTATATGTTGAAGATCCTCCCTGGCAACGGCGCCACAAATTCTCCTTGATGGCAGCTAGAACTACGTCGGTATTTCCCCGGAGAGGGAGGGATGATGTAGCACAACGACGGTAGAGTATTTCCCTCAGTTATGAAACCAAGGTATCGAACCAGTAGGAGAATCAAGCAACACAACATAAACAACACCTGCACACAAATAACAACACCTCGCAACCCGACGAGTTAAAGGGGTTGTCAATCCCTTTCGGGTAACGGCGCCAGAAATTGGCAAGCGGACGTGAGATAAATTGTAATAGATTGAAATAATAGATCGCAAATAAATAAAGTGCAGCAAGGTATTTTGGTATTTTTTTGGTTTAATAGATATGAATAAAAATGCAAAGGAAAAATAGATCGCAAGACAAATATATGAGAAAGAAGACCCGGGGGCCGTAGGTTTCACTAGTGGCTTCTCTCGAGAAAAATAGCAAACGGTGGGTAAACAAATTACTGTTGGGCACTTGATAGAACTTCAAATACTCATGACGATATCCAGGTAATGATCATTACATAGGCATCACGTCCTAGATTAGTAGACCGACTCCTGCCTGCATCTACTGTATGGCGGTAGACAAGATCCAGACATCGACCGCTATCCAGCATGCATCTAGTGTATTAAGTTCATGAAAAAACAGAGTAATGCAATAAGAACGGTGACATGATGTAGACAAGATCCGTTTATCTATATGGCGGTAGATATAGATCTTGTCTTTTTATCCTTAGTAGCAATGATACATACGTGTCGGTTCCCCTTCTGTCACTGGGATCGAGCACCGTAAGATCGAACCCACTACCGGGCACCTCTTCCCATTGCAAGGCAAATAGATCAAGTTGGCCAAACAAAACCCAAATATCGAAGAAGAAATATGAGGCTATAAGAGATCATGCATAGAAGATATCAAAGAAACTCAAATAACTTTCATGGATATAAAAAGATATAACTGATCATAAACTCAAAGTTCATCATATCCCAACAAACACACCGCAAAAGAGTTACATCATATGAATCTCCAAGAGACCATTGTATTGAGAATCCAGTGAGAGAGAGAGAGAGAAAGCCATCTAGCTACTAACTACGGACCCGAAGGTCTACAAGGAACTACCCACGCATCATCGGAGAGGCACCAATGGAAGTGGTGAACCCCTCCGTGATGGTGTCTAGATTGGATCTGGTGGTTCTGGACTCTGCGGCGGCTGGATGAATATTTCGACGCTTGTTCTAGGGTTTCTGGAATATTGTGGTATTTATAGAGCAAAGAGGCGGTCTGGGGGCACCCGAGGTAGGCACAACCCACCAAGGCGCACCTGGGCCTCCTGGCGCGCCCTGGTGGGTTGTGCCCCACTCGGGGCACCCCCCAGGTGCAACCAGGGCCCATTGCCTTTCTTCTGGCCCATAAAAAATCATCGTGGAGTTTCATGGCATTTGGACTCCATTTGATATTGATTTTCTGCGATCTAAAAAACATGGAAAAACAGTAACTGGCACTTGGCACTATGTCAATAGGTTAGTACCAAAAAATGATATAAAATGACTATAAAATGATTATAAAACATCCAAGATTGATAATAAAATAGCATGGAACAATCAAAAATTATAGATATGTTGGAGATGTATCAGAAGCCTACATCCCAGGAAATCTAGACATAACCTAAGGATGCTAAACCACACAACTCACACTGTAGAAGATCAGAGCAGCATCAACAACTTCATAAGTTCAAACAACCATAACCAGATATAAGTAATGGTACAAAATATCATTCTGGCAATATATCTAAGCTCAACAGAAGGAGCACCTGGTGTGGATGCACAAGTTTTTTTAATGTCCCTTTGAAGCCTTTTCCAACATTGCAAATAATTTAACACCCTTGTTCTTCATCTACATTACAACAACACTAAAATAAAAATCAGTGGCAGTAGCATGCATCTAGCATCTAGCTAGCGCCTAGCAGATTGGGATTTGTTCACTTAAAAGATTTAGCATCTACACTAGCATCTAGCGGATTAGCTTCGAGATGGATGGGGATGGCTGTATGCAGTTTGAGTACTGAATGGATGCAGGACTGCCGGAGGTCGAGGCTGGCGGCGACGGAGGCTGGACTGCCGGAGGTGGAGCCGTCAGCCTTGGACGGCGCTTGCAGGGGGAAGCCGGAGGCGGACTGGCGGGGGAGAGGCCAAGAGGGCCGTAGGCGGAGGGAAGGGAGAGGGCCGGCCGTCGCCTATCGCCCGCCGGACCTGGAATCGCTTGCTGTCATCGTCAGCTAGGTTGGGGATTTGGGATATGTGAATCGAGGAGGGAGAGTGGGAGTCTTGGAGACGAGGTGCGACCTGCTGCAATGGCTCTCGCCCGCCTAACAGCCAGGATGGGCTTGAGTTTGTTGGCTCCAGCCTCCAGAACGTATAAACATATGTAGTCAATTTCTTTTGGGCCTAATTCTTGGGTATTCCATGGAATTCCCAGGAAGACCCCCAGCGCCGCGACTGCTATGGATATCCTTGGTTGTTCCTTGTGGGACTAACCCATGTAGGTATTGAAAATGCAACTCGCTCCAATGGATTGCTCCTAAAGATCTACATCAACTTTGAGCATCCACATCTTCAACATCTACATGAAGTCATCATCGACAAAACCCAAGGTTACTTCATCCCTCTTAGGGGGGATATCACATATAGGGGGAGCTTTACTCTAAGAATTGAGCTAAAGCAACTCTAATGGTGTGAACACAACAATGCTTTATGTAAAAGTGGTAACCCCACTTGTGCTTAAACGATGAGTATGACCTACGATCAAATGTTCTCATTTGACTCCTCAGTCAATATACTCATATATAGATGACCTAGTCATCGCCAATTGCTTGATAGATGCTAGAGTGATTGTGCATGCTTTGCCACATATTTCATTTGCCATCTTATTGTGTGAGCATGTTGATTGCATATTGTTCTCATTCAAGGACATCCATTTGTTGTTTTGATTGTTTGGTCTTTTCTTTTTGCCAAATGGATGGACAAGAATGCCTAAGAACTTCATCTAGCTATCTATGCTTTTCTCGTCTCAAACTCTATTCATGCTACATCACAAAGTTTGATCAAGTCAGATTCGAACTCTCTGGGTGAGGAGCACTCGGAGTCACCGATTCATCATAGACTTAAACTTCCAAAACCTCTCTGTGTATTTCGGTCTGACCGATTCATCCCTTTCGGTCATGCTGAGTTCATTGAGTTGATCTAGGTTTTCAATCTCGGTGCAACCGATTAGAACCGTTCGGTCACACCGAGTTGCAGTAACCGCTTGCGATTCTGCATCTCGGTGCCACCGAGTTGTTCCACTTGGTCACACCAACAGGGTCAGGATATATACCCACGGGTCAAATTTTGGAAATTCCTCTGAAACCTTTCGCCCGCGCGTGTCCTGCTCTGCCGACTCAGGTCTCCGGATCATCTCATCATCGCCATCGACCTCCCGCCGCTGGTCTCCGCCGCCGTCAATGGGAATCTTCACCGCCGTTGTTGACTCAATTGTTTTGCAAAATCTCTGCACTTTGTGATGCTCATCCACTCTATCTCAACTATATCTATTCACAGGGCCAGCTTTCAGTTTGCAGTGTCTGAAATGTCTGATCAGAGTGATAGCCAGAACAGGTCTGAGGAGCAAGTTAACATGAGTGAGGGCACTAGTCCCTCTGGCAGGTATGATGAGGGTAGAAGTACTCCTAGCAACCTGCCTAAGGCTGCTACTAGGCAGAGGAGAAAGAGAAATTCTGATTCATAGGATGAAGACTATGTTGCTGCTGAGGAAGAAGTCGACTCAAAGAAGAAGGTTGTCAAGAAGGAATTTGGCACACTGCTTCAACAAAGCCTGGTTTGAACAAGAAGGCTCCTGCAAAGAGAGTGCCCATGTCAAAGGCCAGAGCCTCAACTCTTGAAACCTCCAAATCAACTGTTGGAGAGGCTGGTGGTGAGGGCAAGAAAAAGAAGGAAAGGAAGAGAGGGAGATGGTGCAAGAGGTTGATCCCATGGCTGAATTTGAGAAGCACTCATCTGATGAGGAAGAAGAGGATGCCGCACCAGCACCTAAAGCTCAGAAGCTGATGGGGGATGCCATCAAGTCTGGGGCTGCTCCATCAAAGCCCAAGACTGCTCCCAAAGCTACTGCTCCAGCCACCAAGTCTTCACCAAAGAGGAGCACCAGAAATATACCAGCTGCTGAAAAGAACAAGGCCCCAGTGCCTGAAATAGAAGAAGAAGATGATGAAGCCCAAGTGCTCAGAAAATTAAAGCCCAAGATCCCTGATCATGATGACAATCACCCAGTGGCTGAAAACATGAAGGAGAGAAAGGATGCAGGTCTCAGATTGTGGAGACAATCAGACCCTTATGCTGTGAGGAGAAGGACTGCTGTGGACTATAGATTTCACACCAAGGAACAATAGGACTTCTATGAGACAGTCCTTCTGGATCAGAAGCCCATAGTGTGTGACATGAAGTGGGTTGATTGGAAGTACATCGATAACAATGAAGACCACTTCCCTGGAGTGCGTGAAAGTTTCAGACTCAATGGAGTAGACACCTTTGTGGGTCAGAAATTGACCAAGTGGAATGATGAGCTCATTATGCAGTTCTATTCCACTGCTCATTTCTACCCTGATGGAAGAATTGTCTGGATGACTGAAGGAACAAGATATCAGCCTACTATTGCTGAGTGGGCCAAGCTGATCAATGCCCCTGAAGAGCATGAGGATGACATTTATGTCTATGCAAAGCGCAAGAAAGATCACAACTCCATGGCCAACATGTACAAGGAAATACCTGACAAGGCCTTGGAGACACACAAGCTAGGCTCGGTATATTATCTGTTGTCTAGACTAGCCACCATGAACACCATTTTGAGGCACACCTTGCTGCCCAAATCAGGAGATCACATGATGATCAGAGGCCACTCCATCAATTTGTTTCAGATGTTTGATGTGCCCCAGAAATTCAAAGTGATGAGTTTGATTGTTGAAACCATCAAGAGAACTGCAGCAGACCAAAAGAGATCATGTGGTATGCTCCACACATTCAGATGCTCATCAACTCCAAGATGGGCAAAGGCATATACTTGTTGGATAAAGAGCACCTTCCCTTGAGGCCTGATCGTGAGGACAACACAGTTGTCATGGATGCTGAAGATCCTACATCAGCAGAGGCTCAAGAGAAGAGGGAGAAGGCAAAAGCAGAGAAGGCAGCAAAGATGCCAAGTGTTGAAGAGGCTTCACAAGTTTTTATCAAGTCAAAACAAGATCAACTTGGATATATTATTCAAGCCACTTTGAGGATTGAGAAAGGATTGGCCACCCTGACTCGGAATCAAGAGAGTCTTGAAAGGATCATTGAAACAAAGTTTTATGATCTAGACTTGAAGGTCACAGAGATGCAAACAACTGTTGAGCAGCTCCAGGATGAAGCTGAAGAGAGAAAAGGGAAAGCTACCACTGAAGCTTTTCAGAGAGTGCCTAGGGCACAGAGATCTGCAGTAGTGCCAGTGACAGACACTAGAGCTACTACTTCAGCACCTGCAGCCACAACTTCAGTTGCCCCTCCGGTTGCAACTCCACCAGCTCCTACAACCTCAACAGATGCATTTGTCGCGGGAGTCCTCTCCACGCCACCTCCCGAAGATCAAGCCTAGAGAGCCGCATAGCACTATGCATTTTCAATCTTTTTGGTAACTTGTTGCCAAAGGGGGAGAAATTGTATAGATCATAGGCTTCGAGAGAGAGAGCTTTGCCTCTTTTGCTGCTACTTAATTTGCTACCTTATTTGTTTGCTTGCTTGGATGATACTTTATGTGTGTGTGTGTGTGTGTGTGAGATACTTGTATGGTCATGTGTTTGATCATATCATACATTTAATGCTTGTGCTTGGATGATGATATTATCTATCTCTCATGTATGATCATTCACATCTTGCCTTGGTGATGAGTGCATATTTCATATACTATCATTTTAAGCGCTCCACCAAGATGCATGTGACATGGAAGAGTAACCCATGATCCTAATCGATTGTGTATTTGCATTCAAAAGCAAATTTTCAATAATCCACAAATTTAGGGGGAGCTCTTGCTTATCACATACTTCTCAAAGCGGTGATGTATATCAGTTTTATTATCATTTGTCCAAGCTTTGATCTATACGTTGTCATCAATTACCAAAAAGGGCGAGATTGAAAGTGCAACTAATCCCTGGGTGGTTTTGGTAATTCTTAACAACATATAGCTCATTGGACTAATATTGTTTCAAGATAATCATTTCAGAAAGTTCAATGATTGGCATGGCATGGACTAGAGATGTGGACCCCCTCAAAATGCTAAGGACACATATTGGCTCAAGCTCAAGACTCTACATTTTCATTTTAGTGATCCAAGATCACATTGAGTCCATAGGAAAAGCCAATACTGTTAAAAGGCGATGAGGTGTTGCTTAATGGCTTTCTTGCTCAAAATGCTTAGTGATATGCTCCAAAAGCCCTCAACCACTTTCTCATATCCACATATGTCCCAAACCAAAAGTCAAACTCGGCCCCACCGATTTGATCTATCCGGCGCCACCGAGTTCATTTGACATAGCCATAGCCAGAAACCCTAATCAGTTCGGTCTCACCGATTGGGATCTTGGTCTCACTGAGATGGGATTGAAAACTCTCTGTTTCCCTTCGTAAATTTTCGGTCTAACTGAGATGAGCAATCGGTCCCACCGAGTTCGCAATGCAAACTCTCTGTTTCCATTTCGTAACATTTCGGTCTCACCGAAATGAGCGATCGGTCCCACCAAGTTTGCCTGACCAACTCTCTGTTTGCTTATTACAAAAATTGGTCTCACCGAGTTCATGTGATCAGTCTCACTGAGATTATGTTATGCCCCAACCCTAACACAATCGGTCCCACCGAGTTGACATGTCGGTCCCACCGAAAAGTCTAACGTTCACATTTTGAACTAAATCGGTCTGACCGAGTTTCAGTATTCGGTCCCACCGAGTTTGGTAAATTGTGTGTAACGGTTAGATTTTGTGTGGAGGCTATATATACCCCTCCACCCTTCCTCCATTCGAGGAGAGAGCCATCAGAACGTGCCTACACTTCCAGCATTCATTTTCTGAGAGAGAACCACCTACTCATGTGTTGAGACCAAGATATTCCATTCCAACCATAAGAATCTTGATCTCTAGCCTTCCCCAAGTTGTTTTCCACTCAAATCATCTTTCCACCATATCCAAATTTGTGAGAGAGAGTTGAGTGTTGGGGAGACTATCATTTGAAGCACAAGAGCAAGGAGTTCATCATCAACACACCATCTATTACCTTTTGGAGAGTGGTGTCTCCTAGATTGGTTAGGTGTCACTTGGGAGCCTCTGTCAAGATTGTGGAGTTGAACCAAGGAGTTTGTAAGGGCAAGGAGATCGCCTACTTCGTGAAGATCTACCCAAGTGAGGCAAGTCCTTCATGGGCGATGGCCATGGCGGGATAGACAAGGTTGCTTCTTCGTGGACCCTTCGTGGGTGGAGCCCTCCGTGGACTCGCGAAGCTGTTACCCTTCGTGGGTTGAAGTCTCCATCAACGTGGATGTACGATAGCACCACCTATCGGACCCACGCCAAAAATCTCCGTGTCTACATTGTGTTTGCTCCCTCCAAACTCATCCCCTTTACCTTCAGATGAATGATTTACATTCCGCTGCTATACTCTTATAATTGCATGTGTAGGTTGATTGCTTGACTTGTGATAAGTTGCTAAAATCTGCCAAGACTTAAAATTGGGAAAATGCTAGATTTTTATTTGGTCAAGTAGTCTAATCACCCCCTCTAGACATACTTTCGATCCTACATTGTGGTTTGGCAAGAAACCTAAGCTGCCGTTTCTTAAAGTTTGGGGTTGCGACGCTTATGTGAAAAATCTTCAGCCTGATAAGCTCGAACCCAAATCGGAGAAGTGCGTCTTCATAGGATACCCAAAAGAAACTGTTGGGTATACCTTCTACCACAGATCCGAAGGCAAGATCTTTGTTGCTAAGAATGGAACCTTTCTAGAGAAGGAGTTTCTCTCGGAAGAAGTGAGTGGGGGAAAAGTAAAACTTGATGAGGTAATTGTACCTTCTCTCGAATTGGAAAGTAGCACATCAGTGAAATCCGTTCCCATGATGCCTACACCAACTAGAGAGGAAGCTAATGATGATGATCATGAAACTTCGGATCAAGTTACTGCTAGACCTCGTAGGTCGAACAGAGCACGTTCCACACAAGAGTGGTACGATAATCCTGTCCTGGAAGTCATGTTATTAGACCATGGACCTACGAACTATGAAGAAGCTATGATGAGCCTAGATTCCGACAGATGGCTTGAGGCCATGCAATCTGACATAGGATCCATGTATGAGAACAAAGTGTGGACTTTGGTGGACTTGCCCGATGATCGGCAAGCCATTGAGAATAAATGGATCTTCAAGAGGAAGACGGACGCTGATAGTAGTGTTACTATCTCCAAAGCTCGACTTGTTGAAAAAGGTTTTGACAAGTTCAAGGTGTTGACTACGATGAGATTCTCTCACTCGTATCGATGCTTAAAGTCTGTCTGAATCATGTTAGCAATTGCCGCATTTTATGAAATCCGTCAAATGGATGTCAAAACTGCATTCCTTAAAGGATTTATTAAAGAAAAGTTGTATATGATGCAACCAGAAGGTTTTGTCAATCCTAAAGGTGCTAACAAAGTGTGCAAGCTCCAGCGATCCATCTATGGACTGGTGCAAGCATCTCAGAGTTGGAATATACGCTTTGATGGATCAAAGCATATAGTTTTATACAGACTTGCGGTGAAGCCTGTATTTATAAGAAAGTGAGTGGGAGCACTACAGCCTTTCTGATAAGTATATGTGAATGACATATTGTTGATCGTAAATGATGTAGAATTTTCTGGAAAGCATAAAGGAGTGTTTGAAAGGAGCTTTTCAAAGAAAGACCTCAGTGAAGCTGCTTATATATTGGGCATCAAGATCTATAGAGATAGATCACGATGCTTGATAAGACTTTCGATGAGTACATACCTTGATAAGATTTTGAAGGAGTTCAAAATGGATCAGTCAAAGGAGTTCTTTCCTGAGTTGTAAGGTATGAAGTTGAGTAAGAGTCAAAACTCGACCACGGCAGAAGATAGACAGAGAATGAAAGGCATTCCCTATGCCTCAGCTATAGGTTCTATAAAGTATGCCATGTTGTATACCAGACCTATTGTGTACCTTGCCATGAGTTTGGCAAGAGGGTACAATAGTGATCCAAGAGTAGATCACTGGACAGCGGTCAAAATTATCCTTACGTACCTAAAGAGGACTAAGGAAATGTTTCTCGGTTATGGAAGTGACAAAGAGATCATCGTAAAGGGTTACGTCGATGCAAGATTTGACAGTGATCCGGATGACTCTGAGTCTTAATCTGGATACATATTGAAAGTGGGAGCAATTAGCTAGAGTAGCTCCATGCAGAGCATTGTAGACATAGAAATTTGCAAAATACATACGGATTTGAATGTGACAGACCCGTTGACTAAACTTCTCCCACAAGCAAAACAAGATCACACCTTAGTACTCTTTGGGTGTTAATCACATGGAAATGTGAACTAGATTATTAACTCTAGTAAACCCTTTGGATGTTGATCACATGGCGATGTGGACTATATGTGTTAATCACATGACGATGTGATCTATTGGTGTTAAATCACATGGCGATGTGAACTAGATTATTGACTCTAGTGCAAGTAGGAGACTGGAGGAAATACGCCCTAGAGGCAATAATAAAGTTTTTATTTTATATTTCCTTATATCATGATAAATGTTTATTATTCATGCTAGAATTGTATTAACCGGAAACTTGATACATGTGTGGATACATAGACAAAACACCGTGTCCCTAGTAAGCCTCTACTAGACTAGCTCGTTTATCAAAGATGGTTAAGTTTCCTAACCATAGACATGTGTTGTCATTTGATGAACGGGATCACATCATTAGGAGAATGATGTGATGGGCATGACCCATCCGTTAGCTTAGCATATTGATCGTTCAGTTTTATTGCTATAGCTTTCTTCATGTCATATACATATTCCTGTGACTATGAGATTATGCAACTCCCGGATACCGGAGGAATACCTTGTGTGCTATCAAATGTCACAACGTAACTGGGTGATTATAAAGATGCTCTACAGGTATCTCCGGAGGTGTTTGTTGGGTTGGCATAGATCGAGATTAGGATTTGTCACTCCGAGTACCGGAGAGGTATCTCTGGGCCCTCTCGGTAATACACATCATAAGAAGCTTGCAAGCAATGTGATTAATGAGTTAGTTGCGGGATGATGTGATAACCCAGAATTATAGGGGATCAATCGTAGCCTCTTTCGATAAGTAAGAGCGTCGAACCCAACAAGGAGCTAAAGGTAGAACAAATATTCCCTCAAGTTATATCGACCACCGATACAACTCTACGCATGCTTGACGTTCGTTTACCTAGAACAAGTATGAAACTAGAAGTATTTTGTAGGTGTGATAGGATAAGTTTGCAAGATAATAAAGAGCATGTAAATAAAATCTAGGGGCTGTTTAGATAAAGACACAACTAAGTTAGTTTTAGTAGAGAGCTTTTGTCAACAAGAAAGTTATTTGTCCCTAGGCAATCGATAACAAGTACCGGTAATCATTCTTGTAATTTTATATGAGGGAGAGGCATGAGCTAACATACTTTCTCTACTTGGATCATATGCACTTATGATTGGAACTCTAGCAAGCATCCGCAACTACTAAAGATCATTAAGGTCGTGAAACCCAACCATAGCATTAAGTATCAAGTCCTCTTTATTCCCATACGTCATACCCCACCTACTTGGGTTTAAGTTTCTGTCACTCTCGCAACCCACCATAAGCGAACCATGAACATATTGCAACACCCTACAGTGGGGGCCCCTCATGTTTGTGTGAGACGGAGGGCACCGTAGGATAGCACCATAAATAAAATATACAATCATACCAACCAAGATCACGATTAACCCATAGGACAAAACGGATCTACTCAAACATCATAGGATAACCATAGATCATTGGAAATAATATATGGAGTTGAGCACCATGTTTAAGTAGAGATTACAGTGGGGGAAGAGGTGTTACACCGCTGCATAGAGGGGGAGAAAGTTGGTGTTGACGGTAGCAAGATTGTTGATGTAGTTCGCCGTCCCGATCGTTGCCCCGGTGGCACTCCGGCGCCACCGGAAGCGAGGGGGGAGATCCCCCTCCTTCTTATTCTTCCTTGGCCTCCCCCTAGATGGGAGGAGGGTTCCCCCTATGGTCCTTGGTCTCCATGGCCGCGGAGGGGCGGGATCCCCTCCGAGATTGGATCTCCCTCTCTGTTCTCTTCTGTTTCGCGCTCCCAGATCTGACCGAAAACCGTTTCTTATATTCTGGGAGATCCGTAACTCCGATTGCGCTGAGATTTGAACACGATTTTTTTCCGGATATAAGCTTCCTTGCGCCCGAAGTAGAGCCCCAACTGACATTCGAGGAGGGCACAACCCACCACGGCATGCTAGGGGCCTCTAGCGTGCCCTGGTGTCTTGTGGGCTGTGTGGGCCTCCGTTTGCGGTGATTCCAACTCCCAAAAATCACATATATTCCAAAATAATTCTCCATGAAATTTTATTGCATTTGGACATCGTTTGATATGGATACTCCGCGATACAAAAAACATGCAGAAAACAGGAACTGGCACTGGGCACTGGATCAATAGGTTAGTCCAATAAATCATATAAAAAGTTGCCAAAAGTATGTGAAAGTGGTATAATATTGGCATGAAACAATAAAAAATTATAGATACGACGGAGATGTATCAGCATCCCCAAGCTTAATTCCTGCTCGTCCTCGAGTAGGTAAATGATAAAAAACGATAATTTTTGATGTGGAATGCTACCTAACATAAACTTGATCATATGTCTAGTCATGGCATGAATATTAAGACATAAGTGATCCAAAGCAATAGTCTATAATTTGACATAAAGACATCAATACTCAGGCATCCCAATAAACAATCATGTCTTTCAAAATATCAACGCTAAAGAAAGCTATCCCTACAAAATCATATAGTCTTGTCATGCTTTGTCTTCTTAACACAAAGTATTTATCATGCACAACCCCGATGACAAGCCGAGCAATTGGTTCGTACTTTTTAACGCGCTTCAGCTTTTTCAACCCTCACGCAATACATGAGTGCAAGCCATGTATATAGCACTACGGGTGGAATAGAGTATGATGATAGGGGTAAATATAAAGAAGACAAAAAAGTAAGAAAGTCTCACATCGACGCGGCTAACCAACGGGCTATGGAGATGCCCATCAATTGATATCAACGTGAGGAGTAGGGATTGCCATGCAACGAATGCACTAAGAGCTATAAGTGTATGAAAAGCTCAACATGGAAACTAAGTGGGTGTGCATCTAATCCTATAATGAAAAATTCCCACTAGTATATGAAAGTGACAACATAGGAGACTCTCCATATGAAAAACATGGTGCTACTTTGAAGCACAAGTGTGGTAAAGGATACTAACAATGCCCCTTCTCTCTTTATTTTTTTCTTTATTTTTCTTTTTTCTTTTTTTCTTTTTTTTATATTTTTCTCTCTCTCATTGTCCGGAGTCTCATCCCGACTTGTGGGGGAGTCATAGTCTCCATCATCCTTTCCTCACTGGGGCACTGCTCTAAAAATGAATAATGATGATCATCACACTTCTATTTACTTATAACTCAAAAGAAATAAAAATTACAACTCGATACCTATGAAAAAGTATGACGCTATATGAATGCCTCTGGCAATGTACCAGGATGTGCAATGATCTAGCATAACATTTATGAGAATGATGAACGGTGGCTGAGCCACAACTACTATGTCAGCTATATGATCATGCAAAGCAATATGACATTGAATGCTCAAGTCATCAAACGGAAGCGGTGGAAGTTGCATGGCAATATATCTCGAAATGGCCATGGAAAAGCCATAATAGGTAGGTATGGTGGCTGTTTTGAGGAAGATATAATAAGGCTTATGTGTGATAGAGCGTATCATATCACGGGGTTTGGATGTACCTGCGAAGTTTGCACCACGTCTCGATGTGAGAAAGGGCAATGCACGGTACGGTAGAGGCTAGAAAATTGCGGAAAGGTAAGAGTGCGTATAATCCATGGACTCACATTAGTCATAAAGAACTCATATACTTATTGCAAAAGTTTATTGGCCCTCGAAGCAAAGTACTACTACGCATGCCCCTAGGGGGATAGATTGGTAGGAAAAGACCATCGCTCGTCCCCGACCGCCACTCATAAGGAAGACAATCAATAATAAATCATGCTCCAACTTCATAGCATAACGAGAGACTATACGTGCATGCTTCGGGACTCACAAACCTTAACACCAATATTCCTACTAAACACAACCATTTACTAGTACTTCCCACATATTATCATCTCTATATCGCAAAACTATTGCAAGGAATCAAACATATCATATTTAGTGATCCATAAGTTTTATGTAGGATTTTATGACTAACCATGCAATTGACCAATTCCTGTTGACTCTCTAAATAGATCTAAGTGAAGCAAAAGAGCATTCTTCAAACAACGGTTTTCTATGTGGAGAGAAACATGCAATCCAAACTTCAAATGATATAAGTGAAGCACATGAAGCATTCTATAAAGCCATACTCAAAAGATATAAGTGAAGTGGAATGAGCATTCTATAAATCAACCATGGACTATCTCATACCAGCATGGTGCATAAAATAAAAGTGAAAACTAAAAGCAAAAGACGCTCCAAGATTTGCACATATCACGCGAATGAAACGAAACCGAAAACATACCGATACTTGTTGACGAAAGATGGGATGCCTTCCGGGGCATTCCCAAGCTTAGACGCTTGAGTCTCCTTGAATATTTACTTGGGGTGCGTTGGGATACCCCAAGCTTGAGCTCTTGCCTCTCCTCCTTCTCCTCATATCGAGACCTCCTCGATCTTGATCACTTCATCCACACAAAACTCGGTAAGATTCGTTAGTATAATAAAGCAAATCACTACTCTAAGTACTGTTGCAAAACAATTCATATTTTGTTTTTGCATTGTAGCTACTTTAATCATAGTTTAAAAAACCGGACCGGACCGGCGGTCGAACCGAAAAAACCGGAACAGGCAGCCTCATCGGGGTTTTAAGCTAATAACACCGATATGCAATCAAACCAGAAAAAACCGATCGAACCGGCCGGTTTTCTGGAAAACCGGTGAAAAACCCGGGTAATTGAACCAGGAAAAACCAGGAAAAAAGTTTTAATAGAAATTGGGAAACTGGGATTCAATCCTAGGGCATGTGAGCAGTAGGCGGGGCCTGCCCATGGCCCAATAACCAACTTGGTTGTGCTACTTTGTTGTCCACTACATGGTTATAATTTTATTTGACCATTGTTTCACTCTATATTAGCACATATATTAATCAATATATATTATTTTATTTCTTAAAAACCCAACAATCGAACCGGTGAACCGGCGGTCCGACCGGTAAAAACCTGAACCAACAACCTTTCTGGTTCGATTTCCGGTTCGGTTTTTTAAACTACAACTGTAATATAACCTTTTCATGGCTTAATCCACTAATAGAATCAATAGTTTCATCAAAACAAGCAAAACAATGCATCAAAAACAGAATCTGGCTTAAACAGGACAGTCTATAGTAATTTGAACATTCACCATACTTATGGTACTCCAAAAATTCTTAAAAACTTAGGAAAAATAAAAACTTTGTTTAGAAACACAGTGCAAAAAGTTTCAGAACCGTTTGACGTTCTAGTAGAAAATGTAAAATCGCGCACTACAGCCAAAGTTTCTGTTTTGCACCGCACAAACCAACAAGCAATCTAAACATCCTAAAGGCAAACCTTGGCACATTATTTTTATAATACAATGGAATTGTACAAGGGGATGATTATTTTTGTGAGAATATTCATGAAAAATTCTACATTGTTTCCATGAGCATGAACACAAGTGTTCAAGGTCGACCCTCATTTCCGCAATGCATCACCTTTCAATCGCTTCTCTTTTGTGAAAAGTTTTAAGTTCCCCTCTATATATTTTTTTGTTTTTAAACTTTATAAAAGCACTCAACAGAAATAAATTACTCTCTAAAACTTCCAGGTTGTCTCCCTGTCAGCGCTTTCTTTAAAGCCATTAAGCTAGGCATAAAGTGCTCAAGTGATGAATCCACCCGGATCCCAAGGTATATCAAAGCCAATTTGAATCAACAATGATTTAGCATTTAGTAGTGAGCACAAAGCAACATATATCAAGCAATGACGAAGTCTAACTATCTTCCTATGCATCGGCATGTCATACAAGAACAATTCATGAACATCAAGTAAAGGCCAATACATAGCATTAGCAGTTTCTTGCAATTCTTTCGTGTTGGAAATATAGAGAGGTGGAGATATAGTTCCTCTCCCATAATAATTGCAAGTAGGAGCAGCAATCACATGCATATTACATTCATAAAAATCATCATGTGCAACGGTGAAACGCAACCCATCAACATAATCCTTAATAAGAGCAAACTTCTCCGATATAGTGTAGTTTGGAGAATTCAAAAAGATAATAGGACTATCATGTGTGGGTGCAATAGCAACAATTTCATTCTTAACATAAGGAACTATAGCAAGTTCATCTCCATAAGCATAATTCATATTGGCATCTTGGCCACAAGCATAACAAGCATCAAGTTCATCAAAAAGGGATATTTCAAAAGAATCAATGGAATCATAGCAATTATCATAGCATTCATCCTTCGGTAAGCACGAAGGGAAATTAAATAATGTATGAGTTGAAGAGTTACTCTCATTAGAAGGTGGGCACGGGTAGCAAATCCGTTCTTCCTCCTTTTGTTCTTCGCTCTCCTCCTCATGTTTTTCATCCAATGAGCTCAGAGATTCATCAATTTCTTCTTCCATAGACTCCTGCAAAATATTAGTCTCTTCTTGGACAGCGGAATTATTCTCAGTTATTACATCAATATCATAATTGTATTTATAATTATCATAGCAATATTTAAGGATGGCAAGATTTTCAGGTCTATAAACTGAATCATCAAAATCTTCAAACTTTTCAAACAAAGATTCAATTTCATATGCACCCTTAAAAGCAACAAATTCTTCTATTCATTCCACATCATAGTAATCATATATACCTCTAGCATAAGAAGCCAAGGTTTCATTATCATTAAATTTGCATGAATAGGGAAGGTGTGGAACCTCAGTCTTAGAGCAACAAGTATCATCATATCTCTAGCATAGATTCCAAGCATACCATTGCGACATTTCAATTTGATCCCATAAAAGTTTTCCCTTTTGAGTCAAGAAATAATCCCTAAAGTATTTACGTTGATCCAATGTTACTCCCATTATCAAGTTGAATGGGTTTTCTCAGGATTATCAAAGTAGTGCATAACATTTTTCACATAACGAGCATCGAGGGTTTTAGGAGGTTCCCCATCTCCATGAGTAGCAAGTACCACTAATTTTTTTGGTGTTTCGTGTTCCATATCCATAACTAAAGATAGAGAACAACTTAGAACAGGAAATAAAAACTACTTAGTGATAAAGCAAACATGCACACACGAGAATTTTCACCCCACGCTATTGCTCCCCGGCAACGGCGCCAAAAAAGGTCTTGATAACCCACAAGTATAGGGGATCAATTGTAGCCTCTTTCGATAAGTAAGAGTGTCGAACCCAACGAGGAGCTAAAGGTGGAACAAATATTCCCTCAAGTTCTATCGACTACCGATACAACTCTACGCACGCTTGACGTTCGCTTTACCTAGAACAAGTATGAAACTAGAAGTACTTTGTAGGTGTGATAGGATAGGTTTGCTAGATCACAAAGAGCACGTAAATAAAATCTAGGGGCTTTTTAGATAAAGACACAACTAAGTTAGTTTTAGTAGAGAGCTTTTGTCAACAAGAAAGTTATTTGTCCCTAGGCAATCGATAACAAGTACCCGTAATCATCCTTGTAATATTATATGAGGGAGAGGCATGAGCTAACATACTTTCTCTACCTGGATCATATGCACTGATGATTAGAACTCTAGCAAGCATCCGCAACTACTAAAGATCATTAAGGTTGTGAAACCCAACCATAGCATTAAGTATCAAGTCCTCTTTATTCCCATACGTCATACCCCACCTACTCGGGTTTAAGTTTCTGTTACTCTCGCAACCCACCATAAGCGAACCATGAACATATTGCAACACCCTAAAGCAGGGACCCCTCACATTTGCGCGAGATGGAGGGCACCGTAGGATAGCACCATAAATAAAATATACAATCATACCAACAAAGATCATGATTAACCCATAGGACAAAACAGATCTACTCAAACATCATAGGATAACCATAGATCATTGGGAAATAATATATGGAGTTGAGCACCATGTTTAAGTAGAGATTACAGCGGGGGGAAGAGGTGTTACACCGCTGCATAGAGGGGGAGAAAGTTGATGTTGACGGTAGCAAGATTGTTGATGTAGATCGTCGTCCCGATCGTTGCCCCGGTGGCACTCCGGCGCCACCGAAAGCGAGGGGGAGAGAGCCCCCTCCTTCTTCTTCTTCCTTGGCCTCCCCCTAGATGGGAGGAGGGTTCCCCCTTTGGTCCTTGGTCTCCATGGCCACGGAGGGGCGGGAGCCCCTCTGAGATTGGATCTCCCTCTCTGTTCTCTTCTGTTTCGTGCTCCCATATCTGACCGAAAACCATTTCTTATATTCTGGGAGATCCGTAACTCCGATTGCGCTGAGATTTGAACACGATTTTTTACCGGATATAAGCTTCCTTGCGCCTGAAGTAGAGCCCCAACCAACATTCGAGGAGGGCACAACCCACCACGGCATGCCAGGGGCCTCTGGGCGCCCTTGTGTCTTGTGGGCTGTGTGGGCCTCCGTTTGCGGTGATTCCAACTCCCAAAAATCACATATATTCCAAAATAATTCTTCGTGAAATTTTATTGCATTTGGACTTCATTTGATATGGATACTCCGCGATACAAAAAACATGCAGAAAACAGGAACTGGCACTGGGCACTGGATCAATAGGTTAGTCTAATAAATCATATAAAAAGTTGCCAAAAGTATGTGAAAGTGGTATAGTATTGGCATGAAACAATCAAAATTTATAGATACGAGGGAGACGTATCATGATGTATTACGGAACAAGTAAAGAAACTTGCCGGTAACGAGATTGGACTAGGTATGAAGATACCGACGATCGAATCTTGGGTAAGTAACATACCGATGACAAAGGGAATAACGTATGTTGTCATTATGGTACGACCGATAAAGATCTTCATAGAATATGTGGGAACCAATATGAGCATCCTGGTTCTGCTGTTGGTTATTGACTGGAGAGGTGTCTCAGTCATGTCTACATAGTTCTCGAACTCGTAGGGTCCGCACGCTTAACGTTCGATGACGATTTTGTATTATATGAGTTATGTGATTTGGTGACCGAATGTTGTTCAGAGTCCCGGATGAGATCACGGACATGACGAGGAGTCTCGAAATGGTCGAGAGGTAAAGATTCATATATAGGACAATGATATTCGGACACCGGAAGTGTTCTGGGGGTACCGGGTACATATCGGGTCACCGGAAGGGGTTCCGGGCATCCCCCGACAACTACATGGGCCTAATGGGCCAAGAAGGGGACATACCAGCCCCTACGGGGCTGGTGCACCCCATGTAGGCCAAAATAGGAGGGGAAGGAAAGGGGAGAAGAGAGAAAGGAAGGGGAGGGATTCGGCCTCCCCCTTCCTTCTCTCCTCCCTCCTCCCTCCTCCCCCCTCCGGAATATATGGAAGGGGGGAGGCCGAATTGGGAGGCGCCCAGGTAGGATTCCTCCTACTTAGGGCTCCCCCTTGACTGCATCTCATATATATGAGGGGGGGCACCGCTAGAACACACACCAACAATTGTTAGGCATGTGCAGCGCCCCCCTCCACAGTTTACGCCTCCGGTCATATTGTCGTAGTGCTTAGGCGAAGCCCCGCACGGATCACTTCACCATCACCGTCACCATGCCGTCATGCTGACGAAACTCTCCCTCGAGACTTTGCTGTATCAAGAATTCGAGGGATGTCATCGAGCTGAACGTGTGCAGAACTCGGAGGTGCCGTACGTTCGGTGCTTGATCGGTCGGAACGAGAAGAAGTTCGACTACATCAACTGCATTGTCAAACGCTTCCGCTTTCGGTCTACGAGGGTACGTGGACACACTCTCCCCCTCTCGTTGTTATGCATCTCCTAGATAGATCTTGCATGAGTGTGGGAATTTTTGAAATTGCATGCTATGTTTCCCAACAACCGGTGCTTGGGTGTTGTTCTTACTTGAAAAAACCTCCCACTTATGATTAACCCCCTCACAAGCATCCGTAACTACGAGAAAAGTATTAAGTTAAAATCTAACCATAGCATTAAACATTTGGATCCAATCGGTCCCTTACGAAGTAGCGCATAAACTAAGGTTTAAGCTTCTGTCACTCTAGCAACCCATCATATAATAACTACACCACAATGCATTCCCTTAGGCCCAAAGTGAAGGAAATATGCCCTAGAGGCAATAATAAAGTTATTATTTATTTCCTTATTTCATGATAAATGTTTATTATTCATGCTAGAATTGTATTAACCGGAAACTTAGTACATGTGTGAATACATAGACAAAACAAAGTGTCCCTAGTATTTCTCTACTTGACTAGCTCGTTTATCAAAGATGGTTATGTTTCCTAGCCATAGACATGTGTTATCATTTGATGAACAGGATCACATCATTAGGAGAATGATGTGATGGACAAGACCCATTCGTTAGCTTAGCATTATGATCGTTACAGTTTCATTGCTACTGCTTTCTTCATGACTTATACATGTTCCTCAAACTATGAGATTATGCAACTCACGAATACCGGAGGAACACCTTGTGTGCTATCAAACGTCACAACATAACTGGGTGATTATAAATATGCTCTACAGGTGTCTCCGATGGTGTTTGTTGAGTTGGCATGGATCGAGATTAGGATTTGTCACTCCATGTATCGGAGAGGTATCTCTGGGCCCTCTCGGTAATGCACATCACTATAAGCCTTGCAAGCATTGTGACTAATGAGTTATTTGCGGCATGATGCATTACAGAACGAGTAAAGAGACTTGCCGGTAACGAGATTGAACTAGGTATGAGGATACCGACGATCGAATCTCGGGCAAGTAACATACCGATGACAAAGGGAACAACGTATGTTGTTATGCGGTTTGACCGATAAAGATCTTCGTAGAATATGTAGGAGCCAATATGAGCATCCAGGTTCCGCTATTGGTTATTGACCAGAGATGTGTCTCGGTCAAGATGTTTTTTTTCATTTAGAAGTTTGCACGAACAACGGTCGGTCGGTTTGGAAACCTCGACCTCCAAGAATGGCCAGCACCTAAGACTATCACTCAGTTGAGGAGTTTTCTTGGTATGGCTGCAGTTGATCCCCTTGCCAACTCATTCCATCCTCCCCCCGGGCCTCCCGTTTGCCCGTCAAGGGGCATTTGACATCCATGTCTACATAGTTCTCGAAACCGTAGGGTCCGCATGCTTAACGTTCGATGACGATTTGTATTATGAGTTATGTGATTTGATGACCGAAGTTTGTTCGGAGTCCCGGATGAGATCGGGGACATGACAAGGAGTCTCGAAGTGGTCGAGAGGTGAAGATAGATATATTGGAAGGCTATATTCGGACATCGGAAAGGTTCCGAGTGATTCGGGTATTTTCCGGAGTACCGGAGAGTTACGGGAATTCGCCGGGAGAAGTATTGGGCCTTATTGGGCCATACGGGAATAGAGGAAGCAGGACAAAGGGAAGGAGGCCGCCCCCCCATGGGTCCTAATTGGACTAGGGGAAAGGGGGCGGCGCCCCCTTTCCTACTCCCTCTCTCTTTCCCTCTTTCTTCTCTCCTACTCCGGAAAGGAAAAGGGGAATCCTACTAGGACTTGGGAGTCCTAGTAGGACTCCCCACACTTGGCGCGCCCCCTCTAGGGCCGGCCTCTTCCTCCTCCCTCCTCTATATACGTGGGCAGGGGACACCCCAAAGGGACAACAGACAATCTCTTAGCCGTGTGGGGTGCCCCCCTCCACAGTTACACACCTCGGTCATATCATCGTAGTGCTTAGGATCGATTGGATCGCGAAGACGTTCGACTACATCAAACGCGTTACTAAATGCTTCCGCTTTCGGTCTATGAGGGTACGTGGACACACTCTCTCCGCTCGTTGCTATGCATCACCTACATGATCTTGCGTGTGCGTAGGAATTTTTTTTAAATTACTACGTTCCCCAACAATGGCATCCGAGCTAGGTCTATGCGTAGATGTTATATGCATGAGTAGCACACAAATGAGTTGTGGGCGATAATAGTTCATACTGCTTACCAGCATGTCATACTTTGATTCGGCGGTATTGTCGGATGAAGCGGCCCGGACCGATATTACGCGTACGCTTACGCGACACTGGTTCTACCGACGTGCTTTGCACACAGGTGGCTGGCGGGTGTCAGTTTCTCCAACTTCAGTTGAATTGAGTGTGGCTACGCCCGGTCCTTGTTGAAGGTTAAAAGAACACACTTGATGAAAAATCGTTGTGGTTTTGATGCGTAGGTAAGAACGGTTCTTGCTAAGCCCGTAGCAGCCACGTAAAACTTGCAACAACAAAGTAGAGGACGTCTAACTTGTTTTTGCAGGGCTTGTTGTGATGTGATATGGTCAAGACGTGATGAGATATAAGTTGTTGTATGAGATGATCATGTTTTGTTAAAGTTATCGGCAACTGGCAGAAGCCTTATGGGTGTCTCTTTATTGCATAAGATGCAAGCGCCAAATAATTGCTTTACTTTATCGCTATGCGATAGCAATAGTTGCAAGAGCAATAGTTGGCGAGACGACCATGTGACAACACATTGATAGAGATCAGGATGATGGAGATCATGGTGTTATGCTGGTGACGATAGAGATCATGACGGTACTTTGGAGATGGAGATCAAAGGCGCAAGATGATCATGGCCATATCATGTCACATATTTTGATTGCATGTGATGTTTATCTTTTATACATCTTATTTTGCTTGGTTCGGCGGTAGCTTTATAAGATGATCCCTTACTAAAATTTCAAGGTATAAGTGTTCTCCCTGAGTATGCACCGTTGCGATAGTTCTTCGTGCTGAGACACCACATGATGATCGGGTGTGATAAGCTCTACGTTCACATACGACGGGTGCAAGCCAGTTTTGCACATGCAGAATACTCGGGTTAAACTTGACGAGCCTAGCATATGCAGACATGGCCTCGGAACACTGGAGACCGAAAGGTCGAACGTGAATCATATAGTAGATATGATCAACATAGTGATGTTCACCATTGAAAACTACTCCATCTCACGTGATGATCGGACATGGTTTAGTTGATATGGATCACGTGATCATTTAGATGACTCGAAGGATGTCTATCTAAGTGGGAGTTCTTAAGTAATATGATTAATTGAACTTAAATTTATCATGAACTTAGTCCTGATAGTATTTGCATATCTATGTTGTAGATCAATAGCTCACAAATAGCTTCCCCGTTTTATTTATGATATGTTCCTAGAGAAAACTAAGTTGAAAGATGATAGTAGCAATGATGCGGACTTGGTCTGTGATCTGAGGATTATCCTCATTGTTGCATAGAATAATTATGTCCTTGATGCACCGCTAGATGACAGACCTATTGTATGAGCAGATACAGACGTTATGAACGTTTGCCAAAGCTCGGTATGATGACTACTTGATAGTTTAGTGCACCATGCTTTACAGCTTAGAACCGGGACTTCAAAAATGTTTTGAACGCCATGGAGCATATAAGATGTTCGAAGAGTTGAAATTGGTATTTCATACTCATACCCGTGTCGAGAGGTATGAGACCTCTGATAGTACTTTGGCTACAAAATGGAGGAGAATGGCTCAACCAGTGAGCATGTGCTCAGATTGCCTGGGTACTACAATTGCTTGAATCAAGTGGGAGTTAATCTTCCAGATAAGATAGTAATTGACAAAGTTCTCTAGTCACTATCACCAAGTTACTAGAACTTCGTGATGAACTATAATATGCAAGGGATGACGAAAGTAATTCCCGAGCTCTTCGCGATGTTGAAATTGGCGAAGGTAGAAATCAAGAAAGAGCATCAAGTGTTGATGGTTTACAAGACCACTAGTTTCAAGAAAAGGGCAAAAGAATAGAAAGGGAACTTCAAGAAGAATGACAAACAAGTTGTCACTCCCGTGAAGAAACCCAAAGCTAGACTCAAGCCTGGAACTGGGTGCTTCTACTGCAAAGGAAATGGTCACTGGAAGTGGAACTGCCCTAGATACTTGGCGGATAAGAAGGATGGCAAAGTGAACAAAAGTATATTTGATATACATGTTATTGATGTGTACTTTACTAGTGTTTATAGCAACCCCTCAATATTTGATACTGGTTTAGTTGCTAAGAGTAGTAACTAAAAACAGGAGTTGCAGAATGAACACAGACTAGCTATAGGCAAAGTGACGATGTGTGTTGGCAATGATTCCAAGGTTGATAAGATCACCATCGCACACTCCCTCTACCTTCGAGATTAGTGTTGGACCAAAATAAATGTTATTATGTGTTTGCGTTGAGCATGAATATGATTGGATCATGTTTATTGCAATACGGTTATTCATTTAAGTCAAAGAATAATTGTTGTTCTGTTTACATGAATAAAACCCTCTATGGTCATACACTTAATATAAATGGTTTATTGAATCTCGATCGTAATGATACACATATTCATAATATTGATGCCAAAAGATGCAAAGTTTATAATGATAGTGCAACATATTTGTGGCACTGCCGTTTAGGTCATATTGGTGTAAAGCGCATGAAGAAACTCCATGCTGATGGGCTTTTGGAATCACTTGATTATGAATCACTTAATGCTTGCGAGCCATGCCTCATGGGCAAGATGACTAAGACTCCGTTCTCCGGAACAATGGAGCGAGCAACAGACTTGTTGGAAATAATACATACTGATGTATGTGGTCCAATGAGTGTTGAGGCTCGCGGAGGGTATCGTTATTTTCTAACCTTGACAGGTGATTTGAGCAGATATGGGTATATCTACTTGATGAAACACAAGTCTGAAACACTTGAAAAGTTCAAAGATTTTCAGAGTGAAGTAGAGAATCATCGTAACAAGAAAATAAAGTTTCTACGATCTGATCGTAGAGGCAAATATTTGAGTTACGAGTTTGGCCTTCAATTAAAACAATGTGGAATAGTTTCACAAACTCATGCCACCTGGAACACCACATCATAATGGTGTGTCCGAATGTCATAACCGTACTTTATTGGATATAGTGCAATCTATGATGTCTCTTACCGATTTACCACTATCGTTTTGGGGTTATGCATTAGAGACAGCTGCATTCATGTTAAATAGGGCACCATCTAAATCCGTTGAGACGACACCTTATGAACTGTGGTTTGGCAAGAAACCCAAGTTGTCGTTTCTTAAAGTTTGAGGCTGCGATGCTTATGTGAAAAAGCTTCAACCTGATAAGCTCGAACCCAAATCGGAGAAATTTGTCTTCATAGGATATCCAAAAGAGACTGTTGGGTACACCTTCTATCACAGATCCGAAGGCAAGATCTTTGTTGCTAAGAATGGATCCTTTCTGGAGAAGGAGTTTCTCTCGAAAGAAGTGAGTGGGAGGAAGGTAGAACTTGATGAGGTAATTGTACCTTCTCCCGAATTGGAAAGTATTTCTTCACTGAAATCAGTTCAAGGGATGCTTACACCAATTAGTGAGGAAGTTAATGATGATGATCATGAAGCTTCAGATCAAGTTACTACCGAACCTCGTAGGTCAACCAGAGTACGTTCCGCACCAGAGTGGTACGGTAATCCTATTCTGGTGTTCATGTTACTTGACCATGATGAACCTAGGAACTATGAGGAAGCGATGATGAGCCCAAATTCTGCAAAATGGCTTGAGGCCATGAAATTTGAGATGGGATCCATGTATGAGAACAAAGTGTGGACTTTGGTTGACTTGCCCGATGATCGGCAAGCCATAGAAAATAAATGGATCTTCAAGAGGAAGACGGACGCTGATAGTAGTGTTACTGTCTACAAAGCTAGACTTGTCGAAAAAGGTTTTTTGACAAAGTTCAAGATGTTGACTACGATGAGATTTTCTCACTCGTAGCGATGCTTAAGTCTGTCTGAATCATGTTAGCAAATTGCCACATTTTATGAAATCTGGCAAATAGATGTCAAAACTACATTCCTTAATGGATTTCTTAAAGAAGAGTTGTATATGATGCAACCAGAAGGTTTTGTCAATCCTAAAGGTGCTAACAAAATGTGCAAGCTCCAGCGATCCATCCATGGACTGGTGCAAAGCATCTCAGAGTTGGAATATACGCTTTGATGAGTTGATCAAAGCATATAGTTTTATACAGACTTGCGATGAAGCCTGTATTTACAAGAAAGTGAGTGGGAGCACTACAACCTTTCTAATAAGTATATGTGAATGACATATTGTTGATAGGAAATGATGCAGAATTTTCTGTAAAGCATAAAAGGAGTGTTTGAAAGGAGTTTTTCAAAGAAAGACCTCGATGAAGCTGCTTACATATTGAGCATCAAGATCTATAAAGATAGATCAAGACGCTAGATAAGTTTTTTCAATGAGTACATACCTTGACAATTTTTTGAAGTAGTTCAAAATGGAACAGTCAAAGAAGGAGTGCTTGCCTATATTGCAAAGTGTTAAATTGAGTAAGACTCAAAGCCCGACCACGGCAGAAGATAGAAAGAGAATGAAAGTCATTCTCTATGCCTCACCCATAGGTTCTATAAAGTATGTCATACTGTGTACCAGATCTATTGTATACCCTACACTGAGTTTGGCAAGGGAGTACAATAGTGATCTAGGAGTAGATAACTGGACATCAGTCAAAATTATCCTTAGTGCAATAAGGATATGTTTCTCGATTATGGAGGTGACAAAAGGTTCGTCGTAAAGGGTTACGTCAATGCAAGTTTTGACACTGATCTAGATGACTCTAAGTCCCAATCTGGAGACATATTGAAAGTGGGAGCAATTAGCTAGAGTAGCTCCGTGCAGAGCATTGTTGACATAGAAATTTGCAAAATACATACGGATCCGAATATGGCAGACCCGTTGACTAAACTTCTCTCACAAGCAAAACATGATCACACATTAGTACTCTTTGGGTGTTAATCACATGGCAATGTGAACTAAGATTACTGACTCTAGTAAACCCTTTGAGTGTTGGTCACATGGCGATGTGAACTATGGGTGTTAATCACATGGTTATGTGAACTAATGGTGTTAAATCACATGGCGATGTGAACTAGATTATTGACTCTAGTGCAAGTGGGAGACTGAAGGAAATATGCCCTAGAGGCAATAATAAAGTTATTATTTATTTCCTTATTTCATGATAAATGTTTATTATTCATGCTAGAATTGTATTAACCGGAAACTTAGTACATGTGTGAACACATAGACAAAAACAAAGTGTCCCTAGTATGCCTCTACTTGACTAGCTTGATTATCAAAGATGGTTATGTTTCCTAGCCATAGACATGTGTTGTCATTTGATGAACGGGATCACATCATTAGGAGAATGATGTGATGGACAAGACCCATTCGTTAGCTTAGCATTATGATCGTTACAGTTTCATTGCTACTGCTTTCTTCATGACTTATACATGTTCCTCAGACTATGAGATTATGCAACTCACAAATACCAGAGGAACACCTTGTGTGCTATCAAACGTCATAACGTAACTGGGTGATTATAAAGATGCTCTACAGGTGTCTCCGATGGTGTTTGTTGAGTTGGCATAGATCGAGATTAGGATTTGTCACTCTGTGTATCGGAGAGGTATCTCTGGGCCCTCTCGGTAATGCACATCACTATAAGACTTGCAAGCATTGTGACTAATGAGTTGCGGGATGATGCATTACGGAATGAGTAAAGGGACTTGCCGGTAACGAGATTGAATCTCGGGCAAGTAACATACCGATGACAAAGGGAACAACGTATGTTGTTATGCGGTTTGACCGATAAAGATCTTTGTAAAATATGTAGGAGCCAATATGAGCATCCAGGTTCCGCTATTGGTTATTGACCGGAGATGTGTCTCGGTCATGTCTACATAGTTCTTGAACCCGTAGGGTCCGCACGCTTAACGTTCGATGACGATTTGTATTATGAGTTATGTGATTTGATGACCGAAGTTTGTTCGGAGTCCCGGATGAGACCGGGAACATGACGAAGAGTTTCGAAATGGTCGAGAGGTAAAGATCGATATATTGGAAGGCTATATTCGGACATCGGAAAGGTTGCGAGTGATTCGGGTATTTTTCGGAGTACCGGAGAGTTACGGAATTCGCGGGGAGAAGTATTGGGCCTTATTGGGCCATACGGGAATAGAGGAGGCAGGCCAAAGGGAAGGAGGCGCGCGCCCCCCATGGGTCCGAATTGGACTAGGGGAAAGGGGGCGGCGCCCCCCTTGCCCTTTCCTACTCCCTCTTTCTTCTCTCCTACTCCGGAAAGGAAAAGGGGAATCCTACTAGGACTTGGGAGTCCTAGTAGGACTCCCCACACTTGGCGCGCCCCCTCTAGGGCCGGCCTCCTCCTCCTCCCTCCTTTATATACGTGGGCAAGGGACACCCCAAAGGGACAATAGACAATCTCTTAGCCGTGTGCGGTGCCCCCCTCCACAGTTACACACCTCGGTCATATCATCGTAGTGCTTAGGCGAAGCCCTGCGCCGGTAACTTCATCATCACCATCGCCACGCCGTCGTGCTGACAGAACTCTCCCTCGGCCTCAACTGGATCAAGAGTACGAGGGACGTCATCGAGCTGAACGTGTGCTGAATGCGGAGGTGCCGTATGTTCGGTACTTGGATCGGCTGGATCGCGAAGACGTTCGACTACATCAACCGCGTTACTAAACGCTTCCGCTTTCGGTCTACGAGGGTACGTGGACACACTCTCCCCGCTCGTAGCTATGCATCACCTACATGATCTTGCGTGTGCGTAGGCATTTTTTTTGAAATTACTACGTTCCCCAACACAAAGATGGTGAAGTGCCATGTAGTCGACGTTCACATGACACCACTAAGGGAATCACAACATACATATCGTCAAAATATCGAACACACATATCAAGTTCACATGATTACTTGCAACATGACTTCTCCCGTGACCTCAAGAACTAAAGTAACTACTCACAAATGATATTAATGCTCAAGATCAGAGGGGTATTAAATAGCATAATGGATCTGAACATATAATCTTCCACCAAATAAACCATATAGTAATCAACTACAAGGTGTAATCAACACTACTAGTCACCCGCAGGTACCAATTTGAGGTTCCGGTACAAAGATTGAACACAAGAGATGAACTAGGGTTTGAGAGGAGATGGTGCTGTTGAAGATGTTGATGGAGATTGGACTCTCAAAGATGAGAGGGTTGTTGGTGATGACGATGACTTCGATTTCCCCCTCCGGGAGGGAAGTACCCCCGGCGGAATCGCTCCATCGGAGGACAAAAATGCTCCTGCCTAAGTTCCGCCTCGAGACGACGGCGAAAGGAGCTCAACTTAGCAACCTCGCCCCCCTTTTGATAATATCGGCATAACTATGAACTCAGTGTGATATCAGATTACTAAAATATTAAAACATGTATTGAGTCTTGCCAACACTTGTCTTTGAAGTAGGGATCACCCATCACTCCCCTTATTGTCTCTTTTGGAAGAAATCTCAAATAGATTTGACAATTCATTAGTCTCTTAAGATATGTTGACACTAATCACTAAAATCCACCAAGGGTATGAAGATGCACATTTAGTTGGGTTTTGCGCCCCACATTTAGTTGGGTTTTGCGCCTACGGCGCATAACGTCATGCCATTATCGAGCATTCTATGGGCGCTTGCGAGGCGTTTTTTGTGGCCACCGGTTGCGTCCCAAGCTCAGTGTGCATGAAGGACATTCCCTATCACAGCAGGATCTGACGAAAGCTCACTCAGTCAGATGGAGCGACGACTGAATTTGGTGAAGTCAAGAGTGATATCTTCATGCTCTTTCTGTCGTGGTGGTGGTGAAGGAAGAGGAGTCGATTACATGTTTGTCTCTGTCTTCTTTAGGTCACTCGTCGTGCCGAAGATGGGTCTCCAGCCGTGGATCGACGATATGTTGCAGTGAAGCTACCACGCCCTCTAATGCTTACTGACATCAAAGGTTTATTGTCTGCCTTGAGCGTTTCATCGTCGACCGTTTTGGCTGAAAGGCGACCCTCTGAAGCTCTGGTGCCTCGATGCGTCACCTTCTTCCATTCCACCCGACCAAGGTGTTAAAAGGGAGGCAGTTTAACAATAATATGGTGTAAGTTTCTCTTTTCTCCGGTAAGCGCCGATAGTCTGACATGTCTTCATGTAAGTGGTAGGGTTCCCGATGATGGATATTTGATTAGTTATTGAAGCCAAACAGAAGATGCACTAGAGTACACTCCACAGCTTGAACCCATGTTCTTTTTCTAAAGTTTATGGGCTGAGTTTTCTTTATAGGGATCTTTGGATCAGCTGCACTGAATTGCAAAATGAATCTGCAAAATGAATCTATCTTTCTGTTTGTTTTAAAAAGAGAGAGCCGTTTCTTGTATGGTCAACGGGCAGAACAGTCGAACACGGACCGACGGACCCGAGCTGCTTCACACCGATCCAACCCCACCGGGTCTCTCCCGCCGCCGCGCTCTCTTCTCGCCGGCAGCCCCTACGCCAACTCGCCCTCGAATCGTGCACCTCGGCATCTGCGATGGCCTCCACGCCGCCGGTGGCAAGGAAGGTGCCGCACGAGCTGGCGGAGCACGGCGACGTCCGCCTCGACAGCTACTACTGGCTCCGCGACGACTCCCGCTCCGATCCCGCCGTCCTCGCCCACCTCCGCGCCGAGAACGACTACACGGCGGCCCTCATGTCCGGTGAGAGCCTATGTGCCATTGCGGAGCTTCTGCTCGGTACCATCCGATTGGATTGGATAGTTTAATCAAGTGAGAATCTTCCTGCTGAGGTCGATTTGAGCGAATCGCTTTTAGTGTGTCTGCACCAACAAATTAATGAATTAGGCTCCACCATATTCTCTAGTAATTTGTCATGATATTTGTGGTATACATTCGATTTGGTTCTAGTTGGTGCCTGGTAGATCGACCTGCCTTATGTTGTTCTATCGGCGGAATTTAAATCTTGGATTGTCATCCTGTGCAGCTTGATTGCTAGTGGAATTGGATTGTTTGTGCCGTGGCACTGGTTGCCATGTTATAGGGGTACGATGCAGTCATATAATTTGATCGCTAGTGATAGTGGAGACTGATGACAAATGCATTCTGAACTGAAGGGGGAGTTTAATGCTGTACTTGAGACCAGACCTTTTTTTTCTTCTTCTAAATATGTATTAACATCTTATAAGTTATCTAGTCTTATACTCTTCTTTTATATCTTATATTTCCCTTCTTCTAGATGTCAAACACATCGAGGATGAAATATTTGCTGAAATTCGAGGAAGAATCAAGGAAGATGATACAGATGTGCCTCTTCGCAGAGGGCAGTATTACTACTATGAAAGAACATTGACTGGCAAGGAGTATGTACAACACTGCAGGCGTCTTGTACCAACAGATGGCCATATCACAGTCTTCGATGCGATGCCCGTAGGACTTGATGCCCCTGATGAGCATATTGTCTTGGATGAGAATGTAAAGGCTGAGGGCCATGACTATTACAGCATCGGGGCTTTCAAAGTATAATTTTGGTTTCCCTTGCTCCATGTATTTGTGTGAATGTGTGCTCCTTGACTCCTTGTGCACGTGTCTCTTCAATGTTCTCATATTTAGGTGAATCTGAATATTCGTTTCAGGTCAGTCCCAGCGGTAGGCTAGTTGCTTATGGAGAAGATACTAACGGTGACGAAGCCTACACGCTTTATGTCATTGATGCGGAGAGTGGAGAATATGTTGGGCAACCACTTAAAGGAGTTACTTCTGACATTGAGTGGGCTGGTGATGATTACCTTGTTTACATTACAATGGACAGCCTTCATCGACCAGATAAAGTATGTGAACTCTTCTTCTTACTTCTACATGAAACGTGTCCTGGTTCGTGCACACGAGGTTTATAGACGCATGAGAGAAAAGTAAATATTGATGTTTCATCATGTAAGTAGCTCAAATTCATGGAAAAATGAGCGGAATTTCTCTCTGTCATCGTTGTTCTCAAGCTATTATGGCACTATGCACTGTGGTCTTCCCTGCATGCCCAAGTTTTTGCTCTTATTTTCTTGGGAACGAAATGTTACTTCTTAATTTGTAGTTTAACAGAATGGCGGCGACATGTTCAGATTAATCACTCATTCTTGACTCCTAAGGTGATAGCTGATTGAAAATTACTATATCAAGTTGTAAACTTGTAATCCTTTTTTATTCAAGAATGTGCAAGAGCTTTGCATGCCATTTCGTTAAGATTGAAAGGCAGTCAATTAGAAGAGGTTTTACAACACATTGAGCAGCCAAACACTAGTCACTCCAGCTGAGAGCAGCTACACTGATTACTCACGGTAGCCAGCCGGCAGCTGCACCTTCTTCTACATAACGAAGTCCTCCCTAACTCGTGGGGTCACTCTACCTCCCAGCAGCCACGCGTCGGCCTCTCGTGTCACACAGAAGTGCCCCCTGCGGGACCCCTACCAGGGGTACCCCCTAAATAGTTGCTCCCTAAAACATGTTATATAATGGGTTATCTCTTAGTGTTATCTTTAGTATTTAGGGTTTAATGCCACGAGATCCTAAAATTATGGAGGATTAAAATTAAAATTAAAAAAATAAGTGAATACGATAAGACATCTCGTACAATGGAGAAAAATGTCTTATCTTTCTTCCTAAGAGATCATCTCTTAGCTAAGAGAAGGCAAGCCTCTTTTTTTTGTTTCTCTCTCTTCCGTCTCACCAATTATCTTACGTGGCATCGCTAAGACCATTGCACACGTTATAAGCTTGTGTTGCTCTGTGGTTGGGCCTGAACGTGCTGGAACGCTGGTAAAGCGGGCCCATGGTGCAATGAGTGTTGGGTTGGCGAGCCTGGGGGTTGGGTAACACCGGTCCCTCCGAGATCACTAATTAGAGGGTACCCCTTGCAAAGGTCACTCCCCACCTCTCGTGGTGAGAAGTGGCGCACTGCATGTGCGCACTTGTCGCAACCTAGGAGTTTTGTGCTTTTTTCCATAGATTCATTTCTTCAAACGTTTTATCTCTTGAACCGGTCATTCAAATCACGAACCGTTTCACCGTTGCATTTCTTGAGTCGAGATCTTCAGAATTAGATCCCATGTTAATAGGTTTGGATGATTTTTTCCCGTAAAAAATAGCGGTTGTAGAAAAACGAAAGCAAAAAATATCGGAAACAAACAAAACGTAAACCCGGAAGCACATCTCTTCTTTTTCACTTTTCGGAGCTGTGCTTCACCATGAAGTACAACTGTACTTTTCACTTCCTGGGAAGCACATCTGTGTTTCACACCAAAGCACAACTGTGCCTTTTCAGACGGTGTGCTTCACGAGAGGAAAACAACAATTTTTTTCCGAGAAAACTTAGGAAAAACCAAGCAAAATTCAAAAACCTGAAAAAAAGAAACGCGTCCTGGAAACAAAAAAAAAACAGTGCGCCCAGCGTTCGACACGTGGTGCCCTACTGCCCTGGGGCGCTCCAGCGGTGCCCATTGGGTCTCCCCTGCAAGGGGTGCTCGTGGGTTAGTCACTCCCCGGTCCCTCTCACCGGATTGGGGCAATGACGCTCTTGCCCATGTTGACATCAAATAGGATTTGTCGGGCTGCAAAAACACCACCGCTTCATCCACAAAAAGGTATAGTTGATGCCCTGGAGTGGAGAATTACCAATAAGAACGGCCACGAAAAAAAAGTCGAATACCTCCACAATGTCCATTTTCAGTATGAATGCTGGAGCACACTTCCGGTGGAAGAAGTCCACAGCCCGTTACCCAGGAATGAAGTTTTTCTGGATTGGGATGAACGCACTCCGATTCGCGGCGATGAGAGTGTCAAGCTTTTGAGCAAGTCACGGCCCCTAAGTCTTCAAGAAGATCTGTCCAAATCCATGTACCAGATTAATGGGGTGAAACCCGCTGATGTTCGTTGCACCATCCTTTTTCAGAAGCAGGGTGATGAAACCAAGTTTTAATACTGCGTCAATGCATGACAAGTGTGTGCTTGTGTATTTTGCAGTGCTTGTCATAGTTTTATTGACTCGTTACCTTGGCTTTGACAGGTATGCCTACACAAGTTAGGATCTGATCAATCTAATGATATGTGCCTGTATCATGAAAAAGATGACATATTTTCACTTGGTCTTCAAGCTTCAGAAAGCAAGCAATATTTATTTGTTAGATCAGAAAGCAAAAGCACAAGCTTTATATTCCACCTAGACATCTCCAAACAGAAAAAGCAGCTTGAAGTTTTGACACCTCGCTTGTATGGCATTGATACAGCAGCTAGTCATCGTGGAAACCATTTCTATATTAAGAGGCGAAGTGAAGATTTCTACAACTCTGAACTGGTTGCTTGCCCATCGAATAATGTTGCCGAGGCCACTGTCTTGCTACCACACAGAGAAAGGTAATCAACTTCGTTGCTATTTAAGTTTGAAAGTTAGTTTTTTTTGGCTTCTTGATTATATACTGATACACAGTGCCCATTCCACCCCCCCCCCCCCCCCCCCCCCCCGCCCCCTGGAAACACCATTCCCTGGATTCCATAATTGCAAATTCTTTCTTAGGACTAAAAAAGAAGGACTGCAAAGTGGATTTTAGACCTGGCTGACTATCATGTTTATGTCTCATATTGGCTAATGTATTTGGAACCCCTAGGAACTTCTGTCAAATCTTATTAAAAAATCACCCAAAAGCAAAGGGTACCAAATAAAGCTTCACTGTTATGGAGATAGTTAAAAAAACGTTGATCCAAATGCCTCAATGTAATTTGATTTTCTGTATGATTCACTATTTTTTTACTTGGAGATGGAATAGGATGTCAATGGTAAATTTGTATAATCTGTGAACTTGTAAATCATTTATCCAACCCGGACAGAGACATTGTTGGCATCAGTCTTCAAGCTTATAAAGAGTAAACATCTTTTGTAACACAAGCCCCAGGTTTTGCTGTGGTGTCTCTAGTTCATTTCCAGTGTTAAGATAAAAATGCCTTTGTCTATATGGATACTGGTCCCACAAGGATATTTCACAGATGCACCATGTACCCTTTTTCTCATTGGAAGCTTGAAGAGAGCTGGAAGACACTGCTTTTGCAAGTACAGTTAGCACCATGTATAACCAGCTAATGAATTTGAACACCACTAAAGTATCAGGGAACACACCAATTAATGTTTTCATGTTGCAGTACTGTCAAACATATGGATCATTCATAGGATGATATCACAACAACGCGAAAGCTGTCGATTTAGTTAGGTCACGTTTTTTTTTTGTAACTAGGAAGTGGGTGAGAAACTTGATGCTCTTAAAGTAATGTCCTAGATTTTTGAAACAAATACACTGAAAATATTTCTGGAGAAGTATGCACTTAGATTAATAGTACAGTCATGCATACTGATAGCTAAGCTGCATCTAATAGGTAACTGCACGGAACATATCAGTTAAGTTATTCGGCTGCACCTTATCGGCTTGCAAATCTAATTTACTGTACTCTGCTCTTCTTATCAATGTGAAAATTATGTATTAGTGATGATGATCCAACATTGATAACATAAGGAGCAACACTGCATTAAAAAACTGAAGCTCCTTTCAGTGTGAAAATTCAGGACTTCCAGCTCTTTGAGAATCATATTGCTGTCTATGAGCGTGAGAATGGTCTACCAAAAATAACTGTATATGGCTTACCGGCCAGCGGAGAGGCACTTGGGAAACTTCAGGGTGGACGGGAAATTGATTTTGTTGATCCAGCATATGCAGTGGAACCCGAGGAGTCACAGTTCCATTCATCTATTATTAGGTTTCATTATAGCTCAATGAAGACACCACCCTCTGTGTTTGACTATGATATGGATTCAGGGGTGTCTGTATTGAAGAAAATTAATACTGTAAGCTATTACTTGCACCACTTGGTTTTATGTTATTTGGAACAAATTTTGCATGTGCTTCTTCATATCTCTTTATGTCTGGCCATGGTAATCAATGCACAATGAATATCAATATTTCAACAATGGTAAATTCATTGGGTAGTTTCTGTTTATTGCTTAAACTAATGTCTCTACTTTCCTTAATATGCTATTCTTGTGAGTTTTGACAGTACGTTTGTTGATGGTCTATTTTGCCCAGGCCAAAAGCTTTCCGCTGATTTTGTTTTACAAATCTACTATTACATTATTTCAACATGTAAGACGTTCGTGCTAAGTTCCGGCGTTCTCAGGTGTTGATCCAGCATCTGACGGTCCCCTTTGAATTGCCGCTTCAGGCAACATATCACTGTCCAACCAAGCCATGTTTACTGTCTCTGCCTTTTCTCTTTTCACCATTTACCTTACCTGCTCCTTTTAGGCTATATAAACCGGAGGTCAGAGAGGAGATGACATCATCTTTTGTTTGGGTTTCCCCCTTTGAGCCACCACTGTTTGTGGGCTGGCAAGAACTCTTTTTGTAATAGCTACTACTAAGTAAAGCATCCATCTGAATTCGGCTAATCAATGTGTGTGTTCAACTGAAACTCTTGATGTTTCTGAATTTCCTAGTCTAGGCTTGTCATTGCTGCTCAAGATGCAACACAGACAATCAATTCTTGTACTAAATGCTACTAAAATTTATAAATACAGAACATGTTAGGAAAGTAATTTCAGTGAGAAATTACTTATATAAATTCCTGTGGATTAATATATTTATTTTATTTAAATCAGTGACTGAAGTTGCAAAAGTCTGACTGTACATACACAACAATGATTTACACTTAAAAGGGAATAATTATAAGTGTCTCCGGTCAGTGGTGTCGGGCTTTGTTTACATGAACTGAATGAATTGAATTCTTAGCTTTGTTCAGAAATATGTGGTGTGTGCATATTATTTTCTTGTGCAGTATATGCAAATATATTGACCACTTGAAATAGTAAAGAACTCTCGTGAAAGAGAACTATTTTCTTGTGCTTTGAACTTTTCTTTTTTCAGGTTTTAGGTGGATTTGATTCATCAAATTATGTATCAGAAAGAAAATGGGCTGCCGCTTCTGATGGAACACAGATCCCTATCTCCATTATATATAGAAAAGATCTTGTGCAGCTCGATGGCTCAGACCCCATGCTGCTATCTGGCTTTGGCTCCTATGAGGTATTGGGTTGCTATCTTTATTAATCAGAAAAAAATCTTTCTGCCGTCATGAGTATCGTAGACTATTTTTTAGAGCAGCCTGTAATTCATGCTAATATCCTTGGTTCATCTCGGATGCAAATGAGTCATTTGGAATGTTCAAGTACTTTTTCTTTATTTTACAGAAATTGCGAGGTTTATGCACATGAAAGCCTTGAAAATTTTCTAGAATGCCCTGTGGTTCACGTCAACATCTCTTCTTCATCATGGATGCAAATGACTGTTTTCGGACAAATGTATTTCTTGTGTACTTTTGCAAGAAACACAAACTTTTTTTCTAACATGGCATCATGTTTTCACGCACGCCATTTCATCTGAATGTGATTATCCAGCAAAGTGCCATAGTGTTTCATCATGCCTTCATACGCTTCATAGAATTTACAAGCACACGCAATTGAAACACCACTCTCGGCCGGAGGGTAAACGATAGAAATACAAAATTTCTTCTACTTGCATGTAGGGTGGTTGTGTCATTTTCTGAAATTAAGGATTATCAATGCTAAAGTAGAAGTGTAAAATGTAAAACTGTAAATTAAGGGGACATATCCAACAAAAGAGAACCTAAACTATAGTGGAAATATTGGGAAAATAAAACATGTTTTTTGAAACTTGTTGTTTCCTTTGATAGTACTGGTTTTGACATTGTTTGTTTGGCAAAGGCTAGCAACTGACAAAACATAACAGTTTCCCTTCGACCTATAACCTAAACTGTAACAGAATATTGGGCAAATAGACCATATCTCCTTTCTAATAATACTGGTTTTGACATTGTATGTTTGTCAAAATCTAGCAACTGATAAAACATAACAATTTCCCTTCAACCCATAAAAGCTGGCAAACCTGGCAAACATAACAATTGCGCTAACTATGCACCATCTTTTTGTGCACCACTTTATGTTAACAGATATGCATAGATCCGAGTTTCAGTGGATCAATATTCTCTCTAGTAGATAGGGGGTTTGTACACGCGATAGCTCATGTTCGTGGAGGTGGGGAAATGGGCCGGAAGTGGTATGAAGATGGAAAGCTGTTGAAGAAGAAAAACACCTTCACTGATTTCATTGCTTGTGCTGAGCACTTGATGAAAAGCAAATACTGCTCAAAGGAAAAGCTTTGCATTAGTGGCAAAAGTGCAGGTGGCCTGTTGATGGGCGCTGTCCTAAATATGAGGCCTGACTTATTCAAGGCCGCCATTGTTGGGGTCCCTTTTGTTGATGCTCTCACGACTATGCTTGATCCAACCATTCCATTGACCACAGCTGAATGGGAGGTATTCATCTCCTCTAGTACATCTAAAGTTAACTTTCCATGTTCTACTGTCGTATCGCCATTTTGTAGACTAGCTTGCACTTCAGTGCACTCGATGTTCTGTTCCTACTCTCATCAACTCATGTCTTTTTTAATCATTTGTTCAGGAGTGGGGTGATCCAAGGGAAGAAGAATACTATTATTATATGAAATCATATTCTCCTGTTGACAACGTAAGTGCCGACCTTTATGTATTCAGTCCCACATTTAGTAAGTTGGAGTTCCATTCAATGTGATTATGTCTGGTGGATATTTTCGTGCTGAAGCTTGTTAGTGACACCACCGATCATCCCCTGTGTGAATATATTCATGAATAGGAACTGCGATTCTCACAATAATATTGTGGACTGTACTCTGGGTCAAGAAAGAAGAGACTAAACTCTGAACGCCTGAATAAGAACTGCCGTGTGTTCACTTTGTTTCTCCCTCGTGATGTCTAATTGGACTGCAAAAATGAATCGATGCTATGCGTTACGTGTGTTAATATTTATTGCAGGTGAAAGCACAAGAGTATCCCCACATTCTCGTCACGGCCGGCTTAAACGGTAGGCGTTCGTCCCTTTGATTACTTGCGAGTTTCTTCCGGGTATGTATGGTTTTGCATCACATCTCATTTCCTCTGTAACAACAACCAGATCCTTGCGTGATGTACTCCGAACCTGCCAAGTTTGTGGCTAAGCTGAGGGAATTGAAAAGGGATGACAACCTTCTGCTATTCAAGTGTGAAGTAGGTGCCGGACACAACTCAAAGTCTGGAAGGTATATAGTAAAGGATATGGATCCTCCTCCATCTGTGTTGTTTTTTGTTTTTTGACATGTGAAATATACTACCTCTGTATCAAAATATAAGACGTTTTTGCAGTTCAGTTTATGATACGGAAGGAGTAAAAGAGAATGAACAAGATCATATTTTTCCTTTTGGCCTAACTGTTGGTTACTTGCAGGTTCGAGAAATTGCGGGAGGACGCCTTTTCTTACACGTGTCTCCTCAAGGCACTGGGCATGACATATGCGGCTTGATTGTGCCGGGCTATCCGGCGTATGAGGTCTAGTTATAGTGAGTTCATTTCGGGATGTAAAACTTGACTTCACTCCACTGATTACTTTTGCCTGGCAGTGGCAGTCTCGTATTCAGGCTGACTCCTATGATTTGTTACGGGCCATTTGAGTTCCGACGAGCAGTCCATTTTTAGTAGTCCCTCCGATCCATATTACTTGTCGCCGTCAGCGACAAGTAATATGGATCGGAGGAAGTAGTACTCCTCTTTGGTCGAAATTAGGATTAGCTTGAAAAGCAGCCACACATGAACTCACGGGCCACTGTCCTACTCCTTCCGTTTCATGTTATACTGATTATGGACTTTTTAAAAAGTCTAACTTTATAAACTGTGACCAAATTTTGTTCTTTTAGGGAATAAACCGTGACCTAGTTTGTAGAGAGAAAGAGAAAGAGACCAAAACATCAATAATGCTCGGTAGATTAACAGAAGATTTATGTAACCCCGTGGATGTAGCATTGCTCTCAGAACATTGTGCCACCTGCTGGATTATCTTCTCGAGGAGCTCTCTGTCGTCGAGGTTTGTGCATTTCGTTCCACCGCCCCCTCCTCCCTTTAGCTGGCGGTTTCCTTGACAAGCCGTTCCCACCATTTACGAACGAGCTTGGTGATGCCGCGGGACAACTTTTTTTTTGAACAACAGAAGGCGCGCGAAGTGTCAAACTTTTCATTCAGCTCAGAAACAACATATAACATGTATTACAAAGCCCTGAATCTGAAAATAAGAGAGCAGAGAAACTACAGGGCAAGAAGAATTCTTATGAGCTGAAGCAAAGCGCCATATTTCAGGTTCGACATTTGAGTGAAGAACCTATTGAGCTACATTGTGTGCAATTCCATTAATCTCCCCTGAGATGTTTCACACCTGAGGTTGTGGGTTGGAAGAGTACTTGAAGAAATCACCGAAAGATTTCCTGATGCTCCACGGGGTGTTAGCCTCAATCATCTTTCCGGTTGTTGCAACCAAAGCTAAGGAAAGGCAATCTAAAAGAAAGGTGGGTTGAACAATGTGTAATCTGCTTGCCATCTGAGCAGCAAAAGAAAGAGCAAGAGCCTCTGCCTGTAAAGGAGTGCTTGTAACTTGAGTTGATGCTTCAATTTACACACTGACTTCAACCTGTTCTTGAGGCGGAGAGAGAAAGACTCCAACTCCTGTTGCCACTGATCCCTGCGCCAATCCTGGAATTCTTTTACTCCTAAAAGCAGCGTCAGAATAAACTTTAGGTCCCTGAATGAGTAGATCAGACTTGATTGTTCGACCCTGCATAGGAAGTTGATTAGAAGAATGTTGAACCTCAGCTGCAGTCTGCATCTTAAAATTGTGAGAAAAGTTATGAGTGTCATCGTAAAATTTGCCACGGGACGACTTGCACGACGCCATGCACCAGAGGGATGCGGCTTGCCTGCTCCCTGCATACATGGAGAGTATTTACCGGCTCATCTCTGGCTTGGCCCCATGTTCCATTCCAGTCAAATAGTTATGCCGAGGCACCAAAGGTGACCAACGGCGCCGGCGCAGCGTAATGCGTCTACCTCATTAAGGAGACCGAGGAAGCCTCCATGTATTGAATGTAGCACTGTTACACAGAGGGCCTCCATGTACCGAGGAATTCTCGCCTCTGCACTATAACTCTATAATTTTGGAATAGAACTCTTTTCACCCCGCAAAAAAAAGGAGACCAAGGAAGCCTCGGGAAGTGAAGACGCGAAGAAACGGCGGCACCACGAGCCCATGATCCTGCTGGGGTATCTTCACATTGGCAAATATCTTACATAGTACTCAAAAGCCGTATTGCAAAGCGGGGGAAACCCTTTTTCGGTAATTGCTCTTAATTTTAATTGTGATCCCATTGACATAAAAGGGTAGCGGAAAATATGTTGTGCAAGTTCTTTTATAAACACGGACAACTATATACAAAATAGATGCCTACATAATTAGAGAATATGAACTAGGAAGTTATGTTATATGATTTAAACTATTATATGATTTCCATGCAAAAAAAAACTATTATATGATTTATTCTACCTATGCAGCGTCCAATTATCCACCAATATGCATACACTTTTCCATAATCGTTGCTCTCCTTAAGATACTTCATACTTGCAACCATTGAGTATTCACTGTTTTTTTATTTATTTTTCTAGAATCACACAACATTCACTCCATTTTACTCGATATCAATTCTCTTAGTAAGTATTTTTTTTTACGATGTGGTTGAATTGATAACTCAATCGTCAAAATTTATAAATATTATCTTGCTCCCATCTTGTTGAATATAAATTGCATTTGTTAAAACTCTCAACAAAAACTATTGAGATCCTCTATACTTGTGTGTTATAAAAAATGCACGACGAGAGAGAAGCGCGAGGATAGGCTAGAATGTGAAAGCAAGGCTGGGGCAAAGATGGCTACCAAAGGGCACAATTATTTGTTTTTCTTAAAAAATTGGTTTTTTTAGGACATAATACATCCCAATTTGTAGGTTGAGCTAGATCGGTCAGAACATGAAATCCAATAGTCGAAATTGCTGATGGTTGGTAGGCATTTGTCGCTTGACTTTTCAGACCGGCCTCATCAACAATGCTAGCCCATTCCAGATCAAGCCAAATATTATGATACCACACGGGGGTGTGGTCAGCAATCATCAAATCATTCAGAAAATGCCAAATTATGAGGGGATAGTGGTTTGTAAATGAGTCATGCAATAAATATGTATGAGCTGTTCACTTGTTGACTCTGAATCTTTAGTTAGTAATACTAGGGAGTAACTGAAATGAAATTAAATTTAGACATTTATCATCCAGAAACATAATATAATAGCTTCGGTGAACCCCTCCATACCCATACCAATCTCGTGCCCTCTTACCTTTTTTATATAGTGGGTTCAACTGTTCATTCATTTCCTCACTTTTGTTAGTGTTTTCCTATTGGTTCTCCGTGAGGCTTATTTGGCAACGAGAGGGAGATGCATATCGACGGTAATATGACTTTGTGTTTTTCCTTATTCACTCTAATTTTGGTTTAGATGTAGTTCATCCAATTATTTCCTTGTTTTTCACCTTAGAAAAGGGCATGTCCTTGCATCTGCAGATGCACACGGATCGTTATTATGAGGGCTTAATCATTCAGTTATTATGTTCATACGAGTACTACACGATCATAGTTTTTATTTGTGCTCATGGATTTGGTATTGTATTTTCACATCCTTGAGACCTAAAACTTGCAATTTATGGTACCCAATTTATCCCACAGAATCTAAATAAATCATGGGCACTGGGTGAAGGAGCAAGGCATATAGTTTTACATTCTTTCTCTGTATATTTACTTATTTAGTTAAGACCCTCATCGGATTGAAGGAAATCCATAGGAGTTTTGGAGGCTTATAATCTATAGTACTTTTCCCTAAGAAAGCCCTTTGTGTTATAGGAATCTCAACTTGAGGTCAGGCATCCATTTTTTAGAAGTCCCTTGCACTCTATCCCTCTCTACTTTCTCTTCCCTATCGTCAATGAGTTGGGGCATGGGCGTCCTCGCATTTGGGCATGTGTATCTAGGCTTAGGTCTCAGCCAGTCGAGTTTGAGTCGGTTGTGTTGTGGCTTCGCCAACATTGTTTGGCGACACATGCCCATTCTCTGGATATGGTGGTCACCTTCCTCACCAGTGCGGATCTTAGAGCTCGTGTGCGCGCGCCATGGATCTTGGATCTGGTGCACATTTTAGTCTCCTAGAAGGCAACACTGGGTTGCAATAGTGGCGTCGAAATGAGCCCCAAGTAAAGGTTGGTCGTCTTCTTTTGCTCTCTTGATGGGCATTTCATTCTCTTTCAGGTTGTGTATCCTTATGAATCTACAATGCCAACCCTTCATAGAGTTTGGTCTTCCTAGCTGGCTATATGGATCTTACTTTCTTAGTTTAGCGGCGGCACAACTCTAGTGTTGACGTCTTCGATGCTCCATCGGCACGTGGGAGACAGGAAAACAAAGGATTTCCCGAGGATTTTGTTTTCTTCAGAGCTAATTTGAGACGGGGATTTGTAGCATGTAGGCGGGCACGCATCCCCTTTTTCTTAGCTTTTGTTTTTTAATCGTTCATATCTTTTAAACCAAAAATCCAAATTTTGTTTCGTTTGCATATTAGTGTTTCTGGTGATAACATCTTTCAGTTGAGATCCATTTTGAATACCTTTTAACGAAATTTTAAAAACTTTGTTAAGTTTACACTTTTGAAATTGATACGAGTGACTGCCAAAAACGTAAGTTTCAAATTTGCAATCGACGATTCCTGAAACTTGGTATGAACGACAAACAAAATAGTAAGTTTCAGAATCTGCGACCGATAAAATTGTAATTTTCAGAAGCTAAAACTTAACACTTAGATGCCGCTGTGGAGGTCCATGCCCCGAGTTTTCAGTGACTCGACCCGACTCTTCAAAGAAAAATAACTTCCTGAAATCATTTCCTTCCTGTTCTCTCTCCCTCACCTTCCGTGGCTCCAGCGTCTAGGCACAACCTCTCCGCTCAACTGCCGCCGTTGTTGGGGCCATTAGTTCTAGACCTAACAGTGTGTTTGTTTGGGGGGGGGGGGAGTAGCAGTAGGGAATGGGAATTAGGAGGGTGTAGGACTTAAAGTCCCTTGTTTGACTGGGGGACAGGGGAATTAAAGAGGGTGTAGGGGAAAGGGAGTTACGGGTCCAACTCCCCCTTTTCTCTTCCGGGGGGAGGGGGGCTGGTAATTGAACGTGGGAATGGGAAATGAGAGAAAAAAACTATCGGCAAGTTTGTTGCTTCCGCTCCGCAAGCTACGGAAAGAAGAAGACGTGCGGAAATCCTCTGTAATGCCAAAGAAGAAGACACGCTAAAGGCCCTGGAGAAGAAGAAACTCCAGAAGGTGGATCAACGGCAGAGACACAACCTACTTGCGAACAAGCCAAGGAGAATCTTCCTGAATCACATGAGAACACAAACCTACCTGGTGGTTCTAGGCTTGGTCGGAAGAGAACATATCCTGATGATGATGTACTTGAGTCGGGTCTTATAAGTGTGTCCAATACAATTGCAAAGTTCTTGAAAGCAGAGCAAGAGAATGCTAAAACCATGAATGGTTTACAGAAGGCATTTATGCATGAAGCAGAAGTTCATGAGCAAACATCAGCCAACAGAACCAAGTTACTTGAGATTCTCCAAAATCTTAAAGGTATCAGTACTGAAGAGGTTGTCATGGCTATTCATGTCATTGGTGGTGATGCTGGAAAGACCGTACTTTTCATCCAATTGCGTGATGACTACAAAGTGGTGTTTGTTCGTTAGGAGCTTGAGGTGGCCAAAAAATAAGTGAATATCTGGATTTACATTTCTACATCGGTAGTTTAAATTTTTAGCTCGGGACTATCTGTTGGCTTGAAAACTCATCAATAACAATATTTAATTCTTGCCAATTTATTTGTACATTGTCTTTTCCTATACAAAGTTGTTTGCTATATAAATACCACATTACCTTGCATTTCTCCTGGAGAATTGTAGTTTGCTGTATAAATGCAAGTCTTGCAAGCGTCCAGTTTAACATAATTCTGTGGCTATGAATTGCAATGGCGGCAATAATATTCAGTTTGATGTTACTGGTAAGCAACATGTACTCTTTTTGTCTTACTTATTTTTCGGAAAAAGGGCAAAACTATAATGACTCGCAGCTTGCTGCTTGTCTATTTACGCCAGTAAGCTATACACTTATCCTATTTTTCTATTCAGAATAGCATAGCTTCTCGGTTCATAAATAATTTTGCTTACATTAGAAACAATACATTTAATATCCCACTATGCAAAATAGTTGCAATGTAAGGGATAATTTAACAGAAAAATAGTCCGTACGTGTAGCATTGCTCCGCTGCTAGTGCGCGCGTAGCCTGGCCACCCCTGCATCTGTGTTCTCTCCAACTCTCAAGCGTACATGCGTCCTAGGCAGATGGGAGCCGCTCTCGTTCCTCTCCTCGTCTCCGTACTACTCATCGTGGCGGCGGCGCGTACCCGGGCGGCGTCCGCGGCGCCACGGGCATTCTTCGTCTTCCGCGACTTCCTCGTCGACAACGGCAACAACAACCACCCCCTCGTCGATCGATCGATGTCTCATGTGTTTGTCCAGAAATAGTTGGCCGAGTTTGATTGATGCATGTGTGAGCAGTCCTTGTGGATTCATCCATCCTCAACCCTAGATTCCCAAATCCGCCCCGCCTGCTTCATCCTGACCTGTCGGCACTCTTCACGGATCCACACCCGTTGCATCCCTTCCCCGGCGTTCCTCTCTGCCCAGATAAACCGCGCTACTTCCCCTTTCACCACGCGCGGAATCAGTTGCGCGATGTACGTGTCAGTTTTCTCGTTTGCTTGCCCTTCGAGTTGTTGTTCCCCACGGTGCAGTTCTAATTGAACTTCTACTATGCATCTAACTGAACTGGGTCCTTAAGTTTACATTTATATGCACAGAACCAGGTCAAATTTATACTACTAATTTTAAGCACATATTTTCCCATCAATTTTTTCACAGTATTGTCAGTAAACCTAAGTAAAAGGTAACGAGGTACTTTATTTATTTGTTTGGTTTCCAGTTCATGTCAAATATGCTTTAGTTGATTTCAAAGTTGTTACTTTTATTTTCGCTACAGGACTTCAGACACGTCATGGAGTACGGAAGACAAAGTTGGTGGATACCGTATGTAGTCCGTAGTGAAATCTCTACAAAGACTTGTACCGTATGTGGTTCATAGTGGAATCTCTACAAAGACTTGTATTTAGGAACGGAGGGAGTAGTTCTCTTTCTCTCTATCTCTGGCGACAGACAGTGTTTGTCTTTTGTGATTGGGAAGCCAAATGTTGGGGATGTTCTTTGCCTGCGATTAGGTTCGTACCATTGATCTCCGGTGAGCCCAATTGCCGACTGTTCTTTTTTGCGAAGCAATGGCTTCTTCAATCCGGATTCGTTGAGTGGGTGATGGATATCTGTATGAGGGCGAGAATTAGCCCACTACATCGGTGTGGCCCTTTATGCGATAGCGTTGATGAATCACATAACTGTATTCGTCGGGGAGCAAATATTGATAGCGACCTACGGCATGGAAATTGCTTGCTGAAACTTTTGTCCTCTGATGACGGAATTATGCCAAAGAAATGATACATGCATAAGGTTTCATAGTGACTTAAGCATGAGTACTATGGACCAACATGTCTCTTTGGAGCTCTTGCGATGAGTACTCGGTTATTACCACGTACACACATTCAACAGAAAGCTAAATAATATTCAATATATCGTTGCCATTACATACAGTAAAAATATTCAATATAGTGTTGCCATTACATACAGTAATAAATTCATAGCCGAAATCAGAACCAAAACTCTGGTGGATCATTCATTAGCCAGCGGAATTCTCATCATAACATCAAGAAATATGATGAAGCCACATTTACGCACGTGAACGCGCATAGAGTGACAAAGCAATGACACCGGCGGAAAGTTGAAGCCCCATGTAAACATGCAAACACGGATTTTGGCATAATCTCATTCACTTTTGAACTAGATTCCTCAGGGCAACTTTATTTACAAGGGCTATTGAGTGTATTAAAATTAACACTATGGAGTTGAGTATCCCTAACATTATCTTCTCTATAATTTCTCAACACCCAAGTCTTTTGAAAACTTTCTCTTATGCATGATTATTCTTTGTTAACATCACTTTTTTTTCAAAACTAGTCCCACGGCAAGTCTTAATTATCTAGATTAAACAGAACAAAGAACAAATATTAGTAAATTATTTAGCTACTACTCCCTTCATTCACAATATAAGACGTTTTTAGCAAGCTATTTAGTAGAACAAAACCTTTGTTTTAAGTATCAAGATTTACTCCCACTTGAATACTTCACACAGACTACTGCTACAAGCCTACAACTATTCTAAGTAATTCAGGTGCAAAAAAGAGAGTCGTAGATCAACTCCTTTAGACAATATAAACAAAATCCTGGGCAAAAGAACAAGAGCAAAGCAAAACTTATTCAATTTTGTTTGCTTTTTGGGCTTTTGAAAGCTAACTTGCAAACAAAAATTGCAACCGGCAAAAAGAAAAATAAAAACAAAGTGTGGACAAAGCAACACGAGTGTTTGAAGCTCATCGATCTGAAGTACAACCTCACTACAACTTAATAATGAATATTGTGCAAGTTTATTTTGAAATATTCGAATGATTGATGACATAGTGTGCAACTGTTTAAAATGTATGCGGCTAGGCAAAAAGAATTGAGAAGAAAATATTCTCCTCTAAATAGAGGGGATCGGTTAGGGCCGGCCACCGTTAGAGGAGGATGATTATCCTCCTCATCCTCCTCTAAAGATACTCGGTTGTTTACTCCCCTAATGGATAGGGGATCGATTAGAGATGCTCTAAGAGACTTAGCTTGGTTAGTTTTCAATCTAAAGGATAGCAAATGATATTCTCTCTTGTTAAAAGCTGAAACCAGGAATGGACACTAATGACTGAGGTTGTAAAAAAAATTGGTTAGTTTTATCTCTAAAATAACAATGAATGGAATTCTCTCTTATAGAGCTGAAACCAGGAATCGACAACGGATTAAGGTTGTCAAAAAAATTGGTTAGTTTTCAATCTGAAGGATAGTAAATCGCATTCTCCCTTAAAGAGTTGAAAACAGGAACCAACACTAGGATTAAGGTTATGAAAAATCTAGCATTTCTTTGCTTCAAGATACACCAAGCAGCCATGACGAAAATCTTCATAAAAACTGAACTCCCAAAGGTCGTTCTGACAACATGAACAAAGCCCACAAAATGCACAAAAGTTGAGAGGCAATTTTTTTCCAGCAACTCCAACTGAAGTGGCATGAGCAGTGACGGAGCTTGACGAGACCTCTAGAGGGGGGGACGAATTACATTTTTGGATGTTTGAGGGGGCAAAAGACTAGATTTTCTTCAATCTAAGGCCCCTATTTTTTTCCTTCATAATTTTGAGTAAAGCGCGCGGGGGGGCCTGAACTCCACTAAGCTCCGCTAGTGTCCATGAGGATCTTTCCATACTTCACAGAGCAATAGGGTTCAATTAGCAGCTAAAAGGGGGAGGGAGACAGAGAAGAGGGGGCAAAGATGGAGTACAAGAGAGCGCTGATGATCCTGTTTGCAGTTGCCCTCACGGCAGTTCCCACACTACTGCTTCCCCTCCTGCTGCGGGAAGAAGTGTTGTCCACTGACCCGGCAGAAGGGGGGCCTGCGCTGCCTCACCACCACCACCGTTGGCGGTGAGCGAGACCTAAAGGAAAGGGAGTGCTGGTTATCAGATGTCCCAGAAGGGATAAGAGAGTGCTAGTTAGAATGCAAGTATTCGTACTGTGCATGTAATTTCGACCTAACATGTAAATAATAATAATTCATCTCTGCTTATCTTTATCTTCATTTTTTGACAGCTGAGCGCGGGCTCATCTACACCAAGTGAACAGTAAATTCAAAAAAAATCCAATGTTTTTTTTTGCACGGAAGGTGTTTGAGTGTGTGAGGTCCATGCTAATTTTAACCGCATTTGGATATCTAGTAGCTCTCAGAGAAAAACAAAATAAGTCCGAACAAGGCACAAACAGTAAACTTTTTCACAAACCCTAAATTTGTCTTTTTTGCTGAGCTACTCAGATGTTCAAAAGTGCTAGAATTTGGCGTGGACATCACACACTTAATCATCTTTGAGCACAACTATTTTTAGATTTTTCTTTTACTATATTAATTGAATTTACTGTTCACTCCCGGGCTCATCTGAGCCTGGGAGCCAAAACGCCCTGTCGTATCTTTACTTACTTTTCTTAGCCTATATATCTATACCTATCAATAAAGATGCTGACGTGTGAACTAAGCGTAGCTCAGATGGCTAGGTTCCTTGTGGTGGAGCCAACCCACCAGTTTTTTTGAAAGATCCAGCAATTGCTGGCATTTTCATTGATCGTAACAGAAAGCAACGGGAAAACAATAATGGTGGTGAAGATCCTAGGATCAGGACATAGGGTTTGCCACACACGGCCAAAACCCTAAATCAGGAAAGGTCTATGTTTCATGGGGGTTCCCCGAAGGGGCTCTCAATGCACGTTGCTCATGTGATCCTCCAGAGCTCGATGATGTCCCTGATGCGCCTGATGATGCCTCTCAGGCACGACAGGTGCTGCCGGAAGGTGCATTGGTTTCTCTCTTGCCAGATTTCCCAGCAAGCCAGTAGAAGGATTGTTCGCGCCCCCTGTCGCCATTGGGGGCGGTTTGTTCCAAGATGCTCCGGGCGATTGTGGTGGTGTTTTCTTGGCGCCAGCAATCCGTCGGGAGAGCGCAGAGCAGTCGTGCCATTGCCCGAGCTCGGCCCAAAACCGCCCGGACTCCGGGCAGTTCCAGAATAGATGGCGCGAGGACTCCAGGTTCCTGACACAAAGTTGATAGATGTAGGCGTTTGTCCAGACTCACCGCTGCAGTCTGTCATTGCACCAAAGTCGATCCTGGAGTAGCAGCCAGGCAAAGATCTTGATCTTCCCGGGCGCCCAAGCTTTCCAGACCAGGTGGTCGAAGAAGGTCGTTGTCCTGCCCTGAAACTACGCCTGGTAGGTAGACCTAGCCGAGTACTTCCCTGAGCTTGCATTGTTCCAGTTGAGAGCATCCGGCACTCCTGGCCGCAAGTGCACATCCGTCCTCTGCAGCACGCGGTTCATGGCTAGGACGTCCGCGAGGAGGTGCTGGTTGTTTCCATGGGCGAGGTCACGGATCCAAGTGTCTTCATTGAGTGCCTCTTGTACTGATCTGTGCTTTCGTCGAGAGTGGTTGAAAAGCCTTGGGAATTGTTGTGAGAGGCTACCATGCCCAAGCCAGGGGGAGAGCCAGAAGGAGGCCCGAGCCCCATCCCCGACCGTCACTTTTGTAGAGGCCGTGAAGAGGGCTTTGTCAGCATCGACGCACGGCAGCTCGGTGCCCACCCCATGGTCGCTCCGGTGGTGCCAGGCAATCCAAAGCCAGCGCAGCCGGAGCGCCCTGCCGAAACGCTGGAGGTCGGGGATGCCCAGGCCCCTTGCTCCGTCAGAGTGCACACCGCCGGCCAGTTGACCTTGCAGCTGGCACCTGAAATCTCCTCGTCATGTCGCCAAAGGAAGCGCCGCCTGCACTTGTCGATTTCCTTAAGAATCTTCTTTGGGACTCGGAGGACGGTGAGCGCGAAAGTGGGCATGGTGCTCATCACACAGCGGACGAGCACCCGGTGTCCCACCAACGGCATCAGTTTGCCTTTCCAGCCTGCTAACCTTGCCTTGATTCTATCGATGATGAACTGGAGGTGAACTAGGTGAAGACGGCTTGTTGTGACCGGCAACCCTAGGTATCTAATGGGGAAGGGGGCAATGGAGCCCGCAAAACCCTGTAGTGCCACTGCAAGGTTGATATTCTCACATCAGATCAGCGAGACCGTGGACTTGGCTGGGTTGATGCAAAGCTCCGTTGCCCTTCCAAAATCGCCGAGGATGCGCAACAGGGAGTCGACCTCCTCCCGATTAGGTTTTATGAAGATGACGGCATCGTCGGCGTAGAGGCTCACCCGGAGCGCCAGGTCACGCCCTGGGAGGCAGTTCAGAAGCTGCTACTCCACCGCTGCTGCGATGAGGTGGTGCAGCGGATCGATGGCTAGGATGAAGAGGAAAGGAGACAGCGGGTCGCCCTGCCGCAGTCCGCGGTGGTGGAGAATACTAGGGCCCGCCGTGCCGTTGAGGGAGACCGAAGAGGATGCCGTGGCGAGAAGGCGAGCCACCCAGTCGCACCACCGTGCACTAAACCCTAGCTTCTGGAGCAGCTCCAGGAGGTATTTCCAGGAAATGGTGTCAAACGCTTTTGCTATGTCGAGCTTCACTAGGAGGTGATACGTCTCCAACGTATCTATAATTTTTGATTGTTCCATGCTATTATATTATCAATCTTGGATGTTTTATATGCATTTATATGCTATTTCATATGATTTTTGGGACTAACCTATTAACCTAGAGCCCAGTGCCAGTTTCTGTTTTTCCTTGTTTTTGAGTTTTACAGAAAAGGAATACCAAACGGAGTCCAATTGACGTGCCAATTTTTGATGATTTTTTATGGACCAAAAGAAGCCCCCGGAGTAAAAGAGTTGGGCCAGAAGAGTCCTGGGCAGCCCACGAGGGTGGGCGGTGCACCCTACCCCCCTGGGCGCGCCCCCTATCTCATGGACGGCTCGAAGACCCCCCTGACGTGAGACCTATGCCAAAAATTCCTATAAATACAGAAACCTCCAGAAAATAACCTAGATCGGGAGTTCCGCCGCCGCAAGCCTCTATAGCCACAAAAATCCAATCAGGACCTGCTCCGGCACCCTGCCAGAGGAGGGATCCCTCACCGGTGGCCATCTTCATCATCGCGGCGCTCTCCATGACGAGGAGGGAGTAGTTCACCCTCGGGGTTGAGGGTATGTACCAGTAGCTATGTGTTTGATCTCTCTCTCTCTCTCGTGTTGTTGATTTGGCACGATCTTGATGTATTGCGAGCTTTGCTATTATAGTTGGATCTTATGATGTTTCTCCCCCTCTAGTCTCTTGTAATGGATTGATTTTTCCCTTTGAAGTTATCTTATCAGATTGAGTCTTTAAGGATTTGAGAACACTTGATGTATGTCTTGCATGTGCTTATCTATGGTGACAATGGGATATTCACGTGATCCACTTGATGTATGTTTTGGTGATCAACTTGCGGGTTCCGTAACATTGTGAACTTATGCATAGGGGTTGGCACACGTTTTCGTCTTGACTCTCTGGTAGAAACTTTGGGGCACTCTTTGAAGTACTTTGTGTTGGTTGAATAGATGAATCTGAGGTTGTGTGATGCATATCGTATAATCATACCCACGGTTACTTGAGGTGACATTGGAGTATCTAGGTGACATTAGGGTTTTGGTTGATTTGTGTCTTAAGGTGTTATTCTAGTATGAACTCTATGATAGATCAAACGGAAAGAATAGCTTCGTGTTATTTTACTACGAACTCTTGAATAGATCGATCAGAAAGGATAACCTTGAGGTGGTTTCGTACCCTACAATAATCTCTTCGTTTGTTCTCCGCTATTAGTGAATTTGGAGTGACTCTTTGTTGCATGTTGAGGGATAGTTATATGATCCAATTATGTTATTATTGTTGAGAGAACTTGCACTAGTGAAAGTATGAACCATAGGCCTTGTTTCAACGCATTGCAATACCGTTTACGCTCACTTTTATCGCTTGGTACCTTGCTGTTTTTATATTTTCAGATTACAAAAACCTATATCTATCATCCATATTGCACTTGTATCACCATCTCTTCGCCGAACTAGTGCACCTATACAATTTACCATTGTGCTGGGTGTGTTGGGGACACAAGAGACTCTTTGTTATTTGGTTGCAGGGTTGCTTGAGAGAGACCATCTTCATCCTACGCCTCCCACGGATTGATAAACCTTAGGTCATCCACTTGAGGGAAATTTGCTACTGTCCTACAAACCTCTGCACTTTTAGGCCCAACAACGTCTACAAGAAGAAGGTTGCGTAGTAGACATCAAGCTCTTTTCTGGCACCGTTGCCGGGGAGATGAGTGCTTGAAGGTATATCTTTAGATCTTGCAATCGAATCTTTTAGTTTCTTGTTTTATCACTAGTTTAGTCTATAAAAGAAAACTACAAAAAAATGAAATTAAGGTTGCCTCATATGCTTCATCTTTTTAATATCTTTCATGAAAATAAGGATTTCCATAATTGTGCCAAAATGTTAGAAGAAGAATGCATTAAAATGTTTGGCACTAAATCTTTGAATGATGAGCATGATTGCAATGTTGTTAGTATGAACTCTTTGAATATCCATAGTACTAATGATGATTGCACTAGTCATGATGAAATGTCTCTTATAAGCATGCCAACTTTTGTGGAGTGCATAGAGTTTGCAAGTACACACCAAATAGGGAAGATAGATTTTGCAAGAGGCATAAGTATTTTGAAACCAAATGGTTGCAAGAAAGGCTGGATGTTTGTGCTGGAAATTTAAATTTTCTTAATCATCCTAGTGAACTTTGCAATGAACGTGGTCATTTAAATATCCAATGCAAATTGTTTCATGATCGTGTCGTGTCCAAAAATTGTGATGACTTGATTTCCCTTGCACATCATAATGAACTTAGTTTGCTTTTGGGTTATGAAAAAATGAAACGTATAACTAAGGATATCCCAGAATTTGTCCTTGATAAAGTTCTTGATTTTGATCTAGAAGACATTTTTATGTATTGTGCGGTGAATTGCATTGAAAATCCTTATATTGCCAATTACATAAAGAAAAGAAAACAAATAGAAGATGAAGAGAATACTAATGAAAGGGAAGAGACTTCCCAATATCCTCCTATTATTTCTTATGATGAATTAGGTAATGAGGAGGAGCTTTCTATTCAACCAATCTCATTAATAAGGAGCTCAAAAAAGAGGGTTAAACCCACACATGATGTGAAGAAGAAAAAGAAAAGACGGAGAAGAAAAGGTAGAAAGGTATCACTCCCAAATGATGTTGATCCTATTACTCATTGTGATGATGATAATTGCTATACTATTGGTGCTATCCATACTATTAATGATGAGAGTGATTATGCTTATGATATGAAAATGCCCAAGCTTGGGGATGCTATGTTTGATGAGAATGACATGTTTGAGAATATATTTGCTGCAATTAATGTTTGTCCCAAGCTTGGGGATGCTATGTTTAATGAAGATGATATTTTTAGCCTCCCAAGTTTTGATGAGCAAATTTATTATGATGATAGCATGCCTCTATTTATGATGATTATTGTGATGACACTTATGCTATAAAAAGTAGTGTTGATTATATTTATAAAACTTGTCATGATTATGATTACCCTTTTTCTGAACATTACTCTTTTAATGTGGAAACAATTTATAGTATTCGAGTTTCTTATGATACTCCCACTATTCCAAATGAGAAGAATTTTGCTTATGAGGAGAGTAGTAAACTTTCTATGAAAGTAGATCATGAAAAGAATGCTTTATGTGCTGGTTATATGGTTGAATTCATTCATGATGCTACTGAAAATTATTATGAGAGAGGATCATATGCTTCTACATATTGCAATAATATCAAGTTTCCTCTCTATGTGTTAAAAATCTTGAAGATTTGCTTGCTTTGCCTTCCTATGCTAGTTAATTATCGTTCCCATAAGTTGTTTTCTCACAAAATCCCTATGCATAGGAAGTGGGTTAGACTTAAATGTGCTAGTCATATTCTTCATGATGCTCTTTATGTTTCAATTCTTATCTTTTATGTGAGCATCATTGAAATCATCATGCCTAGCTAGGGGCGTTAAACGTTAGCGCTTGTTGGGAGGCAACCCAATTTTATTTTTGTTCTTTGCGTTTTGCTCCTGTTTAGTAATAAATAATTCATCTAGCCTCTGTTTATGTGTGGTTTTATGTTTTAATTAGTGTTTTTGCGATCTTGCTGTAAAAAACAGAAACTTTAGCACTCACGAGATTAGCTGTCATTTTTTTACTGGAGAGTGATTTTAGGTTGATTCTTTTTGCAGATGATTAATAGACAAATTTATAAGGTCCACCAATTTATTTCAGAATTTTTGGAGTTCCATAAGTATACGTTTGATACAGATTACTACAGTCTGTTCTGTTTTTGACAGATTCTGTTTTCTATGTGTTGTTTGCTTATTTTGATGAATCTATGAGTAGTATCGGAGGGAATGAACTATAGAGAAGTTGAAATACAGTAGATATTACACCAATATGAATTTAGAATGAGTTCAAAACAGTACCTAAGTGGTGATTTATTTTCTTATACTAACGGAGCTTACGAGTTTTCTGTTAAGTTTTGTGTTGTGAAGTTTTCAAGTTTTGGGTAAAGATTCGATGGACTATGGAATAAGGAGTGGCAAGAGCCTAAGCTTGGGGATGACCAAGGCACCCCAAGGTAATATTCAAGTACAACCAAGAGCCTAAGCTTGGGGATGCCCCGGATGGCATCCCCTCTTTCGTCTTCGTTCATCGGTAACTTTACTTGGAGCTATATTTTTATTCACCACATGATATGTGTTTTGCTTGGAGCGTCATTTTATTTTATTTTGTTTTGCTTGATGTTTGAATAATATCCCAAGATCTGAAATTCTTAAATGTTAGAGATTCTTCACATAGTTACATAATTATTCAACTACTCATTGATCTTCACATATATCTTTCGGAGTAGTTTGTCATTTGCTCTAGTACTTACTTTATATCCTTTTAGAGCACGGCGGTGGTTTTATTTTGAAGAAATAGATGAACTCTCATGCTTCACTTATATTATTTTGAGAGTCTTTAGAACAGCATGGTAATTTGCTTTGGCTATAAAATTAGTCCTAATATGATAGGCATCCAAGATGGGATATAATAAAAACTTTCATATAAAGTGCATTGAATACTATGAGAAGTTTGATTCCTTATGATTGTTTTGAGATATGAAGATGGTGATATTAGAGTCATGATAGTTGAGTAGTTGTGAATTTGAGAGATACTTGTGTTAAAGTTTGTGATTCTCGTAGCATGCACGTATGGTGAACCGTTATGTGATGAAGTCGGAGCATGATTTTTTTATTGTCTTCCTTATGAGTGGCGGTCGGGGACGAGCGATGGTCTTTTCCTACCAATCTATACCCATAGGAGCGTGCGCGTAGTACTTAGTTTCGATAACTAATAGATTTTTGCAATAAGTATATGAGTTCTTTATGACTAATGTTGAGTCCATGGATTATACGCACTCTCACCCTTCCACCATTGCTAGCATCTCTTGTGCCGCGCAACTTTCGCCGGTACCATACACCCAATATATACCTTCCTCAGAACAGCCACCATACCTACCTATTATGGCATTTCCATAGCCATTCCGAGATATATTGCCATGCAACTTTCAACCGTTCCGTTTATTATGACACGCTCCACCATTGTCATATTGCTTTGCATGATCATGTAGTTGACATCGTATTTGTGGCAAAGCCACCTTCATAATTCTTTCATACATGTCACTCTTGATTCATTGCACATCCCGGTACACTGCCGAGGCATTCATATAGAGTTATATTTTGTTCTAAGTATCGAGTTGTAATTCTTGAGTTGTAAGTAATTAAAAGTGTGATGATCATCATTATTAGAGCATTGTCCCAAGTGAGGAAAGGATGATGGAGACTATAATTCCCCCACAAGTCGGGATGAGACTCCGGAAGAAAAAAAATGAAAAAAAGAGGCCAAAAAAAGAAAAAAAGAAGAGAAGGCCAAAAAAACAAAAACAAATGAGAGAAAAAGAGAGAAGGGGCAATGCTACTATCCTTTTACCACACTTGTGCTTCAAAGTAGCACCATGATCTTCATGATAGAGAGTCTCCTATGTTGTCACTTTCATATACTAGTGGGAATCTTTCATTATAGAACTTGGCTTGTATATTCCAATGATGGGCTTCCTCAAAATGCCCTAGGTCTTCGTGAGCAAGCGAGTTGGATGCACACCCACTTAGTTTCTTTTTGAGCTTTCATACACTTATAGCTCTAGTGCATCCGTTGCATGGCAATCCCTACTCACTCACATTGATATCTATTGATGGGCAACTTCATAGCCCGTTGATACGCCTAGTTGATGTGAGACTATCTTCTCCTTTTTGTCTTCTCCACAACCACCATTATATTCCACATATAGTGCTATGTCCATGGCTCACGCTCATGTATTGCGTGAAGATTGAAAAAGTTTGAGAACATCAAAGTATGAAACAATTGCTTGGATTGTCATCGGGGTTGTGCATGATTTAAATATTTTGTGTGATGAAGATAGAGCATAGCCAGACTATATGATTTTGTAAGGATAGCTTGCTTTGGCCATGTTATTTTGAGAAGACATGATTGCTTTGTTAGTATGCTTGAAGTATTATTGTTTTCATGTCAATATTAAACTTTTGTTCCGAATCTTATGGATCTGAATATTCTTGCCACAATAAATAAGATTACATTGATAAATATGTTAAGTAGCATTCCACATCAAAAATTCTGTTTTTATCATTACCTACTCGAGGACGAGCAGGAATTAAGCTTGGGGATGCTGATACGTCTCCAACGTATCTATAATTTTTGATTGTTCCATGCTATTATATTATCAATCTTGGATGTTTTATATGCTATTTTATATGATTTTTGGGACTAACCTATTAACCTAGAGTCCAGTGCCAGTTTCTGTTTTTTCCTTGTTTTTGAGTATTACAGAAAAAGAATACCAAACGAAGTCCAATTGACGTGCCAATTTTTTGATGATTTTTATGGACCAAAAGAAGCCCCTGAAGTAAAAGAGTTGGGCCAGAAGAGTCCCGGGCAGCCCACGAGGGTGGGGGGCATGCCCTACCCCCCTGGGCGCGCCCCCTATCTCGTGGATGGCTCGGAGACCCCCCCCCCTGACGTGAGACCTACGCCAAAAATTCCTATAAATACAGAAACCTCCAGAAAATAACCTAGATTGGGAGTTCCGCCGCCGCAAGCCTCTATAGCCACCAAAAACCAATCGGGACCCTGTTCGGCACCCTGCCAGAGGGGGGGATCCCTCACCGGTGGCCATCTTCATCATCGCGGCGCTCTCCATGATGAGGAGGGAGTAGTTCACCCTCGGGGCTGAGGGTATGTACCAGTAGCTATGTGTTTGATCTCTATCTCTCTCTCGTGTTCTTGATTTGGGACGATCTTGATGTATCGCGAGCTTTGCTATTATAGTTGGATCTTATGATGTTTCTCCCCCTCTACTCTCTTGTAATGGATTGAGTTTTCCCTTTGAAGTTATCTTATTGGATTGAGTCTTTAAGGATTTGACAACACTTGATGTATGTCTTGCATGTGCTTATCTGTGGTGACAATGGGATATTCACGTGATCCACTTGATGTATGTTTTGGTGATCAACTTGCGGGTTCCGTAACATTGTGAACTTATGCATAGGGGTTGGCACACGTTTTCGTCTTGACTCTCCGGTAGAAACTTTGGGGCACTCTTTGAAGTTCTTTGTGTTGGTTGAATAGATGAATCTGAGATTGTGTGATGCATATCATATAATCATACCCACGGATACTTGAGGTGACATTGGAGTATCTAGGTGACATTATGGTTTTGGTTGATTTGTGTCTTAAGGTGTTATTCTAGTATGAACTCTATGATAGATCAAACGGAAAGAATAGCTTCGTGTTATTTTACTACGGAGTCTTGAATAGATTGATCAGAAAGGATAACTTTGAGGTGGTTTTGTACGCTACAATAATATCTTCATTTGTTCTCCGCTATTAGTTACTTTGGAGTGACTCTTTGTTGCATGTTGAGGGATAGTTATATGATCCGATTATGTTATTATTGTTGAGAGAACTTGCACTAGTGAAAGTATGAACCCTAGGCCTTGTTTCAACGCATTGCAATACCGTTTACGCTCACTTTTATCGCTTGGTACCTTGCTGTTTTTATATTTTCAGATTACAAAAACCTATATCTATCATCCATATTGCACTTGTATCACCATCTCTTCGCTAGTTGACCTTGCAGCTGGCACCTGAAATCTCCTCGTCATGTCGCCAAAGGAAGCGCCGCCTGCACTTGTCGATTTCCTTAAGAATCTTCTTTGGGACTCGGAAGACGGTGAGCGCGAAAGTGGGCATGGTGCTCATCACACAGCGGACGAGCACCCGGTGTCCCACCAACGGCATCAGTTTGCCTTTCCAGCCTGCTAACCTCGCCTTGATTCTATCGATGATGAACTGGAGGTGAACTAGGCGAAGACGGCCCGTTGTGACCGGCAACCCTAGGTATCTAATGGGGAAGGGGGCAATGGAGCCCGCAAAACCCTGTAGTGCCTCTGCAAGGTTGATATTCTCGCATCAGATCAGCGAGACCGTGGACTTGGCTGGGTTGATGCAAAGCTCCGTTGCCCTTCCAAAATCGCCGAGGATGCGCAACAGGGAGTCGACCTCCTCCTGATTAGGGTTTATGAAGATGACGGCATCGTCGGCGTAGAGGCTCACCCGGAGCGCCAGGTCACGCCCTGGGAGGCGGTGCAGAAGCTGCTACTCCACCGCTGCTGCGATGAGGTGGTGCAGCGGAATGATGGCTAGGATGAAGAGGAAAGGAGACAGCGGGTCGCCCTGCCGCAGTCCGCGGTGGTGGAGAATACTAGGGCCCGCCGTGCCGTTGAGGGAGACCGAAGAGGATGCCGTGGCGAGAAGGCGAGCCACCCAGTCGCACCACCGTGCACTAAACCCTAGCTTCTGGAGCAGCTCCAGGAGGTATTTCCAGGAAATGGTGTCAAACGCTTTTGCTATGTAGAGCTTCACTAGGAGGTGATACGTCTCCAACGTATCTATAATTTTTGATTGTTCCATGCTATTATATTATCAATCTTGGATGTTTTATATGCATTTATATGCTATTTTATATGATTTTTGGGACTAACCTATTAACCTAGAGCCCAGTGCCAGTTTCTGTTTTTCCTTGTTTTTGAGTTTTACAGAAAAGGAATACCAAACGGAGTCCAATTGACGTGCCAATTTTTGATGATTTTTTATGGACCAAAAGAAGCCCCCGGAGTAAAAGAGTTGGGCCAGAAGAGTCCTGGGCAGCCCACGAGGGTGGGCGGTGCACCCTACCCCCCTGGGCGCGCCCCCTATCTCGTGGACGGCTCGAAGACCCCCCTGACGTGAGACCTACGCGAAAAATTCCTATAAATACAGAAACCTCCAGAAAATAACCTAGATCGGGAGTTCCGCCGCCGCAAGCCTCTATAGCCACAAAAATCCAATCAGGACCTGCTCCGGCACCCTGCCAGAGGAGGGATCCCTCACCGGTGGCCATCTTCATCATCGCGGCGCTCTCCATGACGAGGAGGGAGTAGTTCACCCTCGGGGTTGAGGGTATGTACCAGTAGCTATGTGTTTGATCTCTCTCTCTCTCTCGTGTTGTTGATTTGGCACGATCTTGATGTATTGCGAGCTTTGCTATTATAGTTGGATCTTATGATGTTTCTCCCCCTCTAGTCTCTTGTAATGGATTGATTTTTCCCTTTGAAGTTATCTTATCGGATTGAGTCTTTAAGGATTTGAGAACACTTGATGTATGTCTTGCATGTGCTTATCTATGGTGACAATGGGATATTCACGTGATCCACTTGATGTATGTTTTGGTGATCAACTTGCGGGTTCCGTAACATTGTGAACTTATGCATAGGGGTTGGCACACGTTTTCGTCTTGACTCTCTGGTAGAAACTTTGGGGCACTCTTTGAAGTACTTTGTGTTGGTTGAATAGATGAATCTGAGGTTGTGTGATGCATATCGTATAATCATACCCACGGTTACTTGAGGTGACATTGGAGTATCTAGGTGACATTAGGGTTTTGGTTGATTTGTGTCTTAAGGTGTTATTCTAGTATGAACTCTATGATAGATCAAACGGAAAGAATAGCTTCGTGTTATTTTACTACGAACTCTTGAATAGATCGATCAGAAAGGATAACCTTGAGGTGGTTTCGTACCCTACAATAATCTCTTCGTTTGTTCTCCGCTATTAGTGAATTTGGAGTGACTCTTTGTTGCATGTTGAGGGATAGTTATATGATCCAATTATGTTATTATTGTTGAGAGAACTTGCACTAGTGAAAGTATGAACCATAGGCCTTGTTTCAACGCATTGCAATACCGTTTACGCTCACTTTTATCGCTTGGTACCTTGCTGTTTTTATATTTTCAGATTACAAAAACCTATATCTATCATCCATATTGCACTTGTATCACCATCTCTTCGCCGAACTAGTGCACCTATGCAATTTAACATTGTGCTGGGTGTGTTGGGGACACAAGGGACTCTTTGTTATTTGGTTGCAGGGTTGCTTGAGAGAGACCATCTTCATCCTACGCCTCCCACGGATTGATAAACCTTAGGTCATCCACTTGAGGGAAATTTGCTACTGTCCTACAAACCTCTGCACTTGGAGGCCCAACAACGTCTACAAGAAGAAGGTTGCGTAGTAGAGATCTGGAGGCACGGTGTCTTGCGGTGATGAAGGGCACGGACAGAGTTTTGCACGAAGAGGAAGCTGTCGTGGATGCATTTTGTCTTCGGGAATGCCGTTTGCGCTGGTGAGATGATGGACCAGATGACGGACGCTAACCTAATGGAGAGGACCTTGGAGATGAGCTTTCCGATCGAGTGGATCAAACTAATGGGCCTGTAGTCTATGATCTCTGTCGCCCCGTCCTTCTTTGGCAAGAGCATGATTGCTGCGTTGTTGATCACTGACATGTCTCCCCCCGCGAGGTTGTAGAACTGGTCGAAGGCCTCCATGACGTCCGCCTTGATGATGGACCAGCACAATCGGAAGAAAGTGCCGTTGAAGTGAAAGTGTGTTAAGTCGACTAGAGGGGGGGGGTGAATAGGCGATTTTTATGAATTCTTCACTAAGGAATTTCAGGGTGAGGAAATTCCTTAGCGAAGAACTACTTGCAGCGGAATAAGTACTCAGATGCAAACATAACAGAACATAAGCATGGTCATCATGATGAAATGAAAACACGCACAGAGTACAGAAAGCGTAAACACAGGATAAATAGAATGAAGACAAATAGACTGAAGAAATTGAACTGAGGAAATTGAGAAAGTCTTCAGTCAAAGTCTTCGAACAGATATGGACAAGCACACAACACAGTAATGAGGAAATGAAAGAGTTGAGGAAATAGAACCAGTAGGCTTGGTGAAGACAAAGATTTGGTAGACCAGTTCCAACTGCTGTGACAGTTGTACGTCTGGTTGGAGGGGCTAGGTATTTAAACCCGAGGACACACAGTCCTCCCTGTATTCTCCTTGACCTAAGGTCACACAGACCTCGCCCAATCACTCGTGGTAAGTCTTCAGGTGACTTCCAAACCTTCACAAACTCGGTCACTCGACGATCCACAATTTCCTCTTGGATGCTCTAGACCACGACGCCTAACCGTCTGGAAGATGCACAGTCTTCAAAGGTAACAAGCGTCGGATCCACGCAGGATCAATCTCTTCAGTGATGCTCAATCACTTTGGGTTTGTAGGTGTTTGGGTTTGGGTTTTCCTCACTTGATGATTTTCTCAAAGTCCTCGGAGGATGGGATGCTCTCAATTGACAAGTGTCAGTTTCTCTCGGAGCAGCCAATCAGCTAGTGGTTGTAGGGGGCGGCTATTTATAGCCTAGGGAGCAGCCCGACATGATAAGACATAAATGCCCTTCAATGATATGACCGTTAGGTGGGTAGATATTTTGGGACAGCTGGCGCGTAGCACAGCAACGGTCAGAAATTTGACTATCAAATTCCTCAGAGCTCTCATGTTCCTCACTTGTAGGCAATCCGCACTGGCGAATTCCTAACTCCTCTGTCAGAACAAATTCCTCAGAGACCAGAAGAACTTCGTCTCTGTCACTGAAGAAATTGACTGAGCTGTATGAGATTTCCAATGGCTTCACTCGAAGGGATTGGTAGGTGTAGGATTTTGAGATGAGCATCACTTGGAAATTTTTCCTTAGTATTTCCTCGACCCCCTTTAACGGTACGGTGTTTCCTATGACTCAAGAAAGAGAAAATGAAACTACGAAAACAAAAGTCTTCACGCTTCATGATCCTCGCATGAAATCCAAGTCTTCAAGGTCACACCAATTTCTTCACTTTCAAAGTCTTCAGAAAGTCTTCAGAAATCCAAAGTCTTCAGTCGAAGACATTCATTTTTAGGGGTCAACTTTCTCTATAAATATCAAACTCCTCATAGACTTATAGACCTATGTACACTCACAAACACATTAGTCCCTTAACCTATAAGTCTTCAATACACCAAAATCACTAAGGGGCACTAGATGCACTTACAATCTCCCCCTTTTTGGTGATTGATGACAATATAGGTTAAGTTTTCAACGGGGATAAAACATATGATGTGTAACTACTGATATTGAGGAATTTGATTGCAAGATATAGAAGAACTCCCCCTGAAGATGTGCATAGTGAGGAATTTGCTTTTGAAGCAATGCACACTTGAAGAGTAGAATCATGGAGATCTCCCCCTATATCTTGTAATTCATGCACGCATTTGACATATAATATGAAGAATTTGAAATGCATGATGAAATATGGTGACTGATGTAATTCAGCATGCGTGCATTAACATATATGAGGAATAAGTATGCAGAAGAACACAGCAAAAGTATCAGACCACCATAGGGTTTAATTTTACAACTCGATCCAGCAAAGTCTTCAAAAGAACAAGAGTTGTAACTTAGAAAAAAACGCCCATATATGTAGACCCGCTTGAAGACTAACTCAAATTTCTCCCCCTTTGTCATCGAATGACCAAAAGGATCGAAAAATGAGGACTAACGCCCCTGAAGAATATCATGTTGATGGAGGAGCGCCAACGTTGTTGGGGTCGGTTGTTGTAGCAGGGCCTACCGCAGTGTCGTCCAAATCTGCATGCTCATCCGTGTCGCATGATGAAGAATATGAGCTGGCCACCAAGGAGGGAACTTTGACTTTCTTGAATTTCTTCGCTGGTGGCTGAGACCAGTCAAAGTCCTGCTTGAGACCCATTTGCTTCAGATCTTCTTCACCATAAATATGGGCCAGAACAGCCCAGGTGCGACCGAAGACTTCATGGAGGTAGTAATGGTTTTTCTTCACTGCATTGTGTGTAGCAGTCATGTTGTGAAGAATAGAACCAAACTGCCGCGTAACCCATTTGTGGTTGCGATTGACCTTCTGGTGAAGACTGAGGAGAAGCTCACGATTAGTCATCACCCTTGGAGCTGTGCCTTGAGGATTTTGCTTTGAAGCATTTGCGGCAGAGTCATGAGTGGCAGAGTCATCATTGGCGGAGTAGGATGCAGCTTTGCGGAATCGACCATCCAATGGACGAATGCCTTCATCAATAACAGCAGTGGCCTTGCCCTTTTCATCAGCTGAAGAATATGTCTGTTTGAAGACTTCAATGGGGGGCAAGTAGCTGAGATGATTCTGAAAGTCAGCCTTGTAGTTGAGTGAAGACCTTGTTCTGAGGAATCTCATAATCCAAGGAGCGTAAGGCTTCAGCTCAAATGGAGATAATGCAACATTGGCCAGAGTCCTCATGAAAAAATCATGGTAGTTGACAGGAACGCCATGAATGATGTTGAAAAGCAGATTCTTCATGATGCCAACGACTTCTTCATCATTCGAGTCGTGGCCTTTGATTGGACTCAAAGTCTTCGTCAGAATGCGATAGACAGTCCGAGGCACATACTGCAATTCCTTCACGAGGAATTTGGTCCTTGGGGCTTGACCGAGCTTCAGCGGCTTCATCAACACTTGCATGTAGTGATCTGTAAGCTCAGGTTCATGGTATATACAACGAGCACCTTCAAGGGGAGGACTGACAGGCAGGGCATGAAGCAATTTAGAGGCCGGTGCTTTGAAGTGAGTATTTTCTGTCATCCAGTCCAACACCCAAGAGTTCACATCTTCAGCATTTCCTGTGATGTGCAGCGTTGCATAGAACTGAAGAGTTAGCTCTTCATTCCAATCAACAATATCAGTGCAGAAGTTGGGCAGTCCAGCGTCATGAAGAACACTGAGGACTGGCGTGAAGCAAGGCAGTGATTCCATGTCCACGTGAGGAATATGCTCATGGTCGAAGACTTTGTCTTTGTTGAAGAGCAGCGAAGAATAGAAGTTGGCTTGGCTGGCAGTCCAGAAACGCTTCCTTCTAAGACGAGCAGAGTCATATGGGTTGTACTCCGTGAAGAACACGTGCTCCTGGAAGAAGTCATCAGCCTTGAAGTTTTGCTTCTTTGAGAAGGGATCCTTTGGCTTGGGCTGAGGAGTGTCAGTCAATTGCACCACGACCTCAGGAATCGCAATCTCAGGATCCACAGGCTGAGGAATTTTAGTTTCTTCTTCAGTGGCAGCCTGGGTCTTCAATTCTTCAGCAACAATTTCATCAGCACTGGCGGCTGGAATCTCATCATGAATAGACGGAGTGGGGTGAGGTTCTTCAGAGCCCATTTGAACTTTAGTATGCACTGGGGACTGAGGAATTTGTTGCAAAGGAGTGAACAAGGGAGAATTGGGGTGCTGACTTTCCCAAAAGTCATCATTCATCACAGGTGTGGTGCTCCCAATGTCCACATCCTCATCTTCTTCACTCATTTCTTCAACGCCGGCCTCTTCAGTTGTGAACTGAGGCATCGACGATGAGACAACTGGGGTTGAAGGGATTGTATCCACTTCAATTTCTTCATCCAACTGCTCTGAAGTAGCAGCAGAAGGAACATCTTCATCAGATTCACTAGGGATCGCATAGTCTTCACCAAAGGGAACGAGCTCCTTTGATGGAATGCATGAGACTGGAACAGCATCAATTGGGTTCTCAAAAGAGTTGGTCAATTTCTTCATCTTCTTCGGAGCTGAAGATTCTGATGAAGTTGATGCTTTCCTTTTCTTCACTGTTGCACGCTCTGCAGCCTTGGTCTTCTTCGCATCTGATACAGAAAGAAGAATTGGACTTGGTGTAGGTGCAGGAGGAGCAGAGGAAATTTGTTCATTTTCTTTAGGCACAACTGATGCAATTGCCCTGGCATGGTCAGTTTCTTCAAGCACAGCGGTTGAAGCTTCAGCTGGCCTGACAATTTCTTCAGGCGCAACACTAGTGGTTGCCCTGGCGGTTCAGCGGCTAGAATGCAGTCATCAGCCCTAGTACTAGCAGTTTCATCAGCAGCCTAATTTTCATCAGCGTTGCTGGCATGTTCTTCTGCAGGCTGAGCAGATGCCTCAGCCTGAGGAACCTCTTGTTGCGTTGGGGCTGCAACATTGGAAGTGAATTTCTCAGTTAACTTCATAAATCTGACCTTGGCTCCAAGCCAGTCAGCATAGTAGCGATCAAATTCATCATTTAGATTCTTGATCTCTGATTGCAGAGCTACAAGTTCTTCAGGTGAAAGCTTCAAAACATTTTGCTTCAGAAAGCGCTCTTTCTTGTACTGTGCTTTCTTCACTTTCCTCCCCTGTTCATACTTCCATTTCTCTTCATCAATGAAGGCAGTCAACACATGACTTTGGCCAGGAGTGAGGTTCATTTCAGGCAGAGGTGTGTTGGGGTCCTTATGCCACAAGTCGATGAAGTCGAGGATCAACTTTGGATCCAGCATCAATGGCACATTACTGCCTTTGGCTCTAGCGGCCCTGTGTTGCCTGTCTTTGATGATTTCGGTGAGTTCTTCTTCATCAGCTTCATCGTCATCAGACGGTACTTGGAAGGCGACCTGCTTCTTGTGAGGACTTGGTTGAGAACCTCGTCCAGCAGTGGCCTTAGTCTTCAGCGGAGTGGGGCCAGTTGAAGAATGCGGAGGAGCAGAAGAACTTGCAGAGGCTCCTGAGGCAATAGAGATGCCTATTGTCCTTTGGCACGAGGCGAGATGCGCTGGTGCTGAGGATTTGGAAGGAGGAGTTGAGGACTTTGGAGGAGCTGGTGCAGCTTGAGGAATTTGCCGTGAGGGCTTTGCTGAGGAGCTGGGCCGTGAGGGCATTGCAGATGAGGTTGGCTGTGAGGACTTTGATGCAGAAGGCATGGGCTTTTGTGCGGGCTTCTTTGGCATGGCCTTCTTAGACTTACTTACAGAGGCCTCAACAGCAGCAGCAGCAGAATCTTCATTGAATTTCTTCACCGCTTCTTTTGCCACTTTGGCCAGCTTGGCTTGATGCTTAGCCCATTCCTTTGGAAATTCTTCACCTCTTCAGATGCTAGAGGGATCAGCCACTTGGGCAGGTGCCAATGGAGGTCTTGGGCATGGAGGGTGTACAGCGAATTTCTTCATGTACTTGGGTGTAACATAGCGATATTCCCTCCATTCTCTGGCCCATCTCCTCTCTATCCTCTGGATGCACACTTTGCGCTCATTCTTGGTCTCCTTGCCATGTTTGGCCTCATCAGGAGTGCAATATTCACCATAGATATCCTCAGGGATTTCAAACACTGTGTTGACTTCCAATTTCGTTCCTCCCTTCTGAGGTTTCTTGCCGTCAGCCATTTTCTTCAGCTGAGGAATTTGAACAATAGAATTCTCTGAAGAGGTGAGCAACTTTTCTTCGAGGAACGCGTATAAGAATGATGATTTCAGACACCACGTACAATTGTTGTAGGGTTCTAAGAATCAAATTCTTCGTTAATTTCTTCACACTTAGAGTGTTAGTCTTCATTGATTGAAGAAAAACGTTTCTTCGTGTGTTCACATCTAAGTCATCAATTTTGCATAAGTGTTAGGATGCGTGTCCTTTTCAAAGGACATTTGAAGATTCAAGGATATTTAGCTCACACCGCAACTTGCTAAATCTCTTCTCATCCAAGGGCTTTGTGAAGATATCAGCTAGCTGTTCTTCAGTCTTCACATGCTCAATAGAGATGTCGCCCTTCAACACATGATCACGAAGAAAATGATGATGAATCTGAATGTGCTTTGTCTTCGAGTGCTGAACTGGGTTATGAGCAATCTTGATGGCACGCTCATTGTCACAATAGAGAGGTACATCCTCATGTTGACACCGTAGTCCTTGAGGGTTTACTTCATCCATAGAAATTGAGCACATCAAGAACCAGCAGCAATGTACTCAGCTTCAGCAGTAGACAGTGATACGCAGTTCTGTTTCTTCGAGGACCAACAGACCAAGGATCGTCCGAAGAATGGCATGTGCCTGATGTTGACTTGCGGTCCACATGATCACCAGCATAGTCAGAGTCTGAATATCCAATGAGATCAAAAGCCGAGCCCTTGGGATACCATAATCCAAGTGTTGGTGTGTGAGCTAGATATCGAAGAATATGCTTCACAACCTTATGGTGTGATTCCTTCGGTGTATCTTGAAATCAGGCACACATGCAAACACTAAGCATAATATCTGGCCTAGATGCACATAAATACAATAAAGAACCAATCATGGAGCGGTATACCTTTTGATCAAAGTCAATACCATTTTCATCAGTGCATAGATGGCCATTTGTGGGCATAGGGATTTTGACGCCTTTGCAATCTTGCATGCCGAATTTCCTCAGTAAATCCTTGAGGTATTTCTCCTAAGATATGAATATGCCATTGCGCTATTGACGAATTTGAAGACCCAAGAAGAATTTCAATTCTCCCATCATAGACATTTGATATTCTTCACTCATCATATATGCAAATTCATCACTGTAACGTTGGTCAGTACAGCCAAAAATGATATCATCAACATATATTTGGCACACAAACAATTCACCATCATAAGATTTAGTGAAAAGAGTTGGGTCAAGTGAACCGGGTTTGAAGCCTTTCTTCATGAGGAATTCCTTCAAAGTATCATACCACGCCCGAGGGGCCTGCTTGAGGCCATAGAGGGCCTTATTGAGTCTGAAGACTTTGTCAGGATGCTTTGGATCTTCAAAACCTGGGGGTTGAGCAACATATACTTCTTCCTCAAGCTTACCATTGAGGAATGCACTTTTCACATCCATTTGATATAAGATGATATTATGATGGTTAGCATAAGCAAGTAATATGCGAATAGCCTCAAGTCTAGCAACAGGTGCAAAAGTTTCATCGAAATCAATTCCTTCAACCTATGTGTAGCCTTGAGCTACAAGCCATGCCTTATTCCTCACCACAAGGCCATTTTCATCTTGCTTGTTGCGGTAGATCCACTTTGTGCCAATGATATTGTGCTTGCGAGGATCTGGACGTTTGACCAGTTCCCAGACGTTGTTGAGCTCGAATTGATGTAATTCCTCTTGCATAGCTTGAATCCACTCAGGCTCCAGAAATGCTTCATCTACCTGAGTGGGCTCTGTGATAGAGACGAAAGCGAAGTGCCCACAAAAGTTAGACAAATGTGAAGCTCTTGAGCGTGTGAGAGGACCTGGTATGTTGATGTCGCTGATGATTTTCTCAATCTGCACTTCATTTGCAACGCGAGGATGAGCTGGTTGTCGTTGAGGAATTTGATCAGCATTTTCTTCAGCACCATTCTCCTCAGGTGCATCAACATGATGTTCTTCACGTTCTGGAATGGCTTCTTCAGCAGATTCTTCGGTAGGAATGACATCCTTAGTAGCCTTAAACTTGATGGATTCCTCAGGTGATTTTTCATCTAGCACAGGAGGTAGGTGCTCTCTTTGTGAGCCATTAGTTTCATCGAACCGCACATCTACAGTTTCAATAACTTTGTGGTGAACGTTGTTGAAGACCCTGTAGGTGTGCGAGTCATTTCCGTAACCAAGCATAAAACCTTCATGTGCTTTCGGTGCAAATTTAGAATTGTGATGAGGATCTCTAATCCAACATTTAGCACCGAAGACTTTGAAATAACTGACATTGGGTTTCTTGTCAGTGAGGAGTTCATATGCAGTCTTCTTGAAGAATTTGTGAAGATATACCCTGCTGATGATGTGGCACGCAGTATCAATTGCCTCAATCCAGAAATGACGAGGCGTCTTGTATTCATCAAGCATAGTGCGAGCCATCTCAACAAGAGTCCTGTTCTTGCGCTCCACGACGCCATTCTGCTGAGGAGTATAAGGAGCAGATAACTCATGAGTAATACCAAGTTCATCAAGATAGTCATCAAGACCAGTATTCTTGAACTCAGTTCCATTGTCACTTCTGATGTGCTTGATCTTCCCACCAAAGTTGGTTGAAGCCCTCGAGGAAAATCGTGTGAAGACTTCCTGCACTTCACGTTTGTAAGTGAGAATATGCACCCATGTGTAACGAGAGTAATCATCAACAATAACAAAGCCATATAGAGATGCTTCCTTAGTGAATGCAGAGTAATGGTTAGGACCAAAGAGATCCATGTGAAGCAATTCAAATGGTCGAGTGGTAGTCATGATAGTCTTCGCTGGATGCTTGGCCTTGGTCATTTTCCAGCTTCACAGGCTCTGCACAAGTGATCCTTGAGGAATTTGACATTCTCAATGCTAATGACATGCTTCTTCTTCGCGAGCGTGTGCAAGTTCCTCATGCCAGCATGACCTAGTCGTCGATGCGATAGCCAGCCTTCTGAAGCTTTTGCAAGTAAACAGATAGCTAGTTGTGGTCCTGTAGAGAAATCAACAATATACAGATCTCCTCTCCTAAAGCCTTCGAAGACTTTGGAATTGTCAGCTTCCATGATCACAACGCAACGATACTTTCCAAAGATAACAACCATATCAAGATCACAAAGCATTAAGACTGACATGAGGTTGTATCCTAAGGACTCGACAAGCATGACTTTGTCCATGTGTCGATCCTTTGAGATCGCAACCTTACCTAGACCCAATACCTTGCTTTTGCCTTTGTCAGCGAAGATGATATGCTTCAGATGCGATGGAGATAAGGGAACATCCATCAATAGATTGTTGTCACCAGTCATGTGATTCGTACATCCACTATCGAGGACCCACTCAGTGGCTTTGGGTAGATCATCCTGTAGATGAATTAGTGCAACTTACAAACTCATATACTTCATCAGTGAAGAATATGACATCAATTTCATCAAGCAATAGAATAGATAAAGCAGTAGGAGGACGTGAGAAATGAAGATTCATTTCTTCATGATTAGCCTGCGTCCTTTCAGGCAATTTTCAGGTCTCCAGCAAATTCTTCAGACGTTTAAGCACGTCTGGAGACCTGACCCTGCATAAGAGATTAGTTCTTTTTCTTCACCACCCACATCTGAAGGGGTGGCAAAGAGTTCATCATTCTACGAGCTCCATAAGAGAAATATGGCATAGAAGCCGTCCCACTTTGTTTCACATAAGAGGAGTTAGGTAAGCATATGAGTAAGCAGAGAAGTTCTTCGAGGACTTATGAACATAATGGTTAGAAGAATAATGCTCATATTCATAGCCCTTAAATCTTCCCTGCGAAACAGAAGTGTTAGCACGATGATGTTCATATGAGGACTTTGATCCTTTTGAGGAATTTGGTCCGTATGAGGACTTGGATCCATATGAAGAATTTGGTCCATATGAAGAATTTGATCTGGGGTTCCTATTCTTCACAGGTGGTGTCATGATGACATTCACCTGAAGATTTTCAAGGAACCTTTTGGGAACCCAGATTTCCTTCATAGGGGAACCGTTCCTGTAGTTAGTGCCAACATATCTAGCAAATACTTCACCATTCTTATTTTTGAACAGTTTATAGTTGGAGTCAAATGACTCATCAGAAGAATGAGGAGATTCACATGTAAAGCCAGATAAAGTAGATGGATCTATTGGAGGTCCCTTTGCAGCAACCCATGAGGTTTTGGGATACTGCTCAGGCTTCCAGTATGTCCCATCTGCATTGAGTTTCCTCTCAAAGGCAATACCCTCTTTCCTAGGGTTCCTGTTGAGGATCTGCTTTTTAAGCACATCACAAAGAGCCTGATGCCCTTTGAGACTTTTGTACATGCCTGTCATATACAATTCCTTCAGCCCTGCATCATCAGTGATACTAGCAATGTCCTCAGATGAGGAATTAGTGATAGCTGAGACAGGTGAAGAATTTGTAACATTAGAAGCATTTGAACATTCAGGTGAAGAATTAGCAGATTCACGTTCAATGCACTTCAAACATGGAGGAATAAATTCTTCCTGAGCAGCGCTGATTTGTTGAGCTAGTAATGAATCACGCTCCTTCTGAAGATCTTCATAACTCACCCTTAGCTTTTCAAGATCTTGCTTTCTTTGAAGAAATTCATAAGAAAGCTTCTCATGATCAGATAAGAGAGTGTTATGATGACTTTGAAGGTTGTCAAACTTAGTCTGAAGTCTCTGAAGATTTTCAGTCAAAGTTTTAGTACGATCCATTTCTTCACCCAACATATCATCACTTTTGTCTAGCATGTTTTGAACCTTTTCAGAAGTCTTTTGTTGTTTCACAGCAATCTTAGCAAGTTTAGAGTAGCTAGGCTTGAGGTTTTCATCAGATTCATCCTCACTTGATTCAGAGGAGGGATATTTGAGTACCTTGGCACCCTTTGCCATGAAGCAATAGGTGGGAGCGTAGTCATCATCGTCGTCATCAGCCTTGTTGTAGAAGCCATTTTCTTCAGTGTTGAAGATGGACTTGCTGACGAACGCAGTAGCGAGGGCTAGGCTCGCCACACCAGATTCTGACTCCTCAGATGCCTCCTCTTCCTCATGTTCCTCAGATTCAGCTTCAGAGTCCATTTCCTTGCCAATGAATGCCCGAGCCTTCTTAGAGCTGCTCTTCTTGTGAGATGAAGACTTCGAGGATTTTGATGATGAAGACTTTGAAGATTTCTTCTTCTTCTTTGAGTCATCAGAACTGTAATCCTTGCATTTCTTCTTCTTTGATTCCTTTTCCCACTGAGGACAGTCTTGAATGTAGTGACCATGTTTCTTGCATTTGTGGCATAGCCTCTTCTTGTAGTCACGGATGAGGAATCATCACTCCTTGAGGATTTTCCAAAGCGACCACGCCTTGAGAACTTCTGAACTTTCTTCATGAGCAATGCTAGCTCCTGGCTCAGTTCTTCAGGATCACCAAGGCTGCTACCAGAATCTTCACCTTCAAATTCAGAGACTGCCTTGGCCTTCAGGGCGCGTGATCTGCCATAGCTCGAACCATAGAGATCTCTCTTCTCAGCAAGCTGGAACTCGTGAGTGTTTAGCCTCTCGAGGATATCAGCGGGATCAAGTGACTTGTAATCTCCACATTCTTGTATCATCAGTGCCAGAGTGTCAAATGAGGAATCAAGCTATCTCAGCAATTTCTTCACCACCTCATGGTCGGTGATGTCAGTGGCACCAAGTGCTTGAAGCTCATTTGAGATTTTAGTGAGGCGATCGAAGGTTTGCTGGACATTTTCATTGTCGAGTCTTTTGAAGCGGTTGAAGAGATTGCGAAGAACGTCAACTCGAGAGTCACGTTGTGTCGAGACTCCTTCATTTACTTTAGCAACCTATCCCAGATAAGCTTAGCAGTTTCCAAAGCACTCACTCTGCCATACTGCCCTTTACTCAGATGGCCACATATGATGTTCTGCGCTTGGGAATCGAGTTGCTTGAATCTCTTCACATTAGCAGTATTCACAGAAGGTGTGACAGAGGGAACACCATTTTCCACAACATACCAGAGATCGTTGTCAATTGCCTCAAGATGCATTCGCATCTTATTCTTCCAGTAGGGGTAGTTCGTCCCATCGAAGGTAGGATACCCAGCAGAGACCTTGATCATACCGGTGGTCGACATAACTAAAACTCCAGGCAGTTAAACCAAAATCACACAGAACAAGGGAGTACCTTGCTCTGATACCAATTGAAAGTGCGTTAAGTCGACTAGAGGGGGGTGAATAGGCGATTTTTATGAATTCTTCACTAAGGAATTTCAGGGTGAGGAAATTCCTTAGCGAAGAACTACTTGCAGCGGAATAAGTACTCAAATGTAAACATAACAGAACATAAGCATGGTCATCATGATGAAATGAAAACATGCACAGAGTACAGAAAGGGTAAACACAGGATAAATAGGATGAAGACAAACAAACTGAATAAATTGAACTGAGGAAATTGAGAAAGTCTTCAGTCAAAGTCTTCGAACAGATATGAACAAGCACACAACACAGTAATGAGGAAATGAAAGAGTTGAGGAAATAGAACCAGTAGGCTTGGTGAAGACAAAGATTTGGTAGACCAGTTCCAACTGCTGTGACCGTTGTACGTCTGGTTGGAGCGGCTAGGTATTTAAACCTGAGGACACACAGTCCCGGACACACAGTCCTCACCATACTCTCCTTGAGCTAAGGTCACACAGAACTCGCCCAATCACTCGTGGTAAGTCTTCAGGTGACTTCCAAACCTTCACAAACTTGGTCACTCGGCGGTCCACAATTTCCTCTTGGATGCTCTAGACCATGACGCCTAACCATCTAGAAGATGCACATTCTTCAAAGGTAACAAGCGTCGGATCCACGCATGATCAATCTCTTCAGTGATGCTCAATCACTTTGGGTTTGTAGGTGTTTGGGTTTGTGTTTTCCTCACTTGATGATTTTCGCTCAAAGTCCTCGGAGGATGGGATGCTCTCAAATGACAAGTGTCAGTTTCTCTCGGAGCAGCCAACCAGCTAGTGGTTGTAGGGGGCGGCTATTTATAGCCTAGGGAGCAGCCCGACATGATAAGACATAAATGCCCTTCAATGATATGACCGTTAGGTGGGTAGATATTTTGGGACAGCTGGCGCGTAGCACAGCAACGGTCGGAAATTTGACTATCAAATTCCTCAGGGCTATCATGTTCCTCACTTGTAGGCAATCCGCACTGGCGAATTCCTAACTCCTCAGTCAGAACAAATTCCTCAGAGACCAGAAGAACTTCGTCTCTGTCACTGAAGAAATTGACTAAACTGTATGAGATTTCCAATGGCTTCACTCGAAGGGATTGGTAGGTGTAGGATTTTGAGTTGAGCATCACTTGGAAATTTTTCCTTAGTATTTCCTCGACCCCCTTTAACAGTACGGTGTTTCCTATGACTCAAGAAAGAGAAAATGAAACTACGAAAACAAAAGTCTTCACGCTTCATGTTCCTCGAATGAAATACCAAGTCTTCAAGGTCACACCAATTTCTTCACTTTCAAAGTCTTCAGAAAGTCTTCAGAAATCCAAAGTCTTCAGTCGAAGGCATTCATTTTTAGGGGTCGACTTTCTCTGTAAGTATCAAACTCCTCATAGACTTATAGACATGTGTACACTCACAAACACATTAGTCCCTTAACCTACAAGTCTTCAATACACCAAAATCACTAAGGGGCACTAGATGCACTTACATGAAGCCGTCCGGCCCTGGGGATTTCTCCTGCGAAGATTTGTGAAGGAAATATGCCCTAGAGGCAATAATAAAGTTATTATTTATTTCATTATTACATGATAAATGTTTCTTATTCGTGCTAGAATTGTATTAACCAGAAACTTAGTACATGTGTGAATAGATGGACAAAACAAGTGTCCCTAGTATGCCTCTACTTGACTAGCTCGTTTATCAAAGATGGTTATGTTTCCTAACCATAGACATGTGTTGTCATTTGATGAACGGGATCACATCATTAGGAGAATGATGTGATGGACAGGACCCATCTGTTAGCTTAGCATAATGATCGTTTAGTTCTATTGCTATTGCTTTCTTCATGACTTATACATGTTCCTCTGACTATGAGATTATGCAACTCCCGAATACCGGAGGAACACTTTGTGTGCTATCAAACGTCACAATGTAACTGGGTGATTATAAAGATGCTCTACAGGTGTCTCCGAAGATATTTGTTGAGTTGGCATAGATCGAGATTAGGATTTGTCACTCCGTGTATCAGAGAGGTATCCCTGGGCCCTCTCGGTAATGCACATCACTATAAGCCTTGCAAGCATTGTGACTAATGAGTTAGTTGCGGGATAATGCATTACGGAACGAGTAAAGAGACTTGCCGGTAACGAGATTGAACTAGGTATGAGGATACCGACGACCAAATCTCGGGCAAGTAGCATACCGATGACAAAGGGAGCAACGTATGTTGTTATGCGGTTTGACCGATAAAGATCTTCATAGAATATGTAGGAGCCAATATGAGCATGCAAGTTCCGCTATTGGTTATTGACCGGAGATGTGTCTTGCTCATGTCTACATAGTTCTCGAACCCATAGGGTCCGCACGCTTAACGTTCGATGACGATTTGTATTATGAGTTATGTGATTTGATGTACCGAAGGTTGTTCGGAGTCCCGGATGAGATCACGGACATGACAAGGAGTCTCAAAATGGTCGAGACATAAAGATCGATATATCGGAAGGCTATATTCTGACATCGGAAAGGTTCCGAGTGATTTGGGTATTTTTTGGAGTACCACGGAGTTACGGGAATTCGCCGGGAGAAGTAATGGGCCTTATTGGGCTTTAGTGGAGAGAGGGGAGAAGGGCCAAGAGGTGGCGCGCGCCTGCCCCTGCCCAAACCGAATTGGACAAGGGGTGGGGGCGCGGGCCCCCTTTCCTTCTCCCTCTCCCTCTCTTTCCTTCTCTCCTACTCCGAATAGGAAAGAGGAGGGGAATCCTACATGGACTGGGGAGTCCTAGTAGGATTCCCCACACCTGGCGCGCCTCCCTTGGGCCGGCCACCTCTTCCCTCCCCTCCTTTATATACGTGGCCAGGGGGCACCCCAAAGACACACAAAAAAGTTTCTGTTAGCCGTGTGCGGTGCCCCCTCCACAGAAACACACCTCGATCATATCGTCATAGTGCTTAGGAGAAGCCCTGCGCCGGTAACTTCATCATCACCATCACCACGCCGTCGTGCTGACGGAACTCTCCCTCGGCCTCAACTGGATCAAGAGTACGAGGGACGTCATCGAGATGAACGTGTGCTGAACACGGAGGTGCCGTACGTTCGGTACTAAGATCGGTCGGATTGTGAAGACGTACGACTACATCAACCGCGTTGATATAACGCTTCCGCTTTCGGTCTACGAGGGTACGTGGACACACTCTCCCTGCTCGTTGCTATGCATCACCTAGATAGATCTTCGTGATCGTAGGCAAATTTTTGAAATTACTGCGTTCCCCAACAATTTGTAGATCGCCGCCCAAACCTCCTCCTCGGTGAATGGGTTATCGAGGCCGGCCGCGGGCAGGGTCGACAAGTGGATGGAGTCCCAATCAATGGTGCAATTACGAGGCGTCATCGTCCCCAGCGTGGACTTGAAGTGCTCATGTATGATCCGTTCCTTGTCGCCGTGGGAGGTGGCAATGGAGTCACGGGCATAGAGGGCATGGATGAAGTTCTTCTGACGCCTGGAGTTGATCTTTGCCTGAAAAAAATGCCATCTTGGCATCGCCCGCGCGGAGCCAGGTGACGCGCCACGCTTGCCGCTTCCGAGCTCTGTTGATCGCTGCGAGGCCGAGGATGCGTAGCTTGAGCTGTTTCCGCAGCTGGATCTCGCCGTGCGACAATTGCTTGCTCTCCTGGGCGATGTCGAGACGCAGGATGATCTCGTTTGCAATGTGCATTTGGAGCCTTGTCTCGCTGAAGAGACCCTTTGCCCAAATCTTTAGGTCTTTAGCCGCTCTAGCAAGCTTTATGTTGAGACGCTGTAAAGCGCAGCTGGAGGCGACCAGACGATCCCACGCACACTGGACCGTGATGTGGAACCGAGGGAAGCGCGGCCAGAAAGACTCAAAGCGGAAACGGGCCGCGCGGTGAGGCGCGGCAGCTTCCGACAGCAGCAAAGGGCAATGGTCGGAGCACGATGTAGACGCTGCATGAAGGAGGTAGGACGGGAACATGGAGTTCCAAGCTCAATTGCGGAAGAACTTGTCTATGCTAACTAGGGTTGGAGACGCGCGTTCGTTGCTCCACGTGAACTTTCTATTTTTGCATTTGATCTCCTCGAGCCCCGCTATGTCGATCGCAGCCCGAAACTTGCCCATGATCCTATGATTTATATTGTTGTTGTTCTTATCTCGTGCTTTGTATATTAGGTTGAAGTCGGCGTTGATGAGCCAGGGGTCGCTTGGGGCCGGCGATGTTCGTGCTAGCTCGGCAAGGAAATCGTCTTTCCTCCCGTCGTCGACAGGCCCATACACTGTCGTCATCCAGAATGATGTCGTTGATGCTGCGAGAGTGATCTTGGCTGTGATGGAGAAGCGTCCAATGGTGTGGGATTGCACCTCTACGCGGCTCCTGTCCCAGAAGATCGCCGCACCTCCCCTAGTGCCCGTGGCCGGGAGGACGACACAGTCAGCTAGTCTAGCTCCGCACACCTCCCTTACTAATGATCTGCTCCATTCACCGATCTTTGTCTCTTGGAGACAGAGAAGAGCGAGCTTGTGTGTCTCCGCCGTCTCGTTCACTACTGCTCGCCAGGCCGGTGAGTTGAGCCCTCGTACGTTCCAGCTCATAATTGGGCAGTTTGTGTCAATCATGGGGAAACAGGTGATTGCTCCGACAACTACTTCTACTTGAAAAGAAACACAAGTACACCACCATCGGTCCGGGGGGGTCGCCGGCGACCACCAATAGGCCCCACATTTCGCCGGCAATCGAGTACGCCTCTACTGCAAGAGATTCCTAGACTGTTACAACACATAGATGGACCTAACTCTACCCAGCCGATCGCTGGGGGTCGCCGGAGGCTAAAACTACTAGGGAGCGCTAACATGGGGAGGCGATGGCCTGAGAGGCCTCTCCGTCTGGTCCATGTATGCCCCAGCGATCCTCAGAGCCGCAACATCGAGGTTGGTGAGCTTGGCGATGGCCTTGATGTCAGAGTCGGAGAGCGGCTCGTCAAAACAGCGGATCAGCGCCTCTCCCGCCTTGGCCGTCATGGTCTCCTTTGGTCCCAGGATGCCAAGGCCATGAACGATGCGCAGCGTGGCCCTCTGGCTGACCGAGACGCTGGATGGGTTGCTAGCTTGGCGAGCACTCTAGCGAGACGGGGTTGCGGCAGGTCTTGTGTGCTTCAGCGTCTTGGCGCGAGCAGGGGCTTTCCCCAGCACAAACGGCGCGGCGCTAGCGAACAGCTGACCCGGAGCGCCGCTCCCACCAGCTTTAGTGATCCGCAGGTGGCACACCTGGGAGGTGACCAACGAGCTGCAGGGAGTGCATTGTGGCCACCCTAGGGGTGTGCCGGGCGAGGGATAGGGCCGGGCCCATGTCGATGTCGTCCTCATTGTTGCTGACGGTGTCCGCGTTTTCCGCGAAGCAGAGAGGCTTGTCCACGGTGGCCGCGGCTGCCTTGTCTACCGCGGCCGCCCTTGGGTCCACCCGCAGCGGAGGGGGCAGCTCCTTGCCCACCTCGTAGAAGAAGGCCACCACCGGGTCGTCCTCCTATGCAGCCCCCGAAGCCCTGGGCAGAGGCCGGGGCGGTGCCAGCAGCGGGTTGGTCGAAGACGTGCCACGGGAGCGGCTGATGTCTACTACACAACCTTCTTCTTGTAGACGTTGTTGGGCCTCCAAGTGCAGAGGTTTGTAGGACAGTAGCAAATTTCCCTCAAGTGGATGACCTAAGGTTTATCAATCCGTGGGAGGCGTAGGATGAAGATGGTCTCTCTCAAACAACCCTGCAACCAAATAACAAAGAGTCTCTTGTGTCCCCAACACACCCAATACAATGGTAAATTGTATAGGTGCACTAGTTCGGCGAAGAGATGGTGATACAAGTGCAATATGGATGGTAGATATAGGTTTTTGTAATCTGAAAATATAAAAGGTAGCAAGTGGCAAAAGTGAGCGTAAACGGTATTGCAATGCTAGGAAACAAGGCCTAGGGTTCATACTTTCACTAGTGCAAGTTCTCTCAACAATAATAACATAATTGGATCATATAACTATCCCTCAACGTGCAACAAAGAGTCACTCCAAAGTCACTAATAGCGGAGAACAAACGGAGAGATTATTGTAGGGTATGAAACCACCTCAAAGTTATTCTATCTGATCAATCTATTAAGGAGTCCATAGTAAAATAACACGAAGCTATTCATTCGTTCAATCATTCCTAGAGTTCGTACTAGAATAACACCTTAAGACACAAATCAACCAAAACCCTAATGTCACCTAAATACTCCAATGTCACCTCAAGTATCCGTGGGTATGATTATACGATATGCATCACACAATCTCAGATTCATCTATTCAAACCAACACAAAGTACTTCAAAGAGTGCCCCAAAGTTTCTACCGGAGAGTCAAGACGAAAACGTGTGCCAACCCCTATGTATAAGTTCACAAGGTCACTGAACCCGCAAGTTGATCACCAAAACATACATCAAGTAGATCACGTGAATATCCCATTGTCACCACAGATAAGCACATGCAAGACATACATCAAGTGTTCTCAAATCCTTAAAGACTCAGTCCAATAAGATAACTTCAAAGGGAAAACTCAATCCATTACAATAGAGTAGAGGGGAAGAAACATCATAAGATCCAACTATAATAGCAAAGCTCGCTATACGTCAAGATCTTGCCAAATCAAGAACACGAGAGAGAGAGAGAGAGATCAAACACATAGCTACTGGTACATACCCTCAGCCCCGAGGATGAACTACTCCCTCCTCATCATGGAGATCATCGGGATGATGAAGATGGACAACGGTGAGGGATCCCCTGTCCGGCAGGGTGCCGGAACAGGGTCCCGATTGGTTTTTGGTGGCTATAGAGGCTTGCGGCGACGAAACTCCCCATCTAGGTTATTTTCTGGAGGTTTCTGTATTTATAGGAATTTTTGCCGTAGGTGTCACGTCAGGGGGGTCTCCGAACCGTCCACGAGATAGGGGGGCGCGCCCAGGGGGGTAGGGCGCGCCCCCCACCCTCGTGGGCAGCCGGGGACTCTTCTGGCCCAACTCTTTTACTCTGGGGGCTTCTTTTGGTCCATAAAGAATCATCAAAAATTGGCACGTCAATTGGACTCCGTTTGGTATTCCTTTTCTGTAGAACTCAAAAACAAGGAAAAAACAGAAAACTGGCACTGGGCTCTAGGTTAATAGGTTAGTCCCAAAAATCATATAAAATAGCATACAAATGCATATAAAACATCCTAGATGGATAATATAATAGGATGGAACAATCAAGAATTATAGATACGTTGGAGACGTATCAAGCATCCCCAAGCTTAATTCCTGCTCGTCCTCGAGTAGGTAAATGATAAAAACAGAATTTTTGATGTGGAATGCTACCTAACATATCTATCAATGTAATCTTCTTTATTGTGGCAAGAATATTCAGATCCATGAGATTCAAGACAAAAGTTTAATATTGACATGAAAACAATAATACTTCAAGCATACTAACAAAGCAATCATGTCTTCTCAAAATAACATGGCCAAAGTAAGCTATCCCTACAAAATCATATAGTCTCGCTATGCTCTATCTTCATCACACAAAATATTTAAATCATGCACAACCCCGATGACAAGCCAAGCAATTGTTTCATACTTTTGATGTTCTCAAACTTTTTCAATCTTCACGCAATACATGAGCGTGAGCCATGGGCATAGCACTTTAGGTGGAATAGAATGGTGGATGTGGAGAAGACAAAAAGGGAGAAGATAGTCTCACATCAACTAGGCGTATCAACGAGCTATGAAGTTGCCCATCAATAGATATCAATGTGAGTGAGTAGGGATTGCCATGCAACGGATGCAACTATAAGTGTATGAAAGCTCAAAACGAAACTAAGTGGCGTGCATCCAACTCGCTTGCTCACGAAGACCTAGGGCATTTTGAGGAAGCCCATCATTGGAATATACAAGCCAAGTTCTATAATGAAAGATTCCCACTAGTATATGAAAGGGACAACATAGGAGACTCTCTATCATGAAGATCATGGTGCTACTTTGAAGCACGAGTGTGGTAAAAGGATAGTAGCATTGCCCCTTCTCTCTTTTTCTCTCTTTTTTTGGGCCTTCTCTTCTTTTTTCCTTTTTTTGGCCTCTTTTTTTATTTTTATTTTTTTTCGTCCGGAGTCTCATCCCGACTTGTGGGGGAATCATAGTCTCCATCATCCTTTCCTCACTTGGGACAATGCTCTAATAATGATGATCATCACACTTTTATTTACTTACAACTCAAGAATTACAACTCGATACTTAGAACAAAATATGACTCTATATGAATGCCTCCGACGGTGTACCGGGATGTGCAATGAATCAAGAGTGACATGTATGAAAGAATTATGAAGGTGGCTTTGCCACAAATACGATGTCAACTACATGATCATGCAAAGCAATATGACAATGATGGAGCGTGTCATAATAAACGGAATGGTGGAAAGTTGCATGGCAATATATCTCGGAATGGCTATGGAAATGCCATAATAGGTAGGTATGGTGGCTGTTTTGAGGAAGGTATATGGTGGGTGTATGGTACCGGCGAAAGTTGCGCGGCACAAGAGAGGCTAGCAATGGTGGAAGGGTGAGAGTGCGTATAATCCATGGACTCAACATTAGTCATAAAGAACTCATATACTTATTGCAAAAATCTACTAGTTATCGAAACAAAGTACTACACGCATGCTCCTAGGGGGATAGATTGGTAGGAAAATACCATCGCTCATCCCCGACCGCCACTCATAAGGAAGACAATCAAAAAATAAATCATGCTCCGACTTCATCACATAACGGTTCACCATACGTGCATGCTACGGGAATCACCAACTTTAACACAAGTATCTCTCAAATTCAAAACTACTCAACTAGCATGACTCTAATATCACCATCTTCATATCTCAAAACAACCATAAGGAATCAAACTTCTCATAGTATTCAATGCATTTTATATGAAAGTTTTTATTATATCCCTCTTGGATGCCCATCATATTAGGACTAAATTCATAACCAAAGCAAATTACCATGCTGTTCTAAAGACTCTCAAAATAATATAAGTGAAGCATGAGAGTTCATCTATTTCTTCAAAATAAAACTACCGTCGTGCTCTAAAAGATATACGTGAAGCACTAGAGCAAATGACAAACTACTCTGAAAGATATAAGTGAAGATCAATGAGTAGCCGAATAATTATGCAACTATGTGAAGACTCTCTAATATTTAAGAATTTCAGATCTTGGTATTTTATTCAAACAGCAAGCAAAACAAAATAAAACGACATTTCAAGGATAGCACTCATCATGTGAAGAAGCAAAAACTTAGGCCCAACCGAAACTAACCGATAATTGTCGAAGAAGAAAGGTGGGATGCCTACCGGGGCATCCCCAACCTTAGATGATTGAGACTTCTAGGAATATTATCTTGGGATGCCTTGGGCATCCCCAAACTTGAGCTTTTGTGTCTCCTTAATTCCTCTCATATCATGGTTTCCCTAAATCTTAAAAAAACTTTATTCACACAAAACTCAACAAGAACTCGTGAGATAAGTTAGTATAAACCAATGCAAAAACCTTATCATTCTCTACTGTAGCAAATCACAAAAATTATTATTCAGCATTGCATACAAAATGTCTCTGCATATTTAATACTCCTATCCATAAATAGAATCATTAAACAAGCAAACATACGCAAACAATGCAAACATAACAGCAATCTGCCAAAACAGTACAGTCTGTAAAGAATGCAAGATTCATCATACTTCACTAACTCCAAATATTATGAAATTCTACCACACTGTAGAAAATTTATCAGAGCATATTATGCAAAAAGTTTCAACATTTTATCATATTCTGACTTTTCTAGGGAATTTTTGCAACAGCGATAAACTTTCTGTTTTGAAACAGCAACATGTATACTTGCAAAATAAGCATGGTAAAGGCTATCCTTGACATTTTTATTGAAAATAAAGATTCAAAACATTAATTTAAATAACAGGAAGCAAATCCTAACAAAATAAAATGATGCTCCAAGCAAAGCACATATCATGTGGTGAATAAAAATATAGCTCCAAGTAAAGTTGCCGATGAACGAAGACGAAAGAGGGGATGCCTTCCGGGGCATCCCCAAGCTTAGGCTCTTGGTTATACTTGAATATTACCTTGGGGTGACTTGGGCATCCCCAAGCTTAGGCTCTTGCCACTCCTTATTCCATAGTCCATCGAATCTTTACCCAAAACTTGAAAACTTCACAACACAAAACTCAACAGAAATCATATGAGCTCCGTTAGTATAAGAAAATAAATCACCACTTAGGTACTGTTGTGAACTCATACTAAATTAATATTGGTGTATATATACTGTATTCCAACTTCTCTATGGATCATACCCTCCGATACTACTCATAGATTCATCAAAATAAGCAAACAACACATAGAAAACAGAATCTGTCAAAAACAGAACAGTCTGTAGTAATCTGTATCATTCATATACTTATGTAACTCCAAAAATTCTGAAATAAATTGGTGGACCTGAGGAACTTGTCTATTAATCATCTTAAAAAATAATCAACCTAATAGCACTCTCCAGTAAAAAATGGCAGCTAATCTCGTGAGCGCAAAACTTTCTGTTTTTTTACAGCAAGATCGCAAAGACTTCACCCAAGTCTTCCCAAAGGTTCTACTTGGCACAAACACTAATTAAAACATAAAACCACATCTAACCAGAGGCTATATGAATTATTTATTACTAAACAGGATCAAAAGCAAAGGACAAAAGTAAAATTGGGTTGCCTCCCAACAAGCGCTAACGTTTAACGCCCCTAGCTAGGCATGATGATTTCAATGATGCTCACATAAAAGATAAGAATTGAAACATAACGAGAGCATCATGAAGAATATGACTAGCACATTTAAGTCTAACCCACTTCCTATTCATAGGGATTTTGTGAGCAAACAACTTATGGAAACATGAAACAACTAGCATAGGAAGGTAAAACAAGCAAATCTTCAAGATTTTCAACACATAGAGAGGAAACTTGATACTATTGCAATATGTAGAAGCATATGATCCTCTCTCATAATAATTTTCAGTAGCATCATGAATGAATTCAACCATATAACCAGCACATAAAGCATTCTTTTCATGATCTACTTGCATAGAAATTTTACTACTCTCCACATAAGCAAATTTATTCTCATCAATAGTAGTGGGAGCAAACTCAACAAAATAACTATCATGTGAAGCATAATCCAATTGAAAATTAAAATCATAATGACAAGTTTCATGGTTATCATTATTCTTTATAGCATACGTGTCATCAAAATAATCATCATAAATAGGAGGCATGCTTTCATCATCATAAATTTGCTCATCAAAACTTGGGGGACTAAACATATCATCTTCATAAAACATAGCATACCCAAGCTTGTGGCTTTGCATATCATTAGCATCATGGGTATTCAAAGAATTCATACTAACAACATTGCAATAATGCTCATCATTCACATATTTTATTCCAAGCATTCTATGTAATTCTTCTTCTAGTACTTGAGCACAATTTTCCTTCCCATCATTTTCACGAAAGACATTAAAAAGATGAAGCATATGAGGCACCCTTAATTCCATTTTTTTGTAGTTTTCTTTTATAGACTAAGCTAGTGATAAAACAAGAAACTAAAAGATTCGATTGCAAGATCTAAAGATACACCTTCAAGCACTCACCTCCCCGGCAACGGCGCTAGAAATTAGCTTGATGTCTACTACACAACCTTCTTCTTGTAGACGTTGTTGGGCCTCCAAGTGCAGAGGTTTGTAGGACAGTAGCAAATTTCCCTCAAGTGGATGACCTAAGGTTTATCAATCCATGGGAGGCGTAGGATGAAGATGGTCTCTCTCAAACAACCCTGCAACCAAATAACAAAGAGTCTCTTGTGTCCCCAACACACCCAATACAATGGTAAATTGTATAGGTGCACTAGTTCAGCGAAGAGATGGTGATACAAGTGCAATATGGATGGTAGATATAGGTTTTTGTAATCTGAAAATATAAAAACAGCAAGGTAGCAAGTGGCAAAAGTGAGCGTAAACGGTATTGCAATGCTAGGAAACAAGGCCTAGGGTTCATACTTTCACTAGTGCAAGTTCTATCAACAATAATAACATAATTGGATCATATAACTATCCCTCAACGTGCAACAAAGAGTCACTCCAAAGTCACTAATAGCGGAGAACAAACGAAGAGATTATTGTAGGGTACGAAACCACCTCAAAGTTATTCTTTCTGATCAATCTATTCAAGAGTCCGTAGTAAAATAACAAGAAGCTACTCTTTCCATTCAATCTTTCCTAGAGTTCGTACTAGAATAACACCTTAAGACACAAATCAACCAAAACCCTAATGTCACCTAGAGACTCCAATGTCACCTCAAGTATCTGTGGGTATGATTATACGATATGCATCACACAATCTCAGATTCATCTATTCAAACCAACACAAAGTACTTCAAAAAGTGCCCCAAAGTTTCTACCGGAGAGTCAAGATGAAAATGTGTGCCAACCCCTATGCACAAGTTCACAAGGTGACTGAACCCGCAAGTTGATCACCAAAACATACATCAAGTAGATCACGTGAATATCCCATTGTCACCACAGATAAGCACATGCAAGACATACATCAAGTGTTCTCAAATCCTTAAAGACTCAATCCGACAAGATATCTTCAAAGGGAAAACTCAATCCATTACAAGAGAGTAGAGGGGGAGAAACATCATAAGATCCAACTATAATAGCAAAGCTCGCGATACATCACGATCGTGCCATATCAAGAACACGAGAGAGAGAGAGAGAGAGAGAGAGAGAGATCAAACACATAGCTACTGGTACATACCCTCAGCCCCGAGGGTGAACTACTCCCTCCTCGTCATGGAGATCGCCGGGATGATGAAGATGGCCACCGGTGAGGGATCCCCCCTCCGACAGGGTGCCGGAACAGGGTCCCGATTGGTTTTTCGTGGCTACAGAGGCTTGCGACGGCGGAACACCCCATCTAGGTTATTTTCTGGAGGTTTATGTATTTATAGGAATTTTTGGCGTAGGTGTCACGTCAGGGGGTCTCTGAACCGTCCACGAGATAGGGGGGCGCGCCCAGGGGGGTAGGGCGCGCCCCCCATCCTCGTGGGCAGCCCAGGACTCTTCTGGCCCAACTCTTTTACTCTGGGGGCTTCTTTTGGTCCATAAAAATCATCAAAAATTGGCACGTCAATTGGACTCCGTTTGGTATTCCTTTTTTGTAAAACTAAAAACAAGGAAATAACAGAAACTGGCACTGGCACTGGGCTCTAGGTTAATAGGTTAGTCCAAAAAATCATATAAAATAGCATAGAAATGCAAATAAAACATCCTAGATGGATAATACAATAGCATGTAACAATAAAAAATTATAGATACGTTGGAGACGTTTCAGCGGCCCTTGCCCGCCCCGTCCCCGGAGCCGCGCCCCATGGCGACGTGGCCCGAGCGCCTGTCGTGAGGGCGGCCCTGGCTGCGGCGCGAAGTGGGGGTGTGGCTACGGTGACGCTCCGTCGAGGGAGGGGAGCGCGGCCGGCTCCTTGCCGCGACTCCGCCTGAGGAGCGTGTCCTTCCAGGATCTCCTCTGGCTGCCGCTATCGTCGCCGTCGTGGCCGCGCCTGTGGCCCGCCGAGGGCATGCCCTTGCAGCCCGAGGATGCCACCTGCGCGGGAGGGCGCAGGCGTGGCCCCTGGTCCTGCGATGGCCTGCCGTCCTCCACACCAGACACCCAGCCCCCCGCGTGGGGGTAGCGCGGGTACGGGCGATCGTCGTTGTTGGAGGAGGGGAGGACGCTCTGCCTGGAGTGGGAGGAGCGGGGGGACAGGGGCGTCCAGTCTTCAACGCGGTCGATGTGCACCAGAACGTCCTAGCGAAGCAGGTTGGGTGGTGGCGCGACCGCCCGGCTCGGCGGCGAGAAGCCGAGCATCTCCTCCACCCGGCCAGCGCCTCTCGTGTGCTTCCACAGCGTCCGCTTGGTGGGGATGTGGTGGAGCTGCCACACCCACACCCAGACGGCGAAGAGCTTCGTGTCCGCGCGCTCGAAAGTGCGGCTGTTGAGGCGGTCGATGACGACCTTGTCGCCCAGTGCGTCCTTCGCGCCCTCTAGGGTCCACAGCTGCATGGGTAGCTTCTCCATGACGACGCAGACGTGCAGCATCCAGGTGTCATGGACCGCGTGCATGTCCTCCCTCCAAGGCTCCAGCAGGAAGGAGACGCCATCCACCGTGATCGAGCCCCGCCGCACGATGAGGTCCTTGTGCGCTGGCATGGTGAAGTGGATGAAGAAGTCCTCGGGGTCATGGCTGGTGACGCGGAGGAGATGCGCGGGGATCTGGAATTCCCGCTCGATGGCCCGGCTGATGGAGAGAGGGCTGGCAGCGTGCAGCTTGCTCACCGCGGTGACCACCACCGCGTGCTGCTGCTGCAGGAAGATCTGCTGCTCCATCTCTGGAGTGGAGGCGATCACCTTGTGGCTGGTTCTCAGCGCCCGTGGTCGACGCAGGGGGCGTTCGCCGGGGCCATCGGTGGTGGGGAAGGGCGGGCAGGGGTTGGGAACACCAGCCGATCACACGCCGGACGGGCTTGCGGCCCGCCCTCTCTCTGGTTTCTCCGGTTCTTGGGGCAAGTGGCCTGGGAGCTTGCAGCTGATGCAATGGAGTGGATCGTGGCAGTCGACGCGGCGGTGGTAAGGGCTGAGGCAGCGAAAACAGATGCCCTTGAACTTGCTTAAGAAGGCTTCGCGCCCCGGCGAGGGGGGCGGCGCCCAGATCCGGGCCCGCGGCGGTGCCCCGAGCTGCCCGGCGGATTTTTGCTGGCCTTCTTGCCCCTGCAGAACTGATATTGAGTCCATCCCTCTTCAATGATTGTCGGCTCCGAAGGAGGCGGCGGGGAGGGCACTACCACGATGGATCGAAGCCGGGGTTGCTCAGGCGAGGGTGGCAGGCCCAGAGCCAGCGGTCCGGGCGAGGAGCTGCCCTCGAGGTCAGCACCTCGCTGCAGGATTTGCGGGGGCATCCCCCACTCTAGCACAGCCGGGGAGCGGAGGGAGGTAGGCGCATCGGAAGAACCAGGGGTTCCACATCTCCCCCCGGGCCTAGGGCATTGAAGGCTGGCCGGTGGGGAGGCGGGATCGGAGACGGTGGATCCGTGTGTTGACACACGAACACGTCACGTGTACCCTCGACGCCGGGGGTGATGTACCACAACTCACGTCGAAGGAGACCCGACCGACAGCGCGATACGCAAGACAGTCGGCGGGCGCTTTTGCAAACCCGAAACCCCGCGCACCCGGGAGGGACCCCGTCAGGGATTGCGGCGGCTATGGGCTGCCCTAGGTCGATTCACTCGCTTCTAGAGCCTCGGGATTCGCAGCTCTCAAACTTGAGGAACAGCAAAGAACGAGAGAGATAAACGGTGGAGAGATAAAACGTAGATCGAAAAAGTAGTATATTGATTTATTCGATTGTGTGTTGTTCAATCGACCGTCACCGCCAACATATATAAGAGGCGGCTGGACTTCCCGTACAAGTAAAGGATTCATCTAGGCTTTCCTTACAAGAAAAATTACATCAATTCACGTCCTAGAGTCCTAGTTCTATTCCAACTCGGATTCAGTCTGAATCTGGCCCAAACTCTGTCTTCCTTCTTGCGCGGGCCGCCGAGCTTGCATATGATCTCCGATCAAGACGGCCCAAATATCAAACTTGTGTGCCTCGATGATGTGAACAACTCTCATGTTGATCACTATCTCAAATAAGGCCATCTTGAATATTTTTTGATGTCATCTTTACCTTCCATTCGGACTCGGTCTTGTAGCATCTAGATTGTCCAAGTCTCGTAGTGAATTTACATGCCATATACTATCTCTGATGATGATGACTCCAAAACCAAAGTTTATCGTTTTGACGATACGCACAACTTCTGTATCGAACACTTCTCCATCCGAGGTCATCTTGATAAACTTTCGGGCACATGTTCAGTTTCACTCGGATTCGAGCTCATCCACTCGGATTAGAGTCATTCACTCGGATCGTCCGACTGGACTTTTTCACTCGGATGTTAAAATCTTTCACTCGGAAGAAAATTTTCACTCGGATGACCATATTTCACTCGGAAGGCAATCTCTTTACTCGATTGGCAAGTTTTCATTCTGACGGTAATCTTTTCACTCGGATGATTATATTTTCACTCGGAAGACAATATCTTACTCGATCGGCAAGTTTTCATTCCAACGGTAACAGTTTCACTTGGATGATAATAATTTCACTCAGACGGAAAACTTTCACTCGACCGGTAAGTTTTCACTCGGATGGAAAACTTTCACTCGACCGGTAAGTTTTCACTCGGATGCTAAGCTTTCACTCGATCGGTAAGTTTTCCTCGGATGGTAAGCTTTTCACTCGGATTTTCCGACTGAAAACATAGCCTGATCTTGATTTGTCTCTCCAGGCCTCATACGACCTCGGATTGAGACGAATTATATATGCAAATCGATCGGCTCGACGAGAGGAAACTTTTCCGTGTTGAAGGTTTTTCGATTCAAGGCCGTATTGAGGGCCCAGTTGCTCACGCATTGCATCAGACAGTCATCAACATGTGTCTGGTGTCAAGCGTAATATTTTGGTCTCTGGCTTGTCCAGACCGTATTGACTATAACTTTTGCATATGAACTCGGATTAAGATGATTTATATATGAAAATCAATTGCCTCGACGAGACGAAGACAATTCCTTTAGAGTGCTCCTTCATCCGAGGTAGTCCTGAATGCATAATTGGCCGAAAAGCACTCGGAACACTAAATTCTGTCACTCGGAGTACAGCTTCGGCCCCTAAGATGAGGTCCGATGTCAATGTCTTAAACATCAAAGTTATTCCATTCGACGACGCGAAACTTTTCATGCTGAAAATCCTTTCACTCGAAGCCATCTCATTTTCTTTTTATGCCGTGCCAAAATCTGATGTCAACACATGCCCCCCTGTTTTTCGGCAAAACTTGCACGCCGAAAAATAATATGCACGGTGTTTGTTCTAAGGACGATGTCAACACTCCATCGGCCATTTATTTTCTTAGGGCAATAATTATGTATCGGCCATGTTTGTGCTAAGGGCGATAATCGTATATCGGCCATTGCCTACTTATGCTTCTTGCCACACACTCGGGTGGTATTTCTTCAAGTATTTGCCATTGAGGGCTCTAGGTAACACCGTCCCTTGTATGGATTCCACCAAATATGAGTTTTCGGGAACTATTCTTGTAATCCTAAAAGGATCTTCCCAACTCGGAGACCACTTCCCGAATTTCCTATCTCTTGAACCAATCGGTAGAATCACTCTCCAGACGAGATCACCAACTTGAAAATTCTTCAACTTGACTTTCTTATTGTAAGCTCTTGCCATCCTCAACTTGTCTCTCTCTATGGCCTTCAAAGCAGCCAAATGTTTATCGACAACCTCATCAATATTTTCCATCATCAAGTTATAAAAGTCTACTGCCGATAAATCATTTTGTTTGGCTATTCTCAAAGCATTCAAATTTACTTCCACTGGTAAAACAGCCTCTTGACCATATACTAGCTCATATGAAGTCACCTTCGTAGCACCATGCCTTGAAATTCTATGTGCCCACAAAGCTTCAGACAACAACGCATGCCATCTCCTCGGATTATCCTCAATCTTCTTCTTGATGAGCTTGATTAAAATTTTATTGCTAGACTCGGCTTGTCCATTAGCTTGGGCATAATACGGAGAGGAATTGAGCAACTTTATATTATAAGATTCGGCAAACTCTCTGACTTGGTGTGACATAAAAGATGAACATTGATCTGTAGTTAACGTTTGAGGAATACCGAATCTATGAATAATGTGCTCGGTTATGAATTGAATTACCTCCGTATGTGTCATGTTCTTGAGAGGTACTACTTCAGACCATTTAGTGAAATAATCAGTTGCCACCAATACGAACCGATGCCCTTTTGAGGAAGACGGATGGATTTCTCCAATGAAGTCTAAACCCCAACCTCTGAAAGGCCACGGCTTGATAATAGGATGTAACATAGTAGCAGGAGCCAATTGAATATCACCAAATTTTTGACAAGCTTCACACCCCTTATAATATCTGAAGCAATCATTAATCATAGTCGGCCAATAAAACCCAGCACGTCGCAATAGCCATTTCATTTTGGGAGCCGACTGATGAGTGCCACAAATGCCTTCATGTACCTCTCCCATAGCAACTCTTGCCTGGTCCTCGTCCAAGCACTTTAGAAGAACATCATCGACTGTTCGGCGATAAAGACCGTCATCTCTCATTGTATACTTGAAAGCCATACGCCGAACAGACCTATCCACCCTTTCACTCGGATTGCACAAGTAATCAACAATGGGCTTCCTCCAGTCGGTATTGTCACCTGCACTAGATTTTTTGAAAGGGCCGAATCAGTTGGTTCTGGTTCGGCCTCTCCTATATTGGCAAGACAAGACATCGGTCTTTGAGAAATATGAAACATGCCATGATCAACATGATAGTCGGATGCTTGCTGTGCCAACTCATTTGTTCTCCAATTGTCATGCGTGGATATATGAGCAATGCTAAAACAATCCAATGTAGAAATTATATCTAGACATTTATCAAGATAAACATTAAGTGATTCGTCCAAACACTGAAAGACTTTGGATATTTGCTGCACTACTAGTAACGAATCACCGTAAGCCTCAATATGTGTAACACCTATAGCAAGTAACATCTCTAGGCCGAATAACAATGCTTCATATTCGGCTTGATTGTTTGTGCAAAAATATTCTAAGCGGCACGAGGCTTCGAAAACAGCACCATGAGGAGATATATAAACAATACCAACACCTTGGCCATTGCTACAAACTGAACCATCAAAGTATAATCTCCATGGTACTAATGAAACAAGGTTCATATCAATATCATGCTTGTCATTAATCCGATGTTCAACAATGAAATTAGCAACAATTTGGCCTTTCATGGATTTTAGAGATTTATAAGCCAAATCATATTCAATCAAAGCATAAGCCTACTTGCCAATTCTACCACTAAAAAATGGCCTATGCAACATGTATTAAATGACATCGGTCTGACAAGCTACTACACAAGCACTCGGCACTAAATAATGTCACAATTTTGTGCAAGCATAATATAAGCATAGACATATTTTTTCAATAAATGTATACCTTGTCTCGGCGTCCAATAAGCGCCTGCTCAAATATGTAATAGCATGCTCTTTTCCTTTGGTTTCTTGAGTCAAAACAGCACCAATAACACCTTGCTCTGCTGCAATATAAAGCTTAAAGGGCTCCCTATGTTTGGGTGCTTTCATCACCGGAGGAGTGCACAAATAATTATTGATCATATCAAAGGCTTCTTGCTATTTTGCCCCTCAATTGAAATCAGCATCATTCTTTAACCGAAGGATAGGAGTAAATGCATCAACTTTCCCTGACAGATTAGCTATGAACCTTCTGAAATAATTGACCTTACCAAGGAACTTTTGCATATCTCTCTTGCATGTTGGAGCCTCCACTTTCTGTATGGCCTCTATCTTTTTGGGATCAATCTCTATGCCATCTTCATGAATAATGAAACCCAAAAACATGCCAGCTGACACGCCGAATGCACACTTTAAAGGATTCATCTTCAGTCCATACTTTTTCATTCTTTCAAAAGCTAAACGCAAATCGGCCAAGTGAGATTCAAAAGCATCCGATTTGACAACAATATCATCAATATAAACTTCAAGTATGACATCGAGTAAATCATGAAAAATCAAATTCATAGCCCTTTGATATGTGGCGCCAGCATTTTTTAATCCGAATGTCATCACTATCCACTCGAATAAACCAAGGAAACCAGGGCATCGAAAAGTTGTCTTGTACATGTCCTCTTCGGCCATAAAAATTTGATTGTAGCCGGCATTACCATCTAGAAAGCTAATAACCTTATGTCCAGAAGCATCATTAATAAGCATATCGGCTATTGGCATGGGATACTCATCTTTGGGTCTAGCCCTATTCAAATCTCTGAAGTCAATGCACACCCTCAACTTGCCAGATCCTTTCTTCTCCACTGGGACAATGTTTGAAATCCACTCTGTTGGAAATATGCCCTAGAGGCAATAATAAATGGTTATTATTATATTTCTTTGTTCATGGTAATTGTCTATTATTCATGCTATAATTGTATTGTCCGGAAATCGTAATACATGTGTGAATACATAGACCACAATGAGTCCCTAGTAAGCCTCTAGTTGACTAGCTCGTTGATCAACAGATAGTCATGGTTTCCTGACTATGGACATTGGATGTCATTGATAACGGGGTCACATCATTAGGAGAATGATGTGATGGACAAGACCCAACTTAAGCATAGCATAAAAGATCGTGTAGTTTCGTTTGCTAGAGCTTTTCCAATGTCAAGTATATTTTCCTTAGACCATGAGATCGTGCAACTCCCGGATACCGTAGGAGTGCTTTGGGTGTGCCAAACGTCACAACGTAACTGGGTGACTATAAAGGTGCATTACGGGTATCTCCGAAAGTGTCTGTTGGGTTGGCACGGATCGAGACTGGGATTTGTCACCGTATGACGGAGAGGTATCTCTGGGCCCACTCGGTAATGCATCATCATAATGAGCTCAATGTGACTAAGGCGTTAGTCACGGGATCATGCATTGCGGTACGAGTAAAGAGACTTGCCGGTAACGAGATTGAACAAGGTATTGGGATACCGACGATCGAATCTCGGGCAAGTAACATATCGATTGACAAAGGGAATTGTATACGGGATTGATTGAATCCTCGACACCGTGGTTCATCCGATGAGATCATCGTGGAACATGTGGGAGCCAACATGGGTATCCAGATCCCGCTGTTGGTTATTGACCGGAGAGGCGTCTCGGTCATGTCTGCATGTCTCCCGAACCCGTAGGGTCTACACACTTAAGGTTCGGTGACGCTAGGGTTGTAGAGATATATGTATGCGGAAACCCGAAAGTTGTTCGGAGTCCCGGATGAGATCCCGGACGTCACGAGAGGTTCCGGAATGGTCCGGAGGTGAAGAATTATATATAGGAAGTCCAGTTTTGGCCACCGGAAAAGTTTCGGGGGTTATCGGTATTGTACCGGGACCACCGGAAGGGTCCCGGGGGTCCACCGGGTGGGGCCACCTGTCCCGGAGGGCCCCGTGGGCTGAAAGTGGAAGGGAACCAGCCCCTAGTGGGCTGGGGCGCCCCCTTTGGGCCTCCCCCCTGCGCCTAGGGTTGGGAACCCTAAGGGGGGGGAGTTCCCCCTTGCCTTGGGGGGCAAGGCAACCCCTTCCCCCCCACTTGGCCGCTGCCCCCCCTTGGATCTGATCTCCAGGGCCGGCGCCCCCCCAGGGGGCCTATATAAAGGGGGGGAGGGAGGGCAGCACACAACAGCCTTTGGCGCCTCCCTCCTCCCCTGCAACACCTCTCTCTCTCTCGTAGAAGCTCGGCGTAGCCCTGCGGAGACCCGCTACATCCACCACCACGCCGTCGTGCTGTTGGATCTCCATCAACCTCTCCTTTCCCCTTGCTGGATCAAGAAGGAGGAGACGTCGTTGCACCGTACGTGTGTTGAACGCGGAGGTGCCGTCCGTTCGGCACTCGGTCATCGGTGATTTGGATCACGGCGAGTACGACTCCGTCATCCACGTTCATTGGAACGCTTCCGCTCGCGATCTACAAGGGTATGTAGATGCACTCCTTTCCCCTCGTTGCTAGTAGACTCCATAGATGCATCTTGGTGAGCGTAGGAAAAAATTTAAATTATGCTACGATCCCCAACAGTGGCATCATGAGCCAGGTCTATGCGTAGTTACTATGCACGAGTAGAACACAAAGCAGTTGTGGGCGTTGAGTTTGCCAATTCTTCTTGCCGCTACTAGTCGTTTCTTGTTTCGGCGGCATTGTAGGATGAAGCGGCCCGGACCGACCTTACACGTACGCTTACGTGAGACTGGTTCCACCGACTGACATGCACTAGTTGCATAAGGTGGCTAGCGGGTGTCTGTCTCTCCTACTTTAGTCGGAACGGATTCGATGAAAAGGGTCCTTATGAAGGGTAAATAGAAATTGGCAAATCACGTTGTGGTCATACGTAGGTAAGAAACGTTCTTGCTAAGAAACCTACAAACCACGTAAAAACTTGCAACAACAATTAGAGGACGTCTAACTTGTTTTTGCAGCAAGTGATATATGTGATATGATATGGCCAGAAGATGTGATGAATGATATATGTGATGTATGAGATTGATCATATTCTTGTAATAGGAATCACGACTTGCATGTCGATGAGTATGACAACCGGCAGGAGCCATAGGAGTTGTCTTTATTATTTTGTATGACCTGCGTGTCATTGAATAACGCCATGTAAATTACTTTACTTTGTTGCTAAACGCGTTAGCCATAGAAGTAGAAGTAATCGTTGGCGTGACGACTTCATGAAGACACAATGATGGAGATCATGATGATGGAGATCATGGTGTCATGACGGTGACAAAGATGATCATGGTGCCCCGAAGATGGAGATCAAAGGAGCATGATGATATTGGCCATATCATGTCACTATTTGATTGCATGTGATGCTTATCATGTTTTTGCATCTTATTTGCTTAGAACGACGGTAGCAAGTAGGATGATCCCTTACAATAATTTCAAGAAAGTGTTCACCCTAACTGTGCACCGTTGCGAAGGTTCGTTGTTTCGAAGCACCACGTGATGATCGGGTGTGATAGATTCTAACGTTCGAATACAACGGGTGTTGACGAGCCTAGCATGTACAGACATGGCCTCGGAACACACGCAACACACTTAGGTTCACTTGACGAGCCTAGCATGTACAGACATGGCCTCGGAACACGGAGGACCGAAAGGTCGAGCATGAGTCGTATAGAAGATACGATCAACATGGAGATGTTCACCGATCTTGACTAGTCCGTCTCACGTGATGATCGGACACGGCCTAGTCGAATTCGGATCATGTTTCACTTAGATGACTAGAGGGATGTCTATCTGAGTGGGAGTTCATTAAATAATTTGATTATATGAACTTAATTATCATGAACTTAGTCTAAATCTTTACACTATGTATTGTAGGTCAAAAGGCCTATTTGAATAAGTGTTTTTCAATGAAGGACCTTGGAGAAGCTGCTTATATATTAGGCATCAAGATCTATAGAGATAGATCAAGACGCCTCATTGGTCTTTCACAGAGTACATACCTTGACAAGATATTGAAGAAGTTCAATATGGATCAGTCCAAGAAGGGGTTCTTGCCTGTATTGCAAGGTGTGCAATTGAGCACGGCTCAATGTCCGACCACGGCAGAAGATATAGAAGAGATGAGTGTCATCCCCTATGCCTCGGCCATAGGGTCTATTATGTATGCCATGCTGTGTACCAGACCTGATGTAAACCTTGCCGTAAGTTTGGTAGGAAGGTACCAAAGTAATCCCGGCAAGGAACACTGGACAGCGGTCAAGAATATCCTGAAGTACCTGAAGAGGACTAAGGATATGTTTCTCGTTTATGGAGGTGACGAAGAGCTCGTCGTAAAGGGTTACGTCGACGCTAGCTTCGACACAGATCTGGATGACTCGAAGTCACAGACCGGATACGTGTATATTTTGAATGGAGGAGCAGTAAGCTGGTGCAGTTGCAAGCAAAGCGTCGTGGCGGGATCTACATGTGAAGCAGAGTACATGGCAGCCTCGGAGGCAGCACAGGAAGCAGTCTGGATGAAGGAGTTCATTACCGACCTAGGGGTGATTCCCAATGCGTCGGGCCCGATGACTCTTTTCTGTGACAACACTGGAGCTATTGCCCTTGCGAAGGAGCCCAGGTTTCACAGGAAGACCAGACATATCAAGCGTCGCTTCAACTCCATTCGTGAAAGTGTTCAAAATGGAGACATAGATATTTGTAAAGTACATACGGACCTGAATGTAGCAGATCCGTTGACTAAACCTCTCCCTAGGGCAAAACATGATCAACACCAGGACGCAATGGGTGTTCGATTCATCACAATGTAACTAGATTATTGACTCTAGTGCAAGTGGGAGACTGTTGGAAATATGCCCTAGAGGCAATAATAAATGGTTATTATTATATTTCTTTGTTCATGGTAATTGTCTATTATTCATGCTATAATTGTATTGTCCGGAAATCGTAATACATGTGTGAATACATAGACCACAATGAGTCCCTAGTAAGCCTCTAGTTGACTAGCTCGTTGATCAACAGATAGTCATGGTTTCCTGACTATGGACATTGGATGTCATTGATAACGGGATCACATCATTAGGAGAATGATGTGATGGACAAGACCCAACTTAAGCATAGCATAAAAGATCGTGTAGTTTCGTTTGCTAGAGCTTTTCCAATGTCAAGTATATTTTCCTTAGACCATGAGATCGTGCAACTCCCGGATACCGTAGGAGTGCTTTGGGTGTGCCAAACGTCACAACGTAACTGGGTGACTATAAAGGTGCATTACGGGTATCTCCGAAAGTGTCTGTTGGGTTGGCACGGATCGAGACTGGGATTTGTCACCGTATGACGGAGAGGTATCTCTGGGCCCACTCGATAATGCATCATCATAATGAGCTCAATGTGACTAAGGCGTTAGTCACAGGATCATGCATTGCGGTACGAGTAAAGAGACTTGCCGGTAACAAGATTGAACAAGGTATTGGGATACCGACGATCGAATCTCGGGCAAGTAACATATCGATTGACAAAGGGAATTGTATACGGGATTGATTGAATCCTCGACACCGTGGTTCATCCGATGAGATCATCGTGGAACATGTGGGAGCCAACATGGGTATCCAGATCCCGCTGTTGGTTATTGACCGGAGAGGCGTCTCGGTCATGTCTGCATGTCTCCTGAACCCGTAGGGTCTACACACTTAAGGTTCGGTGACGCTAGGGTTGTAGAGATATATGTATGCGGAAACCCGAAAGTTGTTCGGAGTCCCGGATGAGATCCCGGACGTCACGAGAGGTTCCGGAATGGTCCGGAGGTGAAGAATTATATATAGGAAGTCCAGTTTTGGCCACCGGGAAAGTTTCGGGGGTTATCGGTATTGTACCGGGACCACCGGAAGGGTCCCGGGGGTCCACCGGGTGGGGCCACCTGTCCCGGAGGGCCCCGTGGGCTGAAAGTGGAAGGGAACCAGCCCCTAGTGGGCTGGGGCGCCCCCTTTGGGCCTCCCCCCTGCGCCTAGGGTTGGGAACCCTAAGGGGGGGGTTCCCCCTTGCCTTGGGGGGCAAGGCAACCCCTTCCCCCCCACTTGGTCGCCGCCCCCCCCCCCCTTGGATCTGATCTCCAGGGCCGGCGCCCCCCCCAGGGGGCCTATATAAAGGGGGGGAGGGAGGGCAGCACACAACAGCCTTTGGCGCCTCCCTCCTCCCCTGCAACACCTCTCTCTCTCTCGTAGAAGCTCGGCGTAGCCCTGCGGAGACCCGCTACATCCACCACCACGCCGTCGTGCTGTTGGATCTCCATCAACCTCTCCTTTCCCCTTGCTGGATCAAGAAGGAGGAGACGTCGCTGCACCGTACGTGTGTTGAACGCGGAGGTGCCGTCCGTTCGGCACTCGGTCATCGGTGATTTGGATCACGGCGAGTACGACTCCGTCATCCACGTTCATTGGAACGCTTCCGCTCGCGATCTACAAGGGTATGTAGATGCACTCCTTTCCCCTCGTTGCTAGTAGACTCCATAGATGCATCTTGGCGAGCGTAGGAAAAATTTTAAATTATGCTACGATCCCCAACACACTCGGCATACCTGCAAGGTCGAATGAAATTAGCTTTAAGTAAACGACCGATCTCTTCCTTGATCCGGTCATATGTTTTTGGATTAAACTTTCTGGCCGATTGTTTGTAAGGTCTAAAACCGGCCTTTATAGGTAATCGATGCTCCACTAGCTCTCGGCTTAAACCTGGCATCTCATGATATTCCCATGCAAAGCAACAAACATATTCTTTCAATAGCCCGATTAACTTAGCTTTACAATCGGCTCTCAAATTTTTGTTTACAAACGTCGGTCGAGTGACTGAACCATCTCCAATATCTATCTCTTCTAATGGATCGGCCGATGTAAAACCTTGTCCAAGTTTATCCATATCATCTAACTCCTCTATAGAATCATACATATCGTCCTCGCTGGACCGATATTTTACAAGACGTTTCTGTAACCACTCGGAACTAGAATCCATTTAACATATCATACCTTGGAGCCGATTGCATTCAGTCGGCTTTAAAGAGACGGGCACGAAACCATTCTTGGTCGCGCTGAGAAAATCGAACTCTGACAAGTCACGCCCCGTCAAGCAAGTAGCATTGGGGTGTTGCCAATCCACCGATGCATCGGCCAAAGCAACACAGGCCGAGTTATCCGCATGAATTACTTCCACTTCTTTATCAACCCATTGGATCAAAAACTGGTGCATAGTGGACGGCACGCACTGGTTTGCATGAACCCAATCACGGCCTAGTATGACGTTGTAGTTACCTTGCACCTCAGCGACAAAGAATGCATTAGCCAAAGTTTTGCTTCCGACTGTAAGCTCCACATACATCACACCTTTGGCTTCAGTTTTCTCTTTGCCTTCAAATCCATTGAGCACCATATTGGTCTTGATCAATTCTTCATCAGGCAAACCCAATTTCTTGAAGACCAAATAGGGCATAAGATTTACCACAGCACCACCATCAACAAGCATCCGAGTGAGCGGCGACCCATTGATATGACCTATGAGATATAATGGTTTCAGATGCGTTACTGGTTCTTTTGGCTTCTCGAATATTGCGTTTTTAGGGCCAAAATCCAGCTGAGCCACCTCCCCTTCCTCATCTACAGCACGAAACTCAGCAGGTAAGTAATACACCATATTGATATCCATACCTTCATGAACCGGCGTAGACTCATAGTCCAACATATCAGCCTCCTCCTCGAGTGCATCCACCGATTCTGAAATTTGTCCGAGTGAAGAGGAAGCAATAGGTAACGTAGACGATGCAATGATTGCATCGTCTAGTGTAGGTGCTGCTGTGATAGGTGTAAAAGCCACAGCATCTTGTATTTGTTTGGGCCTCCACACTTGTTTTGTAGGTACCATAGGCCGAGTGTCATTGAACAACTTATCCCTTTGCTTCTCAGCTTCTTGTTCTGCCATCTCTTGACTCCTTAACCTTTGTAGTTTCTTTTTTTGTGTCTTTGTTAGCCCTAGAGGACACCACTTTGGCTGAGTGTATTTAGGATCTCTCGTTTTTACCTGGCTGGTGCTTGCTTCATGGTCATTAGCCGAGTGCTTTGGCACGATAGCAAGTATCGGCTCAGTCGGATTGCTATGCATAATCGGCTGCTGTATGGCGAATGTTTCGGTGCCCAAGATAAGTGAGTCGGCATCCATTTTCTCCTTGCCTTTTCCCGACTCAACTGCTGCAACACTTGGTGATTTAACACGCCATTCTTTTTGACTTTCCAGATGCATGAAATTTCCACTCGGGCGCACCTTTTTACTCTGATGGAATCCACTCGGATGGATGTCACTCGGATGGAGTCCACTCGGATGGAATTCACTCGGATGGAATCCACTCGGATGGAATTCAGTCGGATGAAATCTACTTGACCACATTTTTTCACTTGGATAGCTTCCATCTGGGTGCATTCTTACACTCGGATAATTTCCATCCGGTCGCATGTTTTGACCAGCTGACCGATAGTTACCGATGTTCAGTCGGCCATTATATGAGTATTCAAGTCGATCCCAAACAGTTTGCCTTTGCTCTTCTGGAAACAACGCCTTTGGTCCACTCGGTTTCATATACCGACTGAACATATCATCTGATGGTGACCTTGGTCGCTTCAACTGTGACGGCTGGTTAGAGCTGGAACCAACCGACTGATTGGCATACTTGAACAGCAACATATCAAAAGTTGGCTTGATGCGCTTGCGTTGCACTTTAGCTTCATTCCTCTTCCACTTGCCAACTTCTGGACTCTTGGGTTTGATAAATTTAACTCGAGTATTTTCTTGCACTTGCGGTTGCCCCCCGAGTGTAGGATTCTTGATGGTGATTTTGATCACTTCCTTGCCATCGGGCTGCTTATCAAGCACAACATGTCTCCCCAAGACTGTGCTGCCTTCCTTGTCTTTCCTGGGCTCACCAACAATGATATTAGCTTTATTAGCAGATTCGGCTACCTCCGGCCGAATGAGTAGCTTCTTCCCCTCCAAATCCATGGTATTCATGGGAAAAGGTTGTTTATCAACTTGCATCTCAGAAAAGTTCAATCGTCTGTCATTAATGGCCGATTGTATCTGTCGTCGAAAAACATTGCAATCGTTAGTAGCATGAGAAAAAGAATTATGATACTTGCAATAAGCACATCGTTTTAGCTCTTCAAACGGCGGTAAAGTATGAGATATTCTAATAATCTTAGCCTGCAGCAGAGCATCAAATATTCTATCACACTTAGCAATGTTAAAAGTAAACTTCATCTCTTCATCACGATTCTTATGAATCGGTTTCAGATCATTGCAAGTAAAGGATTTGGCCTTAGATGGCCAAACAAATTCAATAGCAAAAACATCACCCTCATCGTCCGAGTGATAACTATCATATTCCACCATATTCATCTTTGGACGATCGGCTTTGTATCTATGCACTTCTTTGCTTTCCTGAGCCAAAGCCCTTTGTAAGACTTGGTTGATATTTAAGAACTCATAGCCTTCTAGCTTTTTTCTAATGGGAGTTCTCAAACCAGTCAGCACTAGGTCCGCCAAGTCCCTCTCGGTCATCACCAAACTAAAACACCGGTTTTTTGTTTCTCTGGATCTCTTGACGTAATCGGAGACCGATTCATCATGCTTCTGTTTAACCGATGTCAGATGTGACAACTTGAGTTCACTGTCGCCGCTATAAAAGTGATCATGAAACTTCTGCTCTAGCTGCGACCAAACCCGAATGGAACGATGTGGTAAAGAAGAAAACCATGAAAATGCGGTACCAGTTATGATAAAGGAAATAAACGCACTTTCAATTCATTCAATGAGCCTGCCTCACCCAATTGTGCTAAATATTGACTAACATGCTCCCATGTGGTTTTTGTGCCCTGTCCATTGAACTTAACAAAATCTGGAATCTTATATCCCGGAGGGCACTGGATGGCATCAAAGTACTCGGGGTATGGCTTTTGGTAAATCCGCTTCCAAGGTAACTCAACTCCAAAAATTTCTCGAAGCATCTTAGCCATCTCCTCTCTAAGATTAGCTAGACCATCATCCATAGTGGACGATGAAGCTTGTGGCAGTGACATAGGAGGAGTAGGGTTACTAGCTGTAGGTAGGAATTGTGGCATGTATGTCGACCCATAATTTGGTAGTGGTCGAGTGGTTGTAGCTGTAGGTAGGGTTTGGTTCGGCATTGCCACCGAACCTGGCATGCTCATAATAGGATTAATGGGTGCAGCCACAATCTGATTTGTTTGGGTAGGATAATAAGCCATCGGCGCGGGAGGCGCCGATGAAATAGGTAAAGCCAGATTAGGGTGTTGCACACTAGCAGCTACACCATCATTACCACTAGACGATTGAGATATAATCTTCTGAGCATTAGTATTTTCTATGAAAGTTTGATAGACTAGATTGTTACCATCAGCAATACGACTCTCAATCTCAGCCCACTGCTCAGGAGAAAAGGTAGTACTCACAGAGGGTTTAACCTGCTCGGCTTGAAGAGGAGGGAACTTGATTTCTTCAATCGGAGTGATGTTGCCTTGGTGATCCTTCTTGAATTTTGCAAGGAACTCCTGCAAATCCTTCTCTTCACGCGCCTTCTTGTACTCCTCATAAACTTGGCGATGATCGGCCGATATCTCATCAAGACTAGGCTTAATGATGTTATCGGCGTCAACCTCAGATGGCTTGGGAAGATCAAACATGGTGGATGATGACGATTGATCTTCAGTCCCCAGCGGAGTCGCCAAAAAGTGTGCTGACACACGAACACGTCACGTGTACCTCGACGCCGGGGGTGATGCACCGCAGCTCACGTAGAAGGAGACCCGAGCGACAGCGCAATACGCAAGACAGTCGGCGGGCGCTTTTGCAGACCCGAAACCCCGCGCACCCAGGAGGGACCCCGTCAGGGATTGCGGCGGCTATGGGCTGCCCTAGGTCGATTCGCTCGCCCCTAGAGCCTCGGGATTCGCAGCTCTCAAACTTGAGGAACAACGAAGAACGAGAGAGAGAGAAACGGTGGAGAGATAAAACATAGATTGAAAAAGTAGTATATTGATTTGTTTGATTGTGTCTTGTTCAATCAGCCGTCACCCCTAACATATATAAGAGGCGGCTGGACTTCCCGTACAAGTAAAGGATTCATCTAGGCTTTCCTTACAAGAAAAATTACATCAATTCACGTCCTAGAGTCCTAGTCCTATTCCAACTCGGATTCAGTCTGAATCTGGCCCAAACTCTGTCTTCCTTCTTGCGCGGGTCTCCGAGCTTGCATATGATCTCCGATCAAGACGGCCCAAATATCAAACTTGTGCGCCTCGACGATACGAACAACTCTCATGTTGATCACTTTCTCAAATAAGGACATCTTGAATACTTTTTGATGTCATCTTTACCTTCCATTCGGACTCAGTCTTGTAGCATCTGGATTGTCCGAGTCTCGTAGTGAATTTACATGCCATATACTATCTCTGATGATGATGACTCCAAAACCAAAGTTTATCGTTTTGACGATACGCACAACTTCCGTATTGAACACTTCTCCATCCGAGGTCATCTTAATAAACTTTCGGGCACATGTTCAGTTTCACTCGGATTCGAGCTCATCCACTCGGATTAGAGTCATTCACTCGGATCGTCCGACTGGACTTTTTCACTCGGATGTTAGAATCTTTCACTCGGAAGACAATTTTCACTCGGATGACCATATTTCACTTGAAAGGCAATCTCTTTATTCGATCGGCAAGTTTTCATTCCGACGGTAATCTTTTCACTCGGATGATTATATTTTCATTCGGAAGACAATCTCTTACTCGATTGGCAAGTTTTCATTCCGACGGTAACAGTTTCATTCGGATGATAATAATTTCACTCGGACGGAAAACTTTCACTCGACCGGTAAGTTTTCACTCAGATGGTAAGCTTTCACTCGATCGGTAAGTTTTCACTCGGATGGTAAGCTTTTCACTCGGATTTTCCGATTGAAAACATAGCCTGATCTTGATTTGTCTCTCCAGGCCTCATACGACCTCGGATTGAGACGAATTATATATCAAAATCGATCGGCTCGACGAGACGAAACTTTTCTGTGTTGAAGGTTTTTCGATTCAAGGCTGTCTTGAAGGCCGAATTTCTCATGCATTGCATCAGACACTCATCAACATGTGTCTGGTATCAAGCGTAATATTTTGGTCTCTGGCCTGTCCAGACCGTATTGACTGAACTTTTGCATATGAATTCGGATTAAGATGATTTATATATGAAAAGCAATTGCCTCGACGAGACGAAGACAATTCCTTTAGAGTGCTACTTCATCCGAGGTAGTCCGGAATGCGTAATTGGCCGAAAAGCACTCGGAACACTAAATTCTGTCACTCGGAGTACAGCTTTGGCCCCTAAGATGAGGTCCGATGTCAATGACTTAAACATCAAAGTTATTCCATTCGACGACGCGAAACTTTTCATGCTGAAAACCCTTTCACTCAAAGCCATCTCATTTTCTTTTTACGTCGTGCCAAAATCTGATGTCAACACCGTGATCCAGTTGGGCAGCCTTTCATCTCTATCAAAATTAAGGATTCGTTTATACTTATTAATAGTACCACCTCACTGATTTACAATAAATTCCCCCAATTTATATATGTCAGCAAGTACAAATCAACAAGCCCTTCCGGAATTGAACAGAACATAGGGAGGTGACTGTCCCCTTTCTAAGAAGGAAGGAATTAACTTGGTAAATTTGTGAGAGACCCAATAAATAAGGACATGCATGGCAAAAAATAAAACAGAGGCCTAATAAAGATGGGATATGCGCTTTAAAAGAAATAAAAGGGAGGGCGTATTACAAGAAAATCCAAGGAGAATCCAATAAAAGATGGGATGTGCCTATTATAGGACAGAGGCCCGGTAAAGACGGAATGTGCGCCCTCTATAAAATAAATAAAGAAATAATAGTGAGAACGCATGGCAAAAAAATCCAAAGAGATCGGATAAAAGATGATGTTCTTAGGAGAAATAAAAGATCACATAAAGATGGAATATGCAGTATAAGAAAAAATAAAGACACGATAAGAAATAAAAGAAAGACCCCATAAATATGGGATGCGCACCATAAAGAAATAAAAGAGAGACCGGATAAAGATGGGGTGTTATGGCAAGAAGTAAATAGTGTTGATGATAACTAAAGAGTGTGTGATATTTTTTTCTCACGTTGCAACGCATGGTCCTTTTTGCTAGTAAATAAATAAAGGGCAAATGTTTCTACCCATACATCGTTGAACATTATTTTCTATCGTGGTAGCAAGTTGTTTTCTATTAGGCTTGCAAGGCCCATTATTTCTATTTGGCCTGTAGACGCACGGGCCATTTTGCCATTTTGCTAGTAAATAAATAAAGGGCAAATGTTTCTACCTCTACGTCGTTGCACGTTATTTCCTATCGTGGTCGTAAGTTATTTTTTATTGGGCTTGCAAGGCCCGTTATTTCTATTGGGCTTATAGACACACGGACCCTTTTGCTAGTAAATAAATAAAGAGCAAATGTTTCTACCCGTACGTGGTTGCACATTATTTCCTATCGTGGTTGCAAGTTATTTTCTATTGGGCTTGCAAGGCCCGTTATTTCTATTGGGCATGTAGGCGCATGGGCTCTTGACTTTGCATGGTTACTGATGCATGACTTTGACTGTTAGCATATACCAGAGTACATGGATTAACACATGCATAAATAACATCGCCATATTTTATATTTATCTTGCAAAACAATTTTATTTCATAAGTCTTTGTACTAATTGTATTGACATAGACATACAATAATTGAAAATTATAGTCAAAGTTGTGCAACAAAGATTAGAAAAATCGAAAGAAAATATTAGCCTAGACCCAATGAAAAAAAAAATCATGTCCTATGAATCAAATGATAGCTCTTCCTCTATAAAATTTGAGATACATTTCATCTCACTTCCTGCGCTTTTTCTATTCACGAGATACTCCTATTATATGAACTAAAGGAGGCCTAGGGGTCATTTATACTACTCTCTCCTTCCCAAAATGTAAGACGCCCATGACTTTGCAGATCGTTGATGAACAACTTTGACCATTAATATATACCACATTACATGGATTGAATATGTATAAATGACATCGTCGTATTTTTCTTACAAAACAATTTTATTTTGTAAGTCTTTACTACTAATTTTATAGACATAGACATACAGTAAGTGAAAATCATAGTCATCGTGCAACAAAGACCAGAAAAGTGAACCGCGCCTTATATTTTGGGAAGGAGGGAGTAGTACTGTAGCAATATACTGAATTTACTAAGAAGCATGTATCAGTGAGTAGGTAAAAAAAATCCACGGCAATTTCAACTGAATTAACGAACTGTCGTGATGCCAAACTAAACATGTAATTCCAACTTTAAATCTTACTCCTACTCATCATAACTGAAATTCTCTTCCGCTAAAACCAGCAAACGAGACAGCCGTGAAGCAAAGCATTACTATTTCCTTCCGTACGAACCCTAAATACCGGCACGCACCGGCCGTGCAACCCCCCTCCTTTGACGAACACAAAAGGCTTCTCCAACCTGTGTCGATCACACGCTGCTTGGGTCGTTGCTGGGCACATGATCCAAGCCGATCGAGCGTACGTCCCCTCCCCCGAGGCGCCACCTACCCATCCCTCAACCACCTCGGATCTACGCATTTGCGAGGGTGTCGATCAAGCTGCCCGGACGGCCTGTATAAAGCGCACGCACGTTCGATCGCCACCTTATCAGTTTCCTAGTGCGCGCGTAGCCTGCCTAAGCCACCCGTGCCGTGCATCTCTATTCTCTCCAGGTCTCAAGCGCACGTACGTCGCGAGCAGATGGGCGCCGCTCTCGTTCCTCTCCTCGTCTCCGTAGTGCTCATGGTGGTGGCGGCGGCGCGTGCCCCGGCGGCGTCCGCGGCGCCGCGGGCATTCTTCGTGTTCGGCGACTCCCTCGTCGACAACGGCAACAACAACTACCTCCTCACCACGGCGCGCGCCGACGCGCCGCCCTACGGCATCGACTTCCCGTCCCACCGCGCCACGGGCCGCTTCTCCAACGGCCTCAACATTCCCGACATCATCAGTAATACTACTCCTACAATACACTGCATGCCGTCTTTCGCCATGCATGCATCTCAATTTCAGATAGGAAAATGCTGCTCTGTTGAGCTCGAACCGGAGCACGGCATGTCACGTACTGACGCCGTCGTTTCAGGTGAGCACCTCGGGGCGGAGCCTGCGCTGCCGTACCTGAGCCCGGAGCTCCGAGGCGCGAAGCTGCTCGTCGGCGCCAACTTCGCGTCGGCCGGCGTCGGGATCCTCAACGACACGGGAGTGCAGTTTGTACGTGCTCCATTTCCCTGACAGATTAACATGCATTGACGGCTTATGTATGATGATGCATGAATGATTGGTCGAGCAGGTGAACATAATTAGGATGGGGGATCAGCTGCGTTACTTCGGGGAGTACCAGCGCAAGCTGAGGGCCTTCGCCGGCGAGGAGCAGGCGGCGAGGCTCGTCAGCGGGGCGCTCGTGCTCGTCACGCTGGGAGGCAACGACTTCGTCAACAACTACTACCTGGTGCCCATGTCCATGCGGTCTCGCCAGTACGCGCTCCCCGACTACGTCCGCTTCATCGTCTCCGAGTACAGGAAAATCCTGGCGGTAAGTCTGCCGATGAATTTACAGTTGATGTTGCTTCCAAATTTGTGCACACTGCGCTAGGTAATTAGGAATTAGTAAAACGTAGTAGTACGTTCAACTGTTTGTTGCTTAACTGCAAACTGACATGGCCATAAGAAGTAAAGGGCATGTGGCACGAAGAAGAGAGTGACAGATTTGGTATTTTGATTGTATATTCGAGTTGTTGCTCTAGCTGCAGGCTGACACGGCCGATTCGTGCATGCACGCTGCAATAGAATTATAACAGAACTGAAGCCAGAAGGAAGATCTCTACATAAATGGATGCCAGATTGCGACTACAGTTCCAACGATCGAGTACTGCTCACGAATTAAGTTTGAGCACATGAAAAAACATAGACCAGGCAGCAGCACTTGATGACCTACCAGTCAAATCAACTGGCGCAGCATGAATACACACACATTTTGCCCAAGCTGTAAAGACAAGTATAAATGGAGCCAGCAAAGGGTGCCATACGTACAGGGTAAAGACAGCCGTATACACATGGCGACCGATGGAAGTTGCAGCATTCACTCCTGGCGCACTGCAGCACGTACAATGCATGTGCTGTGCAGTGCAGACTGTGCAGCAGCTTCTCGAATTCACCCGCCTTCCATCCCGAATGAGACCGACGAACTGACACCGCGTGTACGTTCAGAGGCTGTACGAGCTGGGGGCGCGGCGCGTGATCGTGACGGGCACGGGGCCGCTGGGGTGCGTGCCGGCGGAGCTGGCGCAGCACAGCAGCAACGGCGAGTGCGCGGCGGAGCTGAACCGCGCCGTGGACCTCTTCAACCCGCAGGTGGTGGACATGGTGCGCGGCCTCAACCGCGACGCCGGCGCCGACGTCTTCGTCTCCGCCAACGCCTACCGCGCAAACTTCGACTACCTCGCCAACCCGCAGAGCTACGGTAACTACGTGCTTGCAGCTTGCCGCCGGCCGGAGCGACGGTCGAGCCTGCAGAGCGCCGCCGTGTGATCGTTGTTACTAATTAATTGGTGCTTGTGGTTCGTGCGTGCAGGGTTCACGAACGTGAAGGCGGCGTGCTGTGGGCAGGGGCCGTACAACGGGATCGGGCTGTGCACGGCGGCGTCCAACGTGTGCGCCGACCGGGAGGTGTTCGCCTTCTGGGACGCCTTCCACCCCACGGAGCGGGCCAACCGCATCATCGTCGGTCAGTTCATGCACGGGTCCACCGACTACATGCACCCCATGAACCTCAGCACCATACTCGCCATGGACCAGCTGCAGGAGGGTCCTCTTTAGCTAGTTACCAGTGCTATGTATTATTAATCCTCCTGATCGATCGATGTCACGTGTGCTTGGCTAGAAGTAGTTTGCTCCTAGGGCAAGGTGTGTGCATGTGCGTTTATAGGAGTGAGTGTATTTGTGTATGTGTTGTGTTTAAAAAAGATAGTTGGCCAAGTAAAAGCATAATGTTTCAGTACCTTTTTGTGCTGCGTACAAATGGCACGGATATAATGCAACAGTCAAAATAATGCATTCAGTGCTATTTTTCTGTTCTGCGTGCAAGATTCTGTCCAAAAGAAAAGGTCATGAGTGAACATTCTATCTCGATGGTCACAACCTGAAGGATACTTGTTACTGAATTAAGTTTATACCTGATTCCTTTCTGATGAAAATAACCAATCTTCTTTGGAGGAGGGAGAGTCATTGAGCACCGCTTAAGAAGAATGACAAGCGTGATCAAAAAACAGTTTGGTTTCATGCCTGGGAGGTCGACCATGAAAACCATTTTCTTGGTACGACAACTTATGGAGAGATATAGGGAGCAAAAGAAGGACTTGCATATGGTGTCCATTGACTTGGAGAAGGCCTATGATGATACCGCGGAATGTCATGTGGTGGGCCTTGAAGAAACACAAAGTACATTACCCTCATCAAGGACATGTACGATAATGTTGTGACAAGTGTTCGAACAAGTGATGTCGACACTGATGACTTCCCGATTAAGATAGGACTGCGTCAGGGGTCAGCTTTGAGTCCTTATCTTTTTGCATTGGTGATGGATGAGGTCACAAGGGATATACAAGGAGATATCCGATGGTGTATGCTCCTTGCGGATGATGTGGTGCTAGTTGACGATAGTCGGACGGGGATAAATAAGAAGTTAGAGTTATGGAGACAAACCTTGAAATCGAAAGAGTTTAGTCTTAGTAGAACTAAAACCGAGTACATGATGTGTGGTTTCAGTACTACTAGGTGTGAGGAGGAGGTTGGCCTTGATGGCCAGGTGGTACCCCAGAAGGACACATTTCGGTATTTGAGGTCAATGCTGCAGGAGGATGGGGTATTGATGAAGATGTAAACCATCGAATCAAAGCCAGATGGATGAAGTGGCGCCAGGCTTCTGGCATTCTGTGTAACAAGAGAGTGCCACAAAAGCTAAAAGGCAAGTTCTACAGGACGGCGGTTCGACCCGCAATATTGTATGGCGCTGAGTGTTGGCCGACTAAAAGGCGACATGTTCAACAGTTAGGTGTGGCAAAGATGCATATGTTGAGATGGATGTGTGGCCACACGAGGAAGGATCGAGTTCGAAATGATGATATACGAGATAGACTTGGGGTAGCACCAATTGAAGGAAGCTTATCCAACATCGTCTGAGATGGTTTGGGCATATTCAGCACAGGCCTCCAGAAGCTCCAGTGCATAGCGGACAGCTAAAGTGTACGGAGAATGTCAAAAGAGAGCGGGGTAGAACGAATTTGACATGGGAGGAGACCGTTAAGAGAGACCAAGAGGATTGGAATATCATCAAAGAGCTAGACCAGGAGGATTGGAATATCATCAAAGAGCTAGCTATGGACAGCAGTGTGTGGAAGCTTGCTATCCATATGCCAAAGCCATGAGTTGGTTGTGAGATCTTATGATTTCACCTCTAGTCTACCCCAACTTGTTTGGGACTAAAGGCTTTGTTGTTGTTGTTGTAGTAGTATATTGATGCACGTCCTAGAAAACTGCTAAGAACGGAGTGAATTGATGGGATGAACCATGGTACATAGAAATGAAATTTGGCTTTAACAATTATTTAATACAATAAATGAGCAACATTGTGGCCATCAAAATTAACAATATACAAAAGTTGGGACAAGCTGCATATTGTCCGATGTTTCAGCTGAGTCATATGATCAATTTTCCCCTCCCTCCTCCTATGCATGCTTGCATGCTAGGAGTAAAAATGCAGGAAGAAACTTGTGCAGCATTCCGACGAAATTTGAGGCTGCTTCGCTGCTTCCCATGTTTATTAAGTCAGTGGATTAACTACTACACATTTACAAGTGTATCTATGTAGAGCTCTAGAGGAGAGCAAATTAGCCCCATCAAAATTTTACTAATCAAGCACTGAGAAGACTGGGACACCCTTGGCACTGAAAGTGTCGCATTTCACAAGCACTTCCTCTCCAACCTCAAAGTTGTTCTGGCTATTTTCCTGCAAAAACATTCACCCGAATTTCAGTACCAAAGACCAAAAGATGGCATTACCACAACGGGTTCAGAAAATTGAACAATGTACGAAATACTGCGTGCGGCAGCATTAACCAAAAGAGAACACCAGAGAGCTGGGTAGGAAATTACCACAAACTTGTGCATTCCACGAACTCCATCACTCAGCTCAAGTACTAATCCATAGGCCCGTATTTGGTAGACCTTTGCAGTAACTACATCGCCCAGCTTTATAGAACCTGAGCGGAAGTTCTTGGGACTCGAATGCTTCAGGGTGTTGCTTATTTCCTGTTCTGGAATGGCATCGAGCCCATTACTTGCAGAATCATCAGCCTTCCCTTTATCGAGTCCATTACTTGCAGAATCATCAGCCTTTTCTTTCTTATTTTTCTTGGCAGTTGACGTAGTTGATGCTTTCTTAGGGGTAGCTTTCCTAGCCTCCTGCTGTTCTTTGGTTGGTTTTGATACTCTAGGGGATGGCTTTGCAACTTTAGAACTTGCCGCCTTTGAACGTTTCTTAGTAGGACCATTTGCAACATCTTGAGCATCGCAGTCAGCAGCACTGCGAATTATAACTGCAGGAGTAGAAAATGCAGGCGTCTCCTCAGTTGTGTCATCTTCATCTTTGCTATTGGATGACTTGACATCAGCATCCTTGCTGGGCATGTTCTCCACGGCAGCCCAACCAACAAGGTCTTGATTTGGCAAAAGAGTAGCATCCTCACTTGCTAACTCCTTTTCAGGCCGATGGGGATGGGGTAGGTTTGCTTTGAGTGAAAGTTTAATATTACCCCTCACGTCCTGTCCAATGCATGTCAATGAGAGCGCTTGACCAACAGATATAATATCCGTGACTTTTGAAACCTGACGGAAGAAAGGAAATAAAACAAAATAAACAAATAATAGTTAGAACTAATTAAAAGCTGCTTTGCCAGTATATAGAATACAATGGAGAACTTATAAATGCGATGTAGAAGGTAACAAAAACTCTGGTTCATGGTTTTTTATGGCACAGTATCATTGCTCCTTATCTATTATAGTTATAGTGAGTCAAGGCAGTAAAGGAGGGGCATCGCAAGCACCACTTTCATTCAAAAGGAGAGAGCAAAGAGGAATCTCTATTAACAGAAAAAATAAAGCAGGAGTCTAAACTAGGATTGGTGGTGGACCAACCCAATCTGTTCTTCAAACCAAGCAAGAAAGGCTTGAACCAACGAGACCAACCCAATCCTGGAACCAAATATCCTCTTAAAGAATTCAAACGGTATCCGCAAACACTTTTCAACTTGAGTACCACATATCCAAAAATATTCATGCACCCTACGTTAACAAATGTAAGATGTTCTGGTTATTTTAATATAGACTACATACGGACTGAAATGAGTGGACAAACACACTAAAACAGTAAAATGTGTCTATATAATCCGATTCAGAAAAAAGTTAGAACATCTTATATTTGTGAACAGAGGGAGTATATTCTGAAGGAATGGCACTGAATTATTCAAGGCAAAGTAAAAGAATCAAGCTAGTCAGTCCTATCAACCCTCTACAAAATTTCATGATAAAAACTGGTCCATGAAACAACTCAGAAATGTGAAGCAGAATTTCAAGAGAAATACCGGTTCATGTGATAGCTCAGAAATGTGAAGAAGACCTTGCTGTCCGCCATTGAAATCCACAAAAGCGCCATACTCCTTTATTGAGGAAACAATTCCTTTGTATGTCTTGCCTACTTCAATTTCACGACCCACAAGAAATTCAACCTGCAAAGACATAGAACAGGTTAAACGTTCTCATGTAAAGATTCTTCCTCCCAAACACTTGCAAGGAATGATAAAAGAAGGTGATGTCATATCTGGCTTAAGCAACCTGCATTGAATAACTGATACATACCTTCTCAATAGCCTTATCCATAATTGGCTGAGTTTTAGCAACAATAGTGACTGTACCATCACTAACAGATACCCGTGCACCTTGAGAAAATGGAAATTAATCACAAAGTTAGCTGCCTAAAATTCTTACAAAATACAGAAGGGATAGCTAAATGAACTACATACATGGATTCAAATATACAAGTTACGAAACAGAATGGTGACAAAATATGCCCATATTGAGTTTCTTTTAGAATACGTCCATATCCAGTTAATCCTGAAGGGAACTTGAATTTCTGACTTTGGCTTATCACAGACATGCAGGTCTAGACCTCCAGAGAGTGACAGCTAATAGCAAAACAAAGCAAGTAGAAACACAGCCCAAAAGCAAGTCTGTAGAAACACAGCCCAAGGAGTATTAACATCAAAGAGCGTGGTTTTATTTTTACACCCCTACTGCTACCGAGCAGATGATGATGACGCCACCCCAAGCTACTTGACCATATATCAGGACTTGAAATGAATAAGCCATTTCGTGATGACAGAATAAAGGTTGTATCGCCCATGTTTTACACATGACAGTAGCGTACACTTGGTTGTTTATTAGGGTGTGAAATGTGGATGCGCTCCATTTTGGAAAAAAAATGTGTATGCGCTACAGTGAAAAGATAAAAATATGTGAATACCCAAGCACGAACTGACATGGGATCTACAGGTGGTATGTAGCAACATATGTTCCTATCATCAAATGAAACAATCTGTATCAGTATTTTATTCTTATTATTAGTCCAGGTTCTGCAACCATAAAGAAAAAACTTCAAATTTTAAAGAATTCAACCCTGCAATCAGTCAATGCTCAGCTGAGATTAATCTTTTAGTCTTTACAAATATTAAAAAGTATTCATTTCATTTCATGAAGGGGAGCCTTGGCGGGTTCGAGTCTTGGAAACAGCCTCTTGCAGAAATGTAGGGAAAGGCTGCATACTATAGACCCAAAGCGGTCGGACCCTTCCCCGGACCTTGCGCAAGCGGGAGCTACGTTCACCGGGCTGCCCTTTTTTATTCATTTCATTTCATCTAGGCAGAGTCGATGATGGTTCTTAGTGTTGCCTTCAAAAAATCAATTCAGTTTTTTACAACGAAAAAGAAAAGTGCAAGCAGGATCCAAATAAGTTGCCAAAAATTGAAACACATGTTATCAATCATCAAAATAATTTGTGGCACAGCAGACAATTACAAAATTCCACAAACAAGTACTCCCACTGTCTCATAATATAAGACGTTTTTTGACACTATCATAGTCTCAAAAAACATCTTATATTATGAGACAGAGATAGTAATATTTAACCCTCATGTCAAATGTGACATGAATAATGTCTTAAAGAAGAGCTTAAGAAAAGGCATGAACAAAAATCAGGTAAAAGCTAGCTTTATACCTGTATCTTGCTCAATTTTTTTCCTGTGGAAAAGCAATTTCCTGACAGAATCACTGCTGAAGCTCAGTGTGGCTGCAAATGGAGAGGCAATTGTGACATCAACAAATCAACCTAACCTAAAAGGGAACAGTGAAAGTGCATCAACAAACCTAATCGAGGAGAACTTCCATCATTGATAGCACGAGCAGAACTTATTTCCTGATCCATGCGATCAAGGATTTGATTACGAGCCTTTCGTGCAGGCTCCAAACTTTCACATACTATGTCCAATGGTATTCCAGCAGGTTTTATATCCAGCTGAATAGCAGTAATACCTCTCCTTGTTCCTGCAATTTTGAAGTCCATGTCACCCAAGTGATCCTCAAGACCCTGAGTACGTCAATGGCCATGATTAGTTCAGAATGGACTTTTTTGCTCTAGCAACATATATAGTCAAATTGACTAAAAAGTAGGAAATGGTTCTCCCAAAAACTGACAAGGAAAATGAAGAGTGTCTAAGACTTACTAAAATATCCGTTAATATACGGTAACTAGAAATATCTCCAGTAGTCGGGTCTGTTTCACTGACAAGACCCACTGAAACACCAGCAACATGCTCCCTTACAGGTATCCCAGCATCCATTAAAGCCATGCTTCCTGTCAGTCACCATTTTGAAATGCATGAAAAGCAGAATTTATAATATAAAAAAAAAACTTCAGAGCAGTTCAAGGACATCACATTGACGCTGGAAAGGCAGTTTTATACCCAGATTAACAGATGAACCCTAGAAACCTATTAAACTCAATACAAGATAAAGTCATTTTAGAGGTCTCTTGGAAGTGTTACACTTGCTAATCATTTAAGATATTTCTGCATTATAGACATAATAAAGGCAATTGTAATGCCTATCATGGCTTTGCTACAGAGCGAAGCATAGACCCTTGATTCATTTTTACATCAAAGTGCAGGACATGATCTTGCAAATAACGTGTTTGCAAGTGAATGGCATTCCATCACCAAACTATGGATGAAGGTCAATCAGATAAAATGGCATTTAGTTCTAATAAAACAACATCTCCAAGAGTTCCATTTTATGTATAATAGTAACACTAAATAAAGATGCGTACCTCCACATACTGATGCCATTGATGTTGAACCATCAGAGGCCATGACTTCTGAATTTACCCGAACAGTGTATGGAAAGTCACCTTCTGGAGGAAGAACAGCAAGTAGTGCTTTCTCGGCAAGAGTGCCTGCACAGTAGAAAAACAAAATTGCGAAATTGGTGGTATTCATTTTCCCTCATAAAACTTTTAACACAAACTAAGGCTGAAATTAGAAAAGCTGAACAGAAGGAGAAAAACAAAGGAAAACACAATCACGGATCAAGAACTTAAATATTGCAACAGATGCCTTTCAGCATATTGTAGAAACCCAAGTATGCACACAACAAACCAAAAGTCTTCTTTAAAACATGGTACTACACATATCTCCTTAGGGACAATAAATTCTTTAAACTGCAGCTCTGCACCAACAATGAAAAATATGTACCATGTCCAACTTCACGTCGATTCAAACCCCCACGTTTGGCAACTTCGTTTATTGAAAATGGTGGAAAACTATAATGAAGCATGAAACGCTTTGTTGGTGGGCCAACAATTGAATCCAATCGCTGGGCATCACCAGGAGCACCAAGGGTAACTGTACATAAAACCTACAAGCAAAATTCGGATTATTCATGTGGTGTGTGCATATAATAACTTGATTGAAATACATTATAAAGTTCCTTCAGATTTAAACAGACATCATTTTCTGGTGTGCCATTATGTGTGCCTCTAGAGAGAGAGAGAGGGAGAGAGAGAGAACCTGAGTATCTCCACGTGAAAACAGTGCAGAACCATGCAATATCGGGTATGTGCTTGATTCACAGTACAACGGCCGCACCTCATCAAGTCGTCTACCATCGACTCTAAGGCCTTCTTTAATTATTCTCTTGCGTATGACCTGCACAAAAGAAGGGCACAACTCTTTATGAACTGAAATAATATAAGTGATTCTACACACACAAAATTGCACTGAATGAAATGCTATCAAGTGATGCCAAGGATAGATGGTAGCTCCTCACAACTTTCATATTGATATTAAAAGCTAATGAGCCCAATACCTCAATATAATTTGCACAAGTTCTCAGAGTTTTCCATGTACTACTGGAACAGAAAAATTATCCTGAATTCAGAAATAGAGGTATAGAAGGATAGAGCAAACAATAGGTCATGTGAATGCATAGGGACCAGAGCTTTCGTTTACCAATTATAAATTACTCATGCACATGAGTGGAAACAGAGGTTTGGTACAATGGCTGCAAGTTTGCCAAATGTTAAGAATTCGCTATTATAAAGAGATCAATGTGCTCTGTTGTTTCTATTGCACATACATGTGTGCATTGAACAGATAAGATCAGCAGATGTTACATAAAGTTCCAGGTTCCAGTGTGTAAAATGAGATATGAAAATCATTCATTTAGGCACGGCAAAAAATATGATTAAAACGTCATCATTGGAGTTAACATTCCTCACATGCACTGAAACAGGATACCCATGAGCTACTAGTAAATGTGTACGTGCAATGCACGTTGTTATTAGGCAGTCTATTAATTGCACGCTCATATTAGGTTGGATATTAATTGCGCGTTAATGACATGATTAGTGCTGCTGTTCATATTTGGTACGGCATTAAATGCACGTTAAACATGTTGAGCACTCGCCATTGGAGTAATCTAGGTCGTTGGATTGACATGGTTTGATGGCCTAGATTAGTTGGATCTGCCCCCTCAGGTCTTTTTTATATTGGTATAGATATAGATGCATTTGTAACAACAAGAATGTATTTTCCGCTCATCTATTGACAAAGCCCACACTTGTATCTATATTTTCCAGTTTCCAGAGAAATCAATGTGCTCTACCTGCTTTCTCACAGTATCAACTGCTTTAGGAAGGAACTTCAAGCTTTCCTCGTCACATTCTTCTTCAAGCTTCTCTTTTACAGATTCTGTGATTTTTTGCAGGGCTTCTCCACGCTCAAACTGCAGCAAATGAAAATATCCAATGAATTCATGGTGCAAGCAGAAAACAAGAACAGATTTAACTTATTACTGGATGACTCCTCCAAAAAGGTAGAGGTTGATTTTTGATTCTTCATGGTTTTCATGGTTTTTGATTCTTCATGATATAGTTGAAGCACAGTCAAAATATGGTTTTTTGGGCAAACTTTGAACATAGTTTTCATCATAATATACTTGCAAAAGGAAATGAAAATGATATTCTAGACAAATCTAATTACATTACTTTCATGAAGTCAATCTTTATCTTCCAAACATATTATTATTCAAAGTTTATAAAGATTGACCACACAAAATCCCAGGGCTGGGCAACTTACATTTAGGGTATGTTTAGTTTGTGCCAAAGGTTGCCATACCAAAAAGTTAGCTAGACACAAAATTGGTTGGAGATTTGCTTGTCAATGGATTGGCCAACATTGGCTAGAAAAATGTACTAAAGTTGGTACTGGAGCATTGGTATGTCAAAAAGTTGGTCATACTCCAAACAAAAGCCAATGTTTTGGCCCTGACCAAAAAATTAGCAGGGCTCACTTTGGTCACAATCCAAATGCACCCTTAGAGACGGAGGCAAAAATCTTTAAGAAAGTTCACAATTGAAGATTTCCGCTTTTAACTCCACAAACTAGAAAGGAAGAACTTCAACTAGAAAGGAAGACCTGCAGTCAAAAGAGAATACCCAACACACCTTGCCGTATGATTTATCTGTGAAGACTTCCTCAATTGGTGCTTCTGATAATGTTCTGATTTTCTCGTAGTTTTCATCTGAAATCATTGACAGCTTGTACTCTCTTTTCTCTTTGCCAGCTCGCTTGGCCAATCTAATTTGAGGGTCGATATACTTGACTGCCTGAGAATCAGAGCCAACTGCATGAGAATATAATTATAATGCATCAACTAAAATAAGAAAGAAATAATACCTCAGAGTGCGCAAGCTTCATTCCTGCTTGAAGATCCCTTTCAGTTATCTCACGAGCTTGTACATCTATCATTAGTGTTTTATCCCGTGAGCATGCATAAACTAGGTTGAGATCACTCAAACCTAACTGCAAGTCACAGAGAAATATACAGAAAATATGAGTAAAGTGAATGAAACCACAATATTTACAATGGATGTGAAAACCACATATAAACTGATGTTAGTTATGGTGCAAATAACAAAGAAATGGAATAGGCACCATGAGCCACAAAACGCTCCTGGGAAATGTTATATCCACAAAGAGTGCAAATGTACACCATCATGGGTACAATTGAGGCACAGTGGAGGATACATAAAAATGATTACATACTGTAGCACTTGATCGATATTACCTCATCCACTGTTGGGTTCAACACGAAATTCCCATCAATTCTTCCAACACGTATTACTCCAATTGGCCCATTCCAAGGTACATCAGAAAGCATGAGAGCAGCTGAAGATGCATTAGCAGCCATAACATCTGGGTCCTGCTTTCCATCTGAGGAAAGTACATTTACCGTGATCTACAAAAGCAGGATGCAAATCCATCAATGAGTGATAATGCTTGTGCAAACTTCACAAATTTCAGGAATAAAATATTAAACAGAAAAATCACCTGGACTTCATGGTAAAAGCCACGAGGAAACAATGGCCGTATTGGTCGATCGATTAAGCGCCCACACAGAAGTTCTCTTTCCTTAGGGGCACCTTCCCTGCGCATATATGTTGTGGGAATAACACCTTGAGCATATTGCTTCTCTTGATAATCAACCTACAGCCGACAAAATAACCAACATGCTCATCATGGGAAAGATGCAGATAGCAAATAAATAGTGTTGCCTTGAAAATGTGAAGACAAACATATTCCATTCTTCCTTTTCGGTTAAGCATATCCCCAGTAAGTTCAATTGACAATGAGAGAAGTGAAGTACACAATGGGCCTTTAAGCTTGTCCAGGGTGGTCAAGTAGGTCCCTAAACTAGAAAACTGTAGATTATTTAAGTGCTTCAGAGAAGTTTAAGGGTCGACAGTGTATTTAACTCTATCAAATTATACTGCAGGGTAACAGCAGCTGTAAGAAACAGCTTGAGAATACTAAAATTATGCTTCATTACCATGTAGCACTGAACACTGCCTGCCAAAATCAAGCGTGATAATCGGTAAATAACATCGAGTTAGGCTCAGTTTGCAGTTGATTAACTGTGCTGCCTTGTACATATTTTATAGTGCGCTGTTGAAAATTAGCCACGAAAGTAAGCAAAAGCTGGTCAAACAAACACCAAAATAGGCAAAAGCTGGTTGGGCAACCGGGATTATGACAATCCACTGCAATGCCACACACAGCCTTAATTTGAACAATCTCTTACGCCAAACTGGTAATTGGCACAAATGAACGCATAATAATTAATAGTACTGCAACCAAACCGTGCTTGTGAACCATATCGTGCTAACAAAAAAGGAAAAACATGTTGACAAATCAAATGGTGTAGCTGGAAAACAGTTAAAACTGCGTCAAATGGAAGTATGTGTATGTGCAGATTAAATTGCCACATGGGAGGAGAAGGGCGAAATTAACACGTCACGTCAACAGAAGGGGAAAAACGATCCTTACGGTTAGAGGGAGGAAGTCCCGGACGGGGTCCGAGGACTTGGCGGCGGCGACTGTGGACAGGACGTTGGTGTCCTCCATGGAGATGACCACGGAGCCGTTGGCGAAGCGCGCCATCTTCCCGGTCTCGAAGGCGATGAGGCGGCCCCCGATCTCGAACTCCTCGCGGAAGCTCTCCAGCACCTTCCGGCCCGGCGGCGGCGGCGCCGCCTGCGGGGCCTCCTCCGCCGTGTCGGAGAGGAATGCGGCCCGCGTGCCGGGGACGGCGAGCCGGAGCTGGTGCCGGCGGCGCGCGAGGAAGCGGAGCGAGGCCACCGCCATCGACATGGTGGCGCGCGGGGACTGGGAGGAGCGGCAGCAAGAGGAAGAGGGGTTTGGGCCTGGGTTTAGGGTTTAAGCGGCGAGGCGAAATGGTTGGGCCTCTCGACGTCTTGGCTCGGGTCCGTGCAGTGCAGCGGTGGATCGTGGACCCACTGTCAGTGGGCCAAACGAACACAGCTTCTCCGGTTTTACGACCCTCACGAGATCTGGACCGTACGAGGAGCGACCGACGGCTCAGGACGCCCGTATCGTGTCGAAAGAAACCCCATTTCTCTCTCTCTCTCTCCCGCACTGATCGCCTGCCGCCGCCGCCGGGAAGAAGAGCTCCGACTTGAAACCACCCAAAACCCTACCGCACCTCCTCCCGTCCTCGCCGCCGCCGCCCTCGCTCTTCCGGTATGCTCTTCACATCGCCCTCTCCTCGCCTCGCCTCTCCTCCCCTCCCCTCTGACCGCTGAATTTACCGTCGGGATTCGTAGGAACGATGCCGCTGGGGCTGATACTGAGCTCGATCGGGAGGTCGATGCGGCGGAAGCGGACGTCCTCGCTCAACATCCTCTCCTCCAAGAGGGCGCCCCGGGACTACTACAAGGGCAAGAATTGCAAGCCCACCGGGTTCCACACCCGCAAAGGTGACAAGTTAGACAGTAACTCTGATTTGAACCTAGTTGTCTTCTCGGTATCTTATGCCCGCTGTTCGAGACCACATCTCTTATCACCTTCTGCTTCGATGCGTCTTTTACATTCAAAGACGCAGGCCATGATCTGATCGGTTGAGAAATCTAAACGATTTTGAATCAGATAGTTAAAATAACATGGCACAGCGGATCAAATTGGCTCTCAGTTCGACATATGGGAACTAGTATTTGCCCCATATTAGGAACGAATGTTCCATATGGGATGTCAAATGTGAAGTGTGTTGTTCTGGGTAAACCATTAAACCGTATGTGAACCAAGTGCATGCTTACTTGGCATTTGACATCATAATAATAGGGTAAAGTTTGGTGAGTGGACAAGGTGCAAAACATTTCAATCTAGGCGGTCTATAGCCATTGGGGAGGTTCATGGGAACTAGTATTAACCATGGGTTTGTAAAAACTAGTACCAAGTATTTTCAATCGTTGTTCATGCATACACCATACGGCTAGGAAGAACTGCAACTGTGGAGAGCAAATTCAGCAATTTCACCAAAGAAGAATATAGATACTTCTTTGGAAAACATACAAGAATTCCAGTCATGTGCCACATCAATCTCTCTATCATGGCCACAAAAACTTACTTGGAGTTAGGAAAAACAAGGCAGCTTAGAAATAGCAGAACAGTATTGTGATTATATGGCAAGTGAGAAGAGATGTTTTTGGTCATGCCTATGATGGTAGGCTTGTCTTATATTTATATTGCTGTGCAGGCATACAAACAGTCATGATCACTAGATCATGGATACAGTTACTGATTCTAGTGCTACAAAACCATATGAGTTACAGAAACGAAACAACTAGGAACTGAACAACTAGTGCCTAGTATATACAAGAGTTAATATGCCCCCGCAATCTCAGCCACTATGAACAAGGTTGAGATTGGCTACGTTGCAACATCTGCTTCGTTGATGGCTTGGTGAAGACGTCAGCGACCTGATCTGCTGACGACACAAAACAGACTTCCAAAAGCTCCAAGTGCAAACCTTCTCCCAAACAAAGTGGAAATCCACTTCAATGTGTTTAGTGCGTGCATGAAACGCTGGGTTTGCGGTTAAGAACTAGCACCCAGATTATTGCACCATAGAACTGGAGGTCTTGGCTGAGGAACATGAGGTTCTTATAGAAGCGACTGAACCCAAGAAGCTCTGCAGCACCATTTGCCAGGGCTTTGTATTCTGCCTCAGTGTACGATCTGGAAATATCAGGCCGTTTCCTAGCACTCCAAGAGATGAGATTAGGACCGAAAAAAATTGTGAACCCGCTGGAGGATCTCCGATCATCAGTGCAACCTGCCCTCTGCGTCTGTAAACATGCTAAGCAATGTGTTCTTGGACCTCCAAATATGTAGGCCAGTAGCTATTGTACCCTTGTCCCTTGATGAACCGGAGAATCCTCTTGACTGCTTCCCAAGGAACATTTGTTGGCTGGGAGAGATACTGACACGCCTTGTTCTCAGCAGAGGAGATATCCAGCCGAGTCAATGTAGGGTGCGTTTGGTTCATGGGATAGCCCTCATAGGACAGGGATAGCCAGTTTTTAAGTGAATAGCAGGTGTTTGGTTCGCTGGAGAGGTGGGATACCCAGGGATGAGGGCAGCCAAGATTCCTGGTATATTCCTCCAAAACTCAGCTCCGCTCGTCCGTGAAAATCTCGCGGATATGGGCAGCCTCCTTCACAGCCTGAATCGTTACGCGAGTCAACGAACAGAAAACTCACCCCTCTCTACCTCTCTCTCTCACCCGCACCGGCATGGATTGGGGGGGGGGGGGCTGCACGAGAGCACAACGGCAGCGAGCCGACGATACGTTAGCCGGGCGTATTGGAATCGGAAAGGAGCGGCAAGGAGACGGAGATGAGCCTGGCATCTTAGTCGTCGGACGCGAGGAAGAAGACGACGGGTGCGAGGCTGCGGAGGACAGTAGGAGGTGCCAGTGCCAGGGACAAGCTCGCCTCGTTGGTGCGCACATCCTGGCAAAGGGAATCGCCCGAGCAGCCTGAGAGAGCAGGACGACGGCGGAGGCGCTACGGCCGGGCTCAGAGCAGTCAACACAAGCGTCGGGCATTGCTGGCAGCCTTGGCAAGGTGGCGCGCGCAGGGCCGAGGCCGCGATCTTGAATAGGCAGGGGACACAGATGCGCGGAATGGATTGGATTTATTGCTCTTTTGAGAATTGATGGGTTACAGATGCGCCGGTGAGCTACTAGTCCCGTAGCTGATGTGTGTTGCATAGATGTGTTAATCCATTGCTGGTAGGTGCATAGATGTGTATTTTTTTTCTGGTAAATTTTAGCTTTTAATAGGCACATGATTTATTTTGTAGAAATATATGATTTTCAAGTTTGGTTATCCACCCATCATCCCTCAAACCAAACAAACAAATGGCTATCTCTAACCAGCTGACATCTCACCCAACCAAACAAAAAAGAGGCTATCCCCAGCCAGCTGGTTAGGGATACGCACATCCACTCAAATCTATCACTCGAACCAAACACATCCGTAAGGTACTGCAGTGCACCGACCATGCTCTGGTAGGTATGAATGTCATCTTTGCCAAGAGGAGTGCCAAGGTCACGGGACAACTTCTCATGAACACACATGGGCGTAGAAACTGGCTTACAATTTGTCATCTGAGTGTGCTCAAACAGATCAAGAGTGTACTTTTGCGCGACGACAATGCCCCTGGAATTGTGAGCCACTTTAATGCCCATGAAGTACTGAAGCTGGCCGAGATCTTTAACCGGGAAGGTGGCAGCCAAATGGCAAAGAAGATGATCTGTTGCTGCAACAGAAGAGCTTGCAATGACAATATCATCGACATAATAAACCAGCATATAGATGGTGACACTGCCATGGGAGCAGATGAACAAAGATGTGTCCGCAACAGATGTACTCAAGCCAATAACTCAGACGTGAGTACCAGACTGTTTAAGTCCATAGATTGCTTTGTGCAACTTGCATACATGCGTCGGATGAGCACGATCTTCAAAACCCGGTGGCTGCTGCATATATGCATCCTCTTGGAGAACATCATGAAGGAGCATTATTGATTTCAAACATGACTAACTGCAAGAGACAACAAGCGACGCATGGTAGCCGGTTTGACGACACGACTGAAAGTGCCGACATAGTTGATGTTGTGTCACTGCATAAAACCCTTGGCAACGAGGCGAGCTTTATACTTGTCGATTGAGCCATTGGGTCGTTGTTTAACTTTAATCACCCACTTGCAACCAATGAGATTCTGACCAGGTGGAACCAGCGACCACGTTGAATTGTGGCGAAGCGCCGCAAACTCGTCTTCCATAGCCGAGCGCCACTGCGGATCACCTCGAGCAACAAGGTATGAAACAGGCTCGGCGAGAAGGCGCGTCGATTGGGGTCATAGCAGATGGTGCCATCCGTCGGAACCACTTGCTTGACGACGCGACCACCGCAGGTGATCACAGGCCACACCGGTGTTGCTATAAACGGTCCAGGAGCATGAGCCGGAGACGGAGGAAGCCCAGCAGGAGAATGATCGCCAACATGAGGCGAAGTCAAGTGCTGGGCTGGCCCATCAGATGTTGCACCATCTGCATGGCTACGCGTCGAGCACACTCGATGTGCTCGACGAGGTGGCATGATCCGTGTAGCTTGGGGTGGGTCTAACACGCGCCAGCGTGGAGGGTGCCGGGGGTACAGGGCCAGCCAGAGCAGGGACATTTCCTGGGTTGTTCACTGGAGGGTCAGCGATCAGCCGAAGACCTGGACCTGCAGCAGGATTATGAAGCAAATATTGCAAATCATAATGTCTCATACTAGCATTCTGAACGGCCGGCTCGGAGGAGGGAAACAAAACGGGCTCGGTGAGTAAGGAAATATCAGGGGCGACATTGGATGCAAAGGGAAAAAAAACTCTTTCATACTCCCTCCATCCCAAAATAAGTGTCTCAACTTTATACTAACTTTAGTACAAAGTTGTACTAAGGTTGAGACACTTATTTTGGGACGGAGAGGAAGTAGATCACATGATGAGAAATGAAAGAAAAATCAGTGGACCTATCCAAACACTTATCGCCTTTGTGATAAGAGCTATAATTCAACCTTCTTGGAATTGTACATATTTTGCATACCCTAGAACAGGATTGTGGAAATCGTGGAGAACGCCCCACCAGTCAGTGGGTTACCTTTGGGGGGAGCGGGGGGGGGGGGGGGGGGGGGGGTTAGATGAAGCACCAGTCCAATATTTATAGGAGTGATGATCATGATGATGATGTACAAGAATAGTGATACAGCCTTGCACTAAGAAATGCAACTATATGTGCATCCAGCTACTACGAATAATGCTATATTGCTGGGTCATTGTGGAGTACACATGCTGGATAATGCCAAGGAATAATGTACTGGTGATGGTGGGTATTTAGCTGAACTTAGAATCTGGGTAGATTTCGGAACATTGAAGCATTGTGTACGCGTTAGATAAGATAATTGTTGTATTGATGTCAGCTAAAACTTAACATGGGTTTCAATGAAACAAATTCAAGATACTATGCTTAAGTTTTTTGTCCATTTGATTTGATTGTAAGTTCGCTCTTCGTCCAAAAGCTCCAAGTACCTTGGGATCGGTTCATTATCTCTGGTACCCTTGTGTAGATGTGACTCATCTACTGAAAGTCTAATACACTATGCTTCTTTGAACCGTAAACTGTTTACATATTTTAGCTGCAATAGATTAATTTGATTATGTGTTGCATGCCTATACTGTTATACATAAGTATCCAGTTCCTCGGATATTGTATTCTTGAAGTTGCTTGCTTCAAGTAAACATATGCAATCACTTTCATGCTACTGTACAACTACAAAAATCACTTTCATGTTAGGATATGATTATTCTACTATAAGTGGGTGGTGACATAACTGTTGCTATGACTTCCATGTTTTTTGTATGGAATTCTTTCATGAGAGGGAAGAGTTTTACTATTTTTGAAATGTTGATGTAATTTTGTAGGTGGCTATGTGATGGTGGATGCAAAGTTACCAAGATTCGTGGTCCCTGACTTGACTGATTTTAAGGTGACTCATATTTTTGGGGTTTCAATATTTGGCACAGTTTTCACGCTCCAGTTACATTAAGTACCAAAGTTACCTATATGTACTTTATTACAACCTCAATTTCGTGGGAAAAGATGTAGAATATTGGAATATTAGCTCTTTTACTCAGAAAAATAGAGCACTATAAAATAGTAAAAATAGTTGGCAGTACCTACAAACAGAAAATCACAAACATATCTTAACCGAAGCTACGAAACTATTCCAAATTTAGCCAAGAAGAGTTAATGTTCCAAATTTAGCTAAGAAGAGTTAATGTTCCAAATTTAGTACCATTGCATTGTTTAACCTATAAGCCAAGGTGGAGAAACTGGAAGTGGATGATTCTACGTGTATTGCGCAAGAAGCTCCCTATGTGATTTGGCCGAGAGAATCATCTTTCTCTTCATTTTACGCCTTTGTGTTGTAACTAATCATTTTCCACTTTCTTCAAATAACTGCAGTTGAAGCCATATGTATCACAATGTGCCAGGGACGAACTCGGAGCCTCCTCAGCTGAAAACAAGAACTGATGTTTCTAGATGCTCTAGTTGTTACTTGTTTTACAAGAATGCAATGCAGCTTTGCAATTATGTTTTCTCACGGTGCCCATGTTCAGAGCATCTAACCTCGTCAAGATTGGTCCTAGTGTACTAGTCGTAATAACAAACTTTGTGCCTCAGCATGAATTCGATTTTTTTTTTACCAATGTTGATTTACTCTGCGTTCACATGTTTTCTAGCATTTGTGATGTTCCATTCTGAAGCAAGTGATGCTACAATCTGCTTGACATACATGATACTTGTACTGGATCTTATATAGGTGATCCCCAAGGAGCATGGCGTTTGTGTGCTTGGGCTTAAGTCAGACCGTTTTTAAAAAAAAATTAATGCATTTCAAAGTTCAAAAAATAACCCGGAAAAATATACATATTCATATGAATGTATGCTGCATGTGAAAAAAATTCATGATGTAATACTACTTGATATGTGAGCTACACAAAAAAGGTAAAAAAGCAAAATCATTGTTTTTTATAGTGAACAGTACACATTATTCACTGTTGTCAAAATCACGATTTTGTCTTTCTTTTAGCTCGCTTGGCAATGTATTTCTGTATGAAACTTTACACACAACATTCATATGAGAACGTGAGATTTTTTATATTTTTTTGTTACTTTGAAATCTGATTGTTATTTCCTTCGCGTTGCTTCTTCCTCAATGTTGTTTTCCGGGGTTACCAAATATTGTTGCTGATTGAATTCTTGAGGAAACTTCATCTCAACACCACAGTACAGTAGATACAGTAGAGTCATTGCCCTTCTTTTTTGTAAGTTGGCGGACCTTTGGGTCTAAATTCCAGGGATAGAGTTGTATCATAACCCAACCTTGAAAGCTATGACATTACGGGCCACGACGGATGAAGTAGAGGAGCTATAGCTCTTTAGGAGGTTGGTGTTCGAGAAAGCTGCAACTGTAATTAGTGGCATCCACTTTTCTTCAAGCTCGGGATTGGCGAAACCATGACCGGAAAAAGAAGAAGCTTCTCTGAAGGAATAGAAATAGGACAGACGTATCTCCTGCCAGATCCGCAATCATATCAGTTTTTGTGCCTTGCATGAATGTCTCGGGGTTCGAGTGGAGGGTATTAGACCAAATAGGTGAGGAAAGTCTCCACCGACTCTCCCATAATGATGACGATTCAGGAAGCTTAAGCTTGCATGTGACATCTCCAATGCGCAGCAGCTATGAAGATTGAAGATCACGGTGTCCACTTTTCGAAAAAGCTTTGAAAACAGCTCTGGTTCGAAGACATACTTGTTCTAACTCCTAGCTCTAGAATGACAGGCCGATCCGCCTTTTCACTCTAACGCAACTACTAAACCACTTTTGTGAACTCTTTCCACTTCCAAAGATTCATTTGGCTCTAAAGTCGTTTCCATCCTTTGCAATAGCGGTGCTCGGAAGGATCTTACTGATGCATAGCAAACCCCAGGGCAGCTACCCGTTATTCCATTGACTCTTCAACAGGTAATCTAGCCCCAGATTCAATAGAATAATAGGGAAAAGCTTGAAGCCGAGCAGGCACAAAGTTGTATCAAAATATCAAGAGGAAGTTCGATTGGATTGAAATGTTTCCTTGATTTTCTGCATGGCATGTATCCTATCATTTCACAAGCTAGGATCATTTGAGTCCCTCGTGTAGTTTCTTGTTTCATATTTGTGTATCTAGCTTATCCCAGTGCTAATCTCTGTAGAGTTGTTGGGTTTCCCTGAAAAGGAAGGGTGAAGTAATATAGTAGCAGATAGTATTTTTCTCAGTTAAGAACAAAGGTTTATCGAATCAGAAGGAGACGACACACAAACAACGTGAACGGTATCAACACACACACAAAGCAAATGCTTGCACCCAACAAAGGCAAGATGCTTGTCAATCCCCTTGTTCTCACCAATTGCTCTCTCTTTCTTGTGTCTTCGCCATGGTCGGAAGCTCGAGTACGGTTGGGAGCTCATGGTTGTCCATGGCGACACCATTATCGACATGCCCTTGTCGCATGTGAAATCCTAGCCATGTGTGATCTTTAAGTGCTCATATCACGTAGTAAGCCCTAAATCAGTTTGACATTTGCCTCTTATCCTATGAAACCGAAGTTATTGTTTTCTATCGTTGGTGCGAGTTTGTTTTCTTTGTCGATTTGGCTAGAGTGGAAGGGAGAAATTGTTGGATGTAATTTATATTTAAGAGTACGTTGAAATGATATTGGCACGGGAGGAGCTTGACTACATTGCAATGTTAGCTAGACAACATTGTTGCACTTAGGCAATTGAGCAAGGATGAGAAGGAGAGCAAGATGGAGATGGGTGACAAGAAGGACCAGGAGGAAACACAGTGATAGGCAGAGGAGCAATGAGAGTGCTCTTGTTGAATAAAAAAGAGAATTGAAGCATGTAATGATTGTGCTTCCTGGCTTAGTTAAGATATAATGTGTCCACATGGAATGTTTATTAGGGATGTGCATGTGCACTGTTGCTTTGTAATCGATATCTATGCAACCTTGAAATAAGCATAATCAATGTAGTATTGAAATTGAAATTTGTATGGCTGATTGAAATGCATGTTTTAAGTTTGTATGTGAAGAAAGAATTCATGTTTGAAAGTTGTTCAGCAAATCCTACTAGAACAACATCCATATAACATGCACATCATAACATCCAAAACAAAGTATATTCACAAAAACGGCTAACATTTTTTGTCTCTGGTTCCGGTGCTTGCGGAAGCAAATGCCATGTCTTGCTTATCGCGAGACAAAAGCATAGCTCACCTACAGTGTCTCGCGAAGTGGTCTGGCCCAACAACATACCCAAATGGTTTTTGTGAATCTTCCATGAACCGTTTTGAAATCCTTCCATGGCCGGTTTTAGAAACCACCCATCTAGTTTTACAAAGGTTTCGTTCATTTTTTCTGTTAGTTTTTTTTTACATTTTTTAGACATGTGTTGACCTATTTTAAATACACATTGACCATTTTATGCATATAGGTTGAACATTTTCCAGATACACGTTGAACCATTTTCAAATACCGCCAATTTTATCCACGGGTGCCGCCAAAGTGCATCTGTACGTCTAATCACCTCGCTCAGGATTTGAGGAAAACTGCTATTTTTTTACAAATTCGTGCGAAGTGAGGGAAAAGCTGCTACTTTTTTTTTTAAAATGGAAAAGCTGCCACTTTAGTGCTACTAGCAAAATACATGTGCATTGCAACGGGGTACATATTATTATTACGGTTCAACGTATAATTTCTTGATTTATCGCTGCACATTTCAAGTTTGTATGGAAAGAATTATTGCATCTTTGAAAGTTGTACGGGTTCAGATGCTTGCGGAGCCCGTATTTGTTCCGCACCCGGAAAAACATGTCTTGCGGCCCATAGCAGCAGACTGGCCCATCGCTGTAGGGCCCATTAGGGTTTTGCTGCGCGAAGGCAGCGGCGCGCGTCGCTATAAATAGCAGTCGCCTCTCCCCCTGTTTACATCATCACCGCCGCCGCCTCCTTCGCTCGTCCTCGGCACCCGGCTGATTCGCTTCTTCGTCCTCGTTGTTTTTTCTCTCTCGATTTGTTTTGCTGTTCTTCGTCTAATCCCCATTTTTCGATTTGTTGGTGCTTCGTCATCTGGTCATTGGGATGAACAGTCTCTCGAGTCTGATCGGTTCCCAATGGACTCGTTCCCTTGAAGCAACATCGTCCCGTTGTATCCCGAGTTCGCCCCTCTCGTGTGCCCTCCGAGCTTCTCTCCCAGGGCACCGGCGGCTCTTACATACATTTAAAAAGTTCACATCGCTCTCTTGTTTCTCTCTTTCGATATATCTTGATTTCGACAACTGTGATGAGCCAATTTTGCAGTTACAGACCTGTAATGACTCCTGCGGAAATGATCGCATGGTCAAAGAACATCTAAGGGACTGAGTTGTCTTGGAAATCATCATGATTCCTAGTATACTATATATTGGATCTTTCTTTGCTGCGTGTTTTGATCTGCTGCTTCTCTTAACAGTATTCGTGTCTGTGAACTAATTTGTATGGTTCCCGGGCAGTGACGAGACGGGAAGCAGAAAACAATTGTTCCTCTCGCTATCCAGTGCGGAAATTTTGTGATGCGATTGGACGTCGAGGAACTACACTGCCTTATTTGCTGGATTATTTATGTTTGGCATTTGTTTGTTTATAAAATGTTTATCTTTTTTTTCCACGTAGTCTGAGAATTGAATGACCAGATCAAATCGATGGTAGAACGAATGAACAAATGGAATCATGTGGACGAAGGATTTGCACAGGCGTTATGGAATGTTATATGCGGCTGAACTTGATTTGCTCGGTCTCCTAGCCAGACAGATGTTCTGCAAGCGCTGCATCGACTAAAATGTCCGCCATAGGTATGTTGATAGCTTTGTGAATACCTATTGTTAAGGTGCAACCAGAACTTGTAAGTTTCGTTCAGAAATTCAAGGAACCAGTATCCTAAAGATCGAATCAGGAAAGCACTTAATCTAACCTGGTTGTATTGGCCTCATAATTCCGTTCAAACTTTCTTTCTTGGAAGGGAAGTAACAAATCTAAGTATGGTCACATCTAAACACAACATCAGCAAAAAACAATTTAAAAAACATCAGCAAAAAACAATTTAGAAAACATTTTGTACAAATCTTGAAGCCCCTAATTATGTGGTGAACTACTTAGACATGACATCCTTAATAAACATCTATATGTGACATCCTTAAAAAACATCTAGATGTGAATTAGTCATTCTGAAGTAACAATGAATGAATTACTTTAAGTAACAATGAATGAATTACTTCCAAACTAGTGATCTTATTGTGTGTGACGGGGGGACATCCGAGTCCTTCTGCCTGATAAGGAGCAAACTATCTGTGTTTGTATATTCCTTGGCAAACGTCACAAAACAAACCTTTGAATGTTAATATTCCTTTGGAATTTTTCCGTCGAAGGTGGTCTCATATTCCATTGCCCTTGATAGTGGCGTTGCTGCAGTTAAACTTTGGGACTTGCCATGAGACAATCAATATTTATATTTAAACTGTTCAGTGTTTCTATATTCGTTAGTTGGCTTTAGATATTGAGGTTTCCCTACCTCTTGTGTTTAGCGGCTCTCAATATATTTTGTGTCTGAGGAGTTAAGATGATGACATGAGATTTCACAAATTTCCACCGCTCCCCTGCACCAATTGCTACTCTAAAGAAACAAAGTGGAATATTGTGGACACAATTCTTAACTTCGCTGAATAAGTACATGAAGAAACATGAGCTGATTTAAATTAAATTTGCTTGGAATTGTTAAATACAAGTTGAATTGAATTAGCTGGATGCTAGTATCCTGAATTAGGCTTCCAGTTAATTCAATTAACTGCACTTGGAGACATCTGGAATTGAACAACAGGTTTTTTTCATTGCCTGAAAGAAAGTAGTATATTAGCGAGTCTCGCAGGTGACCTAGCCCAAACAAAAGACGTTTCGTCTGCTCCAGACGAGGTAAGAGTGAATGATCCCCAAGAAAGAGGTGCAGAGGTGGAATTCAATAGATTTAAGCAACTTCAGTATGCGGGTAGCGATGCTTTTTGGAATCCAAGAGAACTTTGAATAGGAGGAACCAGCATGTTGCTCTACAGATAGAGATGAGGGCACGTCTCTTTTTCCAGAAGCTGGTTGGTCAACCAACATGTCTCTTTTTCTAGACGAGGGCATTTCTTCTTTGTTCGGTCGCAAGGCAGGGAAATGGAGGATTTGTTTCACAAGGCAGGGAAATGGAGGATTTGTTTCTACTTTGTCCTTTACCGCATTGATGGATTCAATTTCAGCGATCGAAAACTGCACAACCAAAACAACTTGAAACCGCCCATGTACTTTTTGCTTTTCCTGATATCGTCCCTTCGGGTAGTTGGATATGAACACATTCAAATTGGAATTTTTCTGATCCCAGATGACCCCCGTAACTTCGGGACAAGGGGTGCTCTCCTATCTTTTGATTAGGAAAGTGTACCAACAAACTAAAAATGTTGAATTAGTAAGATTGTTTTAATCAAATTGAATGTTGTGATTTTCTATCGGGTCTTATTTCAGTTCCTACATTCACTTGTGCATGCTTTGGATTTCGCAACGAACATTAATCGGAGAAGTTTTTTTATTTCCTGCGGGTTTTTATTACTACCACCATACATGATGAATTTAAGATTTTAGCTATGGATGTATATCCAGATGGGCTATTTTTTTTGTCATAGTTACTCTGATAGGGCATTTGCTGTATCTTTTGGTATATGCCATTGTTTTACTGAATTACTGATTTGATACAGGAGAAAGAATATGGCAAAGATGTTACATTTAAGGATTGTTTCTCAAAACATTCACAGTTGCCCATGCATGAGAGCTAATGCTGCTAATTCCTTCCTTGTGTCTGTAGCTTGTAATTTCCCCTGCAACAATTTTTTCCTCTCTTTTAGGACCTTTTGATTCATAATATGAAAATGTAGAAATGTTCTAACCATAATTAAAACTTAATCTTACATTTGCTTATGTTTAAACCTTTCTTTGACTATTCTTCTATTCCTTGTCCCATCGTGCTGCTGTTTGCCAGAGCTCTTCCGGCTATTGGTAGTGCGGGGAGGTGGCAGTGCGGCGGTAGTGCGGTGGTCGGTGGCGGGCAAGTGAAGCGGGCTTGAGTGCGGTGTGGTCCTGCTGAAGGTGCGGCAATCGTCGTTGGCTGGCTTGGGAAGGGGAGGCAGCCTAAAGATTGATTGGACACTCATATATCGCATTTTCTTTCAAATAGTCCTTTTCAATTGTGCATGCCATAGTTTGAGTGATGTTTCTTCAAACAACCATTGTATTTATCATCTACATGTACCATTGTTAGTTTTGCATTCAAATTCATTAGTCTTGGATGATTTATGGTTCTATTATGAAGTAATATATGTAATATTCATATATGAATTCAACGGGTACGCATTTTATGAAATGGAGGCAATGTAATCATACGAGGTAACACTTTTAAGTAGCGGACTACAATATCCATATCTTTTGTGGGACTATTATATTCATTTTTTTTTCTATGCCTCTATATTAAAATTAACATGTCAATGCATTATCTTTAAAATAAATAATCAGTGGCACTAAATTATATATTTACACGAGAAATACATAGGCTGAGCGTTTGATCTCTTTCTTTGTGAATGCGCCTCACCCGTACGATTGGCCGTGCCCGTGTGAACGTCCAAGTTATTGGCGCATCATTCCGAGTTATTGTCTTTTTTTTCTGGGGTGGACTACATACTAGTTCTTAAGTGCTGACATGTGCCCCGTGTACACAGTCTCGCATGACCTTCTCGCTAGCACTGTCCAAAATTAGTTAAAACTGGATACGAACAATCCCGCGGACGGCAAAATCTCCCGTCTCCTAAAATTTCCGCCACCAGTCTTTAGCATGTGAAATTCCTCTTCTATCCTTGGTGCACGGAGAACAATAGTTACAATACGACCCTCATTTACATAATAGGTTGGGGCTGCTTTGGTAACTTCCGGTTCCCCCCACCACACGGCACCTCCATTTCCTCTCCCCCTCCCACAAAAACGACTACTCCACAGCACCAGAGCATCTTACATCACGTCGTCCGTACTTCATCGGCCTTACTAACCCTCCCCTCTCGAAACCCTAGACTACTCATCCACCGGCGTACACCTCGCCAGCGGCGTCCACCTCGCCAGATCTGCTGGCCGCATCTACCACTCCCACCTCCCCTAGAAACAAGTAGACTGCTCATCCACCACTGTACCACAACCCATTCGGTGTCGGCCTTGTCCACGGCGCCGGATCTACTTCACCGGTACTCTCGTCAACCGTAGCGCATCTGCAGCGGCTTCTTCATACTCCCCACAGGAGACGCTTCATCCACACCCCCGGAGCTGCCCCACCGACGCCTCCGTCGACGACCTCTGATCCTCTTCTCCGACACCTTCCTCAACCCTACCGGAGCCGCTTCCCCGACACCATCCTCAACCCTACCGGAGTAGCTTCGCCTATAACATTCACAACCCTACCGGGACTGCTTTGCCAACGCCCAAGTCCACGGCCTCAGATACGTTTCGTCACACCCTCGTCCAACCTACCAGAGTAGCATCTGACGCCCCGTCCACGGCGGCAGATTCGCATCATCGGCACCATCTTCAACCCAACCACCGGAGCAGCTTCACCGACGCCCTCGTCCACGGCCTCAGATCCGCTTCGCCCACGCAGTAGTCCACCCTACCGGAGCCGCTCCACAAACACCCTACTCCACGGTTCTAGATCTCCTTACCGGACCCCGACACCCTACTCATCACCCTTGACGTTTCTAACCTGATTCCCGCCGGTTGGCAAGATGCCAAGCACCCGCCGCGGCCTGGGTACTTGTCACCTTTAAACCCGTCCAACATCATGATAACCCACAAGTATAGGGGATCGCAACAGTTTTCGAGGGTAAAGTATTCAACCCAAATTTATAGATTCGACACAAGGGGAGCCAAAGAATATTTGAAGGTATTAGCAGCCGAGTTGTCAATTCAACCACACCTGGAGATTAATTATCTGCAGCAAAGTGGTCAGTAGCAAAGTAGTTTGATAGTTTTGATAGTACTGACAGCAGCAACGGTAACAGACAGTGATAGCAGTAATTTGTAGCAAGTGTAACAGTGATGATAGCAATAGTAACGCAGCAAGATCAATAAGGATAAATTCGTAGGCATTGGATTGGTGACTTGTTGGATGATATTCATCATGTGACAGTTATAACCTAGGGCGATACGGCACTAGGTCCAGTTCATCGATATAATGTAGGCATGTATTCCGTAAATAGTCATACATGCTTTATTAAAAGAACTTGCATGACATCTTTTGTCCTACCCTCCCGTGGCAGCATGGTCCATATTGGAAACTAAGGGATATTAAGGCCTCCTTTTAATAGAGAACCGGAACAAAGCATTAACACATAGTGAATACATGAACTCCTCAAACTACGATCATCACCGGGAGTGGGCCCGGTTGTTGTCACTCCAGGGTTGCCGGATCATAACATGTAGTAGGTGACTATAACTTGCAAGATCGGATCTAAAACATGGATATAATGATGAATTCATAAACGGTTCAGATCTGAGTTCATGGCACCCGTGCCCAAAGTGACAAGCATTAAGCATAGCAAAGTCATAGCAACATCAATCTAAGAACATAGTGGATACTAGGGATCAAGCCCTAACAAAACTAACTCGATTACATGATGAATCTCATCCAACTCCTCACCGACCAGCGAGCCTACGAAGGAATTACTCACTCCTGGTGGGGAGCATCATGGAATTGGCGATGACGATTGGTTGGTGATGACGAAGAACGAAGATCCCCCTCTCCGGAGCCCCAAACGGACTCCAGATCTGCCCTCCCGAGGAAGAACAGGGCTTGGCGGCGGCTTCGTCTCGTGGATCGCGATAATTCTTTCTCCCTGATTTTTTTCTTCTGGAAATATGTGATTTTATAGTATCAGGGGGATCGTCCGCGGGGCCACCAGGTGGGTACAACCCACCTGGGTGCGCCATGTGAGGGGGGCGCGCCCTGGTGGGTTGTGCCCACCCAGGGCCCCTCTCTGGTGGTTGTTGGCTCCAAAAATCCTCTTGTATTCCATAAAAAATCCTCGCAAAGTTTTGTTTCATTCTGAGAACTTTTATTTCTGCACAAAAACAACACCATGGTAGTTATGCTGAATACAGCGCCAGTTCGGGGTTAGTTTCATTCAAATCATGCAAATTAGAGTTCAAAACAAGAGGAAAAGCGTGAGAAAAAGTAGATACGTTGGAGACATATCAACTCCCCCAAGCTTAAACCTTTGCTTGTCCTCAAGCAATTCAGTTGATAAACTGAAAGTGAGAAAGAAAAACTTTTACGAACTCTTTCGCTCTTGTTTGCATAAATAAGCTTAAACAGCACCCAAGTTTTCAGCCAGCATTATAACTAACCATGTCAACAATAACATTTAAAGATTATAATGATTCATATCAATGAGATAATCAGCTAGCGAGCAATAATAAGATATCTCAAACAGCAACACGTTGTCAAAACAATCATGATATAATATGACAATAGTGGTATCTCGCTAGCCTTTTCTGAGACCGCAAAACATAAATGCAGAGCACCTCCAAAGTTCAAGCAGCGAGTAAACATTGTAATTCATGGTAGAAAAGATCCAGTCATGATGCACCCAACATTAGCTACACACAATGCATAAATCATGACAGATGTGCCCTACTTAGTTTCTGGCGCTTGTTTTAGAAGGTGATGACACAACATAAAAGTAAATAGAAAGTCCCTTCGCAGAGGAAGCAGTGATTTGCAGAGGTGCCAGAGCTCAATTTTTAAAACAGAGATAAATGATATTTTGAGACATGTACCCTTCTTATTCACTTCACGACCATCAGTTATCAACATCTTCCATGCTAAGCACGCTAGTGGCGGTTCCCAAGCGGTAAAAGTAAAGGTTTACTCCCCCTCCACCATCAATCACACTTCACGGCTTGTCCGAAACAATGGGTGTCGTCCATACCAACATCAGTCCCGGGGGAGTTTTGTTTAATCATTTGCATTTTTGAGTTCGGGACTGGGAATCCCTATTACCGCCCATCTCCTCGTGCGATGGCAAGTGAATAAACACTCGACCTGAGGATAACATGCTTAGCACGGAAGATATCGACCACCTCCTGGCGTTCCATGAACGATCCAGGCACATAAAAAGGATAATTTTTAGAAGTTTTTAGAGGTGGCACATGCAAATTTACTTAGGATGGAAGGGTAATACCGTATATAGGTAGGTATGGTGGACTCATCTAGAATAACTTTGGGTTCAAGGTTTTTGATGTACAAGCAAAATTCCCACTTAGTACTGGCGAAGGCTAGCAATTTAGATTGAGAAGCGGCCAGCTAGAGAGCAACAACGATCATAACCAGGCATTATGCATAAGTAACATTGGACACTAGCATGAGTAGGATATGAACACCATGAACATAAATATCATAGAGGCTATGTTGGTTTTGATTCAACTACATGCATGAACATGTGCCAAGTCAAGCCACTCGAACATTCAGAGGAGGATACCATATCATCATACTACATCACAATCATTTTAACGCTATGTTGATATCCAAGATAAATCATTATCAACTCCCAGCTACTTATGCATGGCATGAGAAACTATAATCTCTAATTGTCATTGCAAACATGTTTAATCATAATGGGCTGAAGCATGGGTACTAGGTTAAACATATTTACACAAACAGAACAAGTCGAGTTCATACCAGTTTCTCTTTGCCACGGCCAGTTCATCGAATATCGTCATTATTGCCTTTCACTTGCACGACCGAACGATATGAAAATAATAATAACGCAAGAATGCCGTGGACTAAGCTGGAATCTGCAAAACATTTTATTCAACAGGAGAAGGCAAGGTAAAATTTGCCCTTATTAGTTCAACAATTATTCATATGAGAGCCACTCAACATTTTCATCGTGGTCTTGTCCTCGGTAAGACTCGAATAAAAGGGAAAGAAATTCAGAGAAACACACTAAAATATTTTTGGAGTTTTTGGTTTTCTTGAACAAGCAAACAAAAGGGAAAAGCAAAAACGAGAAAAATATTTACACGGGAAAGCTCCCAACAAGCAAAAGAAGAACAAGGAAATCTTTTTTTTGGTTTTATTTTTAATACTACTACTAAGCATGGATAATACAATGAAAAAGTGTTAACACCGACAGATAGAATGATATGTGAACATGAATATAATGTCGGTGAGAAGCACGTAGTCCCCAAGCTTAGGCTTTTGGCCTAAGTTGGTAATCGATCAGTAGCCTGGAGGGTAGTAGGGATCCTGAGGAGCGGGCATCCACACATCCCACTGCTGAGGCTCCTCCATAGCCTCTGCAACAGCGTGAGCGTTCCAGTAGGCGATGATGTCTGCAGGCATAATCCAGTATCCACCCTTGGCAGCAGAATCAAACAAAGCAGTCGCAGGCAATGGAATAACATCACGAGTTTCAACGCTATAGACCAGGTTATAAGGAATGGCAATGTTAGGACGATCATGTGCAAGAAGTGATGATGTAACATGGCTGCACGGTCTAGGTAAACCTTAGTCAGAGGGTAATCATGAGGGCGTATCTCAACCTTGAAGTGAGCCGCCAAACGAGTAGCAAAAATCCCACCATTTATTTTACCCTGAGATTTATTGAGATGGAGGTGACGAGCCACAATAGCTCCCAAGCTATAAGTGTTGTCGCCCTCTAATGCACGACGTAAAACAGCAAGGTCTTGTGAACTAAGTGCACCCACCTTCTCTCTAGCAAGCAAGCATTTGGTAATGAAGTATGCAAAGTAACGAACAACAGGAAAATGTAAGCCACCGACAGTGATGGCTAACACTCTCCTCTCATCACCCACTGTCAAAGTGCGACAGAAGTCCTCAAACTCAGCCGGCCTAGGCTCAGCCAAGCTCCCATCAGAAGGGATCATGCATATGTTACAAAACTCAATAAGTGGTATCTGATGGTTTTCAGCATATAAGTCCAAGCTCACTTCAGGAGGATTATTTCTAGGCAGGAAAGTAAAACTTTGAACAAACATGTTTGTGAGGATTTGGTGTTGGTCACACTCATCTGCGATGAAGTCGGTGAGACTGACATTGGCAATAAATTGCATGAAATCCTCATGAATTCCAGCCTCTTGCAGGAACGGGGTGTGCGGCCATTCGCACGGCTGTACCTCTGCCAACCTCCAAGGGTGGAGATCACTGTCAGAAGACTCCCCAATAACACCCTTGGAGTTCTTCTTAGAGCCAAACTTCCTGAATATATTCATCTCCGCGTACAATTTTTCTTATGAACAAAAATCTGAATTTTTAGTTCACAAAATTTTACCAACAAAACTTCACAAAACTAATAGCAACTACTCATAGGGATACATAGAGGCCATAGCAAGCATTCAAACTACTTAGAACACTAAGAATGGAACATGCAAGCACATCTACAGCAGCACCAAGAGTAGCTAATTATTCAAAGTATAAACCATTAAAACAAAAACTAATTGGACAAATGGTGGAGTCACATACCAAGCAACAATCCCCCGAAACAGTTTCGGAAACGGATCTTCGAGCAAAGAGATCGAAATCCGTGGGTTTGAGCTCAAGAACATGGGAGAGAGAGCAATGGGGATTTTTTTCTGGAGGTAAGTGATCATGTGGGCTAAAGAGATAAGTGAGGGGGCCCACGTGGGGACCACAACCCACCAGGGCGCGCCTGGGGGTCTTGGCGCGCCCAGGTGGGTTGTGCCCACCTGGTGCACCTCCCTCTGGTATTATTTGCACCAAAACTTCAGGAATATTCAGAAAAATAAAATTTTCAGGGCATTCCGAGAACTTTTATTTTTGGGTCATTTTTTTATTGCACGGGAAATTCAGAAAATAGACAAAACATGGCATTTTATTTTATTTAACTAATAAAAATAGAAAACAAAAAGTAAGGACAAAAGGTAGTGCTTACTAAATTCATCAACTTCATACCGCTCAAAACTGATTCATTAATAAGGTTGATCAGGTCTTATTAACAACCAGTTTCGATTAGCATGAAACCGAAGAAATTTCGTAAATCACTAAGTTACCTCAATGGGGATTTACATCTCCCCAACAATAAGCATTTCATATTTCTTTTTGACAGTAGGTAGAGGTATTTGAAAACTTCCAATAGTGATTGTCGGAGACTTTGCAATAACATTAATACCATTCACTTGGAATTGTTTCTTCGAAAAGTGCACCGTATGCTCATTACCATTGATATGAAAAGTGACCTTGCTTTTATTGCAATCGATAACAGCCCCTGCAGTATTCAAGAAGGGTCTACCAAGGATAATCGGCATATTGTCGTCCTCGGGCATCTCAAGTATAACAAAGTCAGTCAAAATAGTAACATTAGCAACAACAATGGGCACATCCTCACAGATACCGATAGGTATGGCAGTTGACTTGTCATCCATTTGCAAAGATATTTCAGTAGGTGTGAGTTTATTCAAGTCAAGTCTTTTATATAAAGAGAAAGGCTTAACAGTAACACCAGCTCCTAAATCACACAAATCAGTTTTCACATAATTCTTTTTGATAGAGCAAGGTATAGTTGGTATTCCCGGATCTCCAAGCTTTTTAGGTACTCCGTCTTTAAAATTTTAATTAGCAAGCATAGTGGAGATTTCAGCTTCCGGTATTTTTCTCTTATTTTTCATGATGTCTTTCATATACTTTGCATAAAGATGCATTTTCAAGATATCAGTCAAGCGAGTACGCAAAAAGACTGGCCTCAGCATTTCAGTAAAGCGTTCAAATTCTTCATCATCATTCTTTTTAGTTGACTTGGGTGGAAAAGGCATAGGTTTTTGAACCCACGGTTCTCTTTCTTTACCGTGTTTCCTAGCCACAAAGTCTCTTTTATCATATCTTTTATTTTTAGGTTGTGGGTTATCAACATCAACATGTGGTTCAATCTCAACATCATTATCTGGTTCTTATTCATTATTTGGTTGAGCATCTTCATGAACATTAACATTGTCTTTTTCATTGTCACTAGGTGAGTGTTCATTACCAGATTGAGTTTCAGCATCAGAGATAGAAGTTTCATTTTCATTAGCAGGAGGTTTCTCTTTTTTAGGTTCACTAGAAGTATGCAAAGTCCTATCATTTTTTCCTTTTCTTTTTCTTTTTAGAAGGACTAGGTGCACTAGTGTTCTTTCTTTGTGAGTCTTGTTCAATTCTTTTTGGGTGTCCCTCAGGATAATGTGGTTCCTGAGTCATTTTACCTCCTCTAGTTGCAACTCTAACAACAAAGTCATGCATATTATGATTCATTTCATCAAGTAATTCTCTTTGTGATTTAGCAACTTGTTCTAGCTGAGTTTGAACCATAGAAGCATGTTTTCCAACACCTCTAACATCATTTGAGATTCTAAATCACAAGTCACTCAAGCGAGCAATCATATCAGAATTGTATTTCAATTGTTTCATAACATTTGCATTGAAGTGATCTTGTTTTCTAATGTAGTTTTCAAACTCATAAAGGCATTGACTAGGATACATATTGTGAGGATTATCATTTTCATTGAACTTCATAAGAGAATTTACCTCTACCACCTTAGGCATTGGTGGTGTATTAAGCCCATGTATTTCTTCAATAGGAGGTAGATTTTTAACATCCTCACCTTCAATACCTTTTTGCTTCATAGATTTCTTTGCCTCATGCATATCTTTAGGACTGAGATATAATATACCCCTCTTCTTTGGAGTGGGTTTGGGCGATGGTTTAGGAAGAGTCCAATCATCATAATTTTTCAATATGTTATTCAATAATTCTTCAGCTTGAGCAATAGTTTGTTCCCTGAAAACACAACCAGCACAACTATCTAGGAAGTCCCTAGAAGCATCGGTTAGTCCATTATAGAAGATATCAAGTATTTCATTTTTCTTAAGAGGATCATCAGGCAAAGCATTAAGTAACTGGCAAAGCCTCCCCCAAGCTTATGGGAGACTCTGTTCTTTAGTTTGCACAAAGTTAAATATTTCCTGTAAGGCAGCTTGTTTCTTATGAGCAGGAAAATATTTTTCAGAGAAGTAATATATCATATCCTAGGGACTACGCACACAACTAGGAGCAAGAGTATTGTACCAAGCTTTAGCATCACCCTTTAATGAGAAAGGAAATAATTTGAGAATAAAGTAATAGCGAGTTTTCTCATCATGAGTAAAAAGGGTGGCTATATCATTCAACTTAGTAAGATGTGCCACAACAGTTTCATTTTCATAACCATGGAAAGGATCAGATTCAACCAAAGTAATTAACTCTGGGTCGACAGAGAATTCATAATCCTTGTCAGCAATAAAGATAGGTGAAGTAGCAAACTTAGGATCACATTTCATTCTAGCATTCAGAGATATTTCTTTATACTTGCATAGTAATTTCTCTAGATCATCTCTATCATTGCAAGCAAGAATATCTCTAGTTGCTTATTCACTCATAATATAACCTTCCGGTACCTTAGGCAATTCATATCTAGCAAGGCTAGTTCTAGCAGGTGTTTCAGGAGTTTCAGTTTCAAGCTCATCATCAGATTCAACAACATCATGTTGTATTACTCTAGCAATTTGTTCATCAAGAAATTCACCAAGTGGCACATCATCATTATCAAGCAAGGTACTAGCATCATCATAAGCATTATCCATAGCAGAAGTAGCATCATCAATAACTTGCGACATATTAGAATTCATATCATGTGGTGGTGTTGCAAGTTTACTCATAACAGAAGGTGAATCTAAAGCAGAACTGGATGGCAGTTCCTTACCTCCCCTCGTCTTTGAGGGAAATATCTTAGTCTTTGGATCCTTCAGATTCTTCATAGTGATAATATGATAATAATCCCAAGTGACTCAACAAATATAGCTATGCTCCCTGGCAACGGCGCCAGAAAAAGGTCTTGATAACCCACAAGTATAGGGGATCGCAACAGTTTTCGAGGGTAGAGTATTCAACCCAAATTTATAGATTCGACACAAGGGGAGCCAAAGAATATTTGAAGGTATTAGCAGCTAAGCTGTCAATTCAACCACACATGGAGATTAATTATCTGCAGCAAAGTAGTTTGATAGTTTTGATATTAGTGACAGTAGTAACGATAACAGTAACAGTGATAGCAGTAATTTTGTAGCAAGTGTAATAGTGATGATAGCAATAGTAACGCAGCAAGATAAATAAGGATAAATTCGTAGGCATTGGATCGGTGACTTGTTGGATGATATTCATCATGTGACAGTTATAACCTAGGGCGATACGACACTAGCTCTAGTTCATCGATATAATGTAGGCATGTATTCCGTAAATAGTCATACGTGCTTTATTAAAAGAACTTGCATGACATCTTTTGTCCTACCCTCCCGTGGCAGCGGGGTCCATATTGGAAACTAAGGGATATTAAGGCCTCCTTTTAATAGAGAAACAGAACAAAGCATTAACACATAGTGAATACATGAACTCCTCAAACAACGGTCATCACCGGGAGTGGGCCCGGTTGTTGTCACTCCGAGTTGCCGGATCATAACACGTAGTAGGTGACTATAACTTGCAAGATCGGATCTAAAACATGGATATAATGATGAATTCATAAACGGTTCAGATCTGAGTTCATGGCACCCGGGCCCAAAGTGACAAGCATTAAGCATAGCAAAGTCATAGCAACATCAATCTAAGAACATAGTGGATACTAGGGATCAAGCCCTAACAAAACTAACAAAATTACATGATGAATCTCATCCAACTCCTCACGGACCAGCGAGCCTACGAAGGAATTACTCACTCCCGGTGGGGAGCATCATGGAATTGGCGATGGAGATTGGTTGGTGATGATGAAGAACGAAGATCCCCCTCTCCGGAGTCCCAAACGGACTCCATATCTGCCCTCCCAAGGAAGAACAAGGCTTGGCGGCGGCTCCATCTTGTGGATCGCGATAATTCTTTCTCCCTGATTTTTTTCTGGAAATATGTGATTTTATAGTATCAGGGGGATCGTCAGCGGGGCCACCAGGTGGGTACAACCCACCTGGGCGTGCCAGGAGAGGGGCGGCGCGCCCTGGTGGGTTGTGCCCACGCTGGGGCCCCACTCTGGTGGTTGTTGGCTCCAAAAATCCTCTTTTATTCCATAAAAAATCCTCGCAAAGTTTCGTTTCATTTTGAGAACTTTTATTTCTGCACAAAAACAACACCATGGTAGTTCTGCTGAAAACAGCGGCAGTCCGGGGTTAGTTTCATTCAAATCATGCAAATTAGAGTCCAAAACAAGAGGAAAAGCGTGAGAAAAAGTAGATACGTTGGAGATGTTGTCGGCGTTCTGGGAACGGGGGTCCCCAGACTTGCCTGCCTGCGGCCCACGGCGTGGCTAAGTCAGCGGGCCGTGCGGCCCATCTTCATCAACAAGGCATCCAAGACCCCTGCGAGGGGCCAAGCCTCGCGAGGCAGGCGACGCAAGACCTCCTCAGGAGTGGCCTAGCCAGGCAGGCTCACGAGGAGCGGAGATATCAAGGCCGGGCAAACCTCACGAGGCTTTCGTGACGTGAGCCATGACGATCGAGACCAGGCGGGCGCCAGGCGGGTGCCAGCGCGCGCAGCGTCCTTGTTTCGTCTTTGGTGCTAAGGAGGCAAGGGCAGGCAAGGAGTACCGAGGCATCAGGAAAAGGTTGCCATATCGATGCAACGAGACCAAGACCAGAAGGACGGCAAGACGGAGGTCATCGTGGAGCCCAAGACGGCGTCACCACCAGAGCCTTTAGCAGGCGAAGACCGCTTTTTGTCAGGATAGCTTGTACTAGTTGTCCCCCTTCAAATTTGCCCGCCGTTGTTAGCTCCCTTCCCGCTCAATATTTGGGGAGAGGACCAGGCCTATATAAGTAGAACTAGCCACCACAGTAGGGGCATCTCAGCTTGATCTGATCTGATCAAGAGCCTACCCTAGCCACAAGAACACCTCAACCTCAGGAGGCTGTTCTTCCCCTTGTACTGTTTATCATCAGACCAAGAGGCAATCCACCACCACCACACTGGAGTAGGGTATTACACCACAACGGTGGCCCGAACCAGTATAAATCTCGTGTCTTTCTGTGTTGCGAGTTCGTCCGCGAGATCTTAGTGAGCTAGGGCGTGGATCGGTAGGAGGGAAAGACTTCGCGCGCACCCCAGAGTTCGAACCTTAAGGGTTTTCCGGAACCCCACATCCGACATTTGGCGCGCCAGGTAGGGGTGCGCCGTAGCTTCCCTTCCGTCGGTTCGTCGCTCCGTCGCTCCGACGTCTCCATGGCGGACGCTCGCCGTGCTCGAGCTAAGCGCCGGGCTGCCCTCACCGCCCGCGTTTCTCAGACGGCTCCCGTCGGCGGGCCACCTCGTCGTTCTCCGTCTCCCGCTGCCAACGCAGCCACCGGCCCGGCGGGGAACGAGTAACAGGCGTCCTAGCTGCATCCACCGGTGCGGCAGGACGGCCGCACCGCCACTCCGTCGCTGACCCTGGCCGGTTCTTCGTCTCATGCACGCCGCGCTCCTCGCGGCGAACGAGCTCCTGCGCTACCGCCCAGTCGACAACCTCTACGAGGAGTGGCTCGACCGCGTCGCCGAGCTCGTCCGCGCCGCAGGAGGCTCCCTGGCGGCGTCCCTCTCTCTGCCTCACCCTCCGCCAGCCACATGCGACGTGACTCATGGCGCGCCTCCACCACCTCTGCCCCAAGACCGCGCCTTGGCGCCAAGGCGCGCGGCCCCACGGCGTGATCCGCCACGTCCAGTGCCCGCGCGCGAAGAGAGAAGCTGCCAAGAAATCCCTCGGCCGCGAGAGGCTGCACCTGCGCTCCCCGCGCCACCTCGTCAAGACCGCGCGCCGCCAGCGGTGGCGCCGCGTGGACCTCATCAAGACCAAGCTCCACCTCCGAGGCGGGCCCCGGCAACCACGGCCGGCTGCCGCGTCTTCACCCCCGAGCTGCGTAGCGTCGCCTGGCCAGGCAAGTTCAAGCCCGATATGCCTCCCCGCTACGACGGCACCTCCGATCCCGCGGAGTTCCTGCAGCTCTACGAGCTGAGCATCGAAGCGGCCAACGGCAATGAGAAGGTCATGGCGAATTGGTTCCCTATGGCTCTCAAGGATGGTGCCCGCTCCTGGCTCCTGAACCTGCAGCATGGCTCGATCTCCTCCTGGGATGAGATGCGCGACCGCTTCGTCGCCAACTTCCAGGGCACCCGCGACCGCCCGCCGGCCGTGGGTGACCTGCGCTGCATCAAGCAACAACCAGGAGAGACCCTCCAGAAGTACATCCAGCGCTTCAACAACACTCGCCTCAAGATCCCCAAGGTCACGGATGAGGCCATCATCTCCGCGTTCTCAAACGGCGTCCGTGACGTCAAGATGAAGGAAGAGCTCGCTATCCACGAGGAGTTGAGCACATCTCGGGAGCTGTTCAACCTGGCGACCAAGTGCGCAAGAGCTGAGGAGGGGCGCCTTTCCCTCCTCGAGCTGCCAGCTGCGGCTGCAGAGGAGAAGAAGGCCAAGGCCAAGGACGTGAAGCGCAAGGAGGCAGCTGTGCTCGCAGCGGAGCCAGACACCAAGCGGGGCAGGGATCAGCCCGAATCGTCCAAGGGCAGCCGACCGTTCTGCGCCTTCCACAACCTGAACACCCACAACACAAGTGACTGTCAAGAGCTCAGAGCCATCCGCGAAGGACGCTTCTGTCGATGCCCCGAGCGTAGCGACCGGGGCTACGGCCGTGGAGGAGGACGTGGAGGCGGACGCTGGGACGACCGTGGTCCGCGCCAGCAGTGGCGCGACAGGCCTCGTGAGGACCGCTGGCAGGACCATCCTCGCGAGGGCGCCTGGAGGGACCAGCCTCATGAGGATCGCCCCCAGGGCAACGCCGGTCTTCCCCCGCTGCCGCCACCAAGAAGGAACGACGATCACCATCTGGATGAGGGGGCTGGGGGTTCCAGGAGCCGCGTGCAATCGCCTGCATCTTGGGCGGCGCGCAGGCCCCAACCTCTCAATGCATCTTCAAACAATTCGCTCATGAAGTGAACGCGGTGCTCCCCAAGCTCGAGGCAACGCGCCCGCTCAGGTGGTCCCAATGCGCCATCACTTTCAACTCGGCAGATCAGATCAAGTGCGCAACCACCACTGGCGCTCTCCTGATGCTTTGTTCACCAGTCATCAGCAATGTGCAAGTTACCAAGACCCTCATCGACGGCGGCGCGGGGCTCAACGTCCTATCCGTCGACACGTTCGACAACCTCCAAGTGCCGTATGAGCAGCTTCAGCCTACCAAGCCTTTCTCAGGAGTGACCGACGGCTCCACCACACCGATAGGGCAGGTCCGCCTGCCTGTCACCTTCGGGGAGCGCAAGAACTACCGCACCGAGCTCATCGACTTCGACGTCGCGCACATTCGCCTGCCGTACAACGCCATCCTCGGGTATCCAGCCCTGGCCAAGTTCATGGCAGTCACCCATCACGGCTACAACGTCCTCAAGAAGCCGGGAAGCGGCGGAATCATCACGGTCCCATGTGAAGAGAGAGATGCAGTGTGCTCCCTCGAGCGCGCCTTCCAAGCTGCAGCAATCAACGACCCCGACAGCAAAAGCGAGGGCCCTCCTGAGGCCCTCCCCAAGAAGAAGAAGCAGTTGCGCCGAGCAGAATCTCAGGAGGGCGGCTACACAGCTGGAGCCTCATCAGGATCAGCGCCCGCTTCAGGGGCACCCCCTCCACCGCATAGGAAGGCGCGACCGGCGCCCTCCTCGGGCAGGGCTCGGGGGCTCTCTTCTGGAGGGCCTCAGACCTTGCCAACCTCACGAGGGAGGCGCTTGGGCACCACTTGGAGGCGTGCTTCGCGGCACGTTTCCCTCAGGAGAACACAGGGCAAGGAGTGCCCACCACTCAGGAGTTCATCACCAAGACCACACAGGAACTGCAAGACGCAAGGGCCATGCGCAGTGACAGCCGCTCACCAGGCGCAGCTCCCCATCCAGGCGAGGATGCTGGGCTGCGCGTCTGCATCGACGTCCCAGGGCTCAACAGGGCCGCTTCTCAGGAGCGCTTCTGGCCTTCACGTGTGGGCCGTTGCGAGGGTCCGCCACACAGCTACGTTCGCATGCCCTTCAGCTTGCCGAGCGTGGCGTCAGCCTATCAGCGCAACATGCGGCGCGTCCTGGCGGCTCAGGAGGCCAGGTACCACGCCGTCTTGGAAGAAATGGAGACGGTCTTCAAGGAACCTCCCGGCCCCCAGAGCCTCCCGAGGCTCAGGGCCTCGGTGGCTCGTGAGGAGCCATTCCTTCAACGCACGCCTTCAGCTGCACCAACTCTACTTCATCTACAGAACCAGGTGACATTTTCCAAGCTCGTTTAGCTGGGAGCGCCCCTCGGGCTGCATTATTCCCAGGCCGCATGGGTCTGACCCTGTGGCATGTATCCCTTTTGCTTATGTCTTAGCTTACCTTGCTGGGGGCGCCCCTCGGGCTGCATCATCCCCAAGCCGCTCGGGCCGGACCCAGTGGCATGTATCTTCCTGCATTTACCCAAGTTGATTTGCCTTCCATGCTTAATCTGCCTATGATTACCGCCTGCTCGGTTGCCACCCGCCACGGGTCCACCCCTCTGTGGTGCAGTCCGCTTGCGCGTTAAAAGGGGGGCTCTTGAGCATTGCTACTCAGGAGCTCTTACTGGCTCTCCAGCCCTCACCCCTGGCCTTGACCACGGCATCACGACCTGGCATACCAGCGGCGGCTGAGCTCGCTCGAGGGCCGGGACCTGAGGACATAGAGCGCTTGCACCTAACCGTCTCGCAGGAACACACAGCCGTTGAAGACTCAAGACCAGGCGCAACCCGCCTTGAGGTAGGGCCTCGTGAGTCCCGCGCTGGCTCACGAGTGCCCAGATACACCTCGTAGCCCTGTCGTGCAAGCCATGTGTTAGGGCGGGGCTGTACACGCCCCGAGGGCCCCTCCGGGGGGCCCTCCCACGCACGAGTGGAAGCACCATGCTCCGCGCTGGCCATCGACACTGCCGAGGAGCGGCTATGCCCGTGCACAAGCGGAAGCACTATGCTCCGCGCTGGTGATAAACAACTGAGGGCGGCTCCACGGTCGTACCAACCTTAGGGAGCCCAGAGCTCAGCGTCCGGCCTCACCGCAACGCCTCCCCTCGGGAGAGCCGCACGAGGGGCTGGACACGGGGGCTACGCTCGGGTCACGCCCAAGCGTACGCCACCCAACCAGGCCTCTCGGGCCTAGGGGCTGCTCTCGGGTCACGCCCAAGCGCACGCCGCCCAAACGGGTCTCCCGGACCCGGTCATCGCACGCCCCTCCCGAGGCCTCGGCGAGGGAAGGTATGGAGATTGTTTGCACGTCAAGGGGGACTCCTGAGCATCGCGACTCAGAAGCCTAACTGGTCACGTAGCCCCTCACTCCTTGGTCCGTCCTGGTCTCCGGTCGGCCCAATGGCGGTTGAGGTATGCGCAGGGCCGGGCTCTGCCGACGTAGAACATTAGTCTATCCTCGCATACTCTCCCTATAAGTTGTTTGCGCGTCAAGGGGGACTCCTGAGCATCGCGACTCAGGAGCCTAACTGGTCACGTAGCCCCTCACTCCTTGGTCCATCCTGGTCTCCGGTCGGCCCAATGGTGGTTGAGGTATGCGCGGGGCCGGGCTCTGCCGACGCAGAACACAAAGCAAATAGGAAGGGAAGCACAAAATCTCGGAGCAAATATTACAAACATGTTGTCCTCACAATACCAAATGAAAAGTCTAAACGCCTCCACAAGGCCTGATGCATGTTGCAGGGACGAAACAGGAGAATAGCCGCAGGTCACCCCTGGACACCGCCATCGCCTGCAGAAGGCGCTCCTCCGTGGGTGACGTTGTCTTCACCTTCACCGCCAGCCACAGGATCGGCGACATCGCCGGAAAAAGGAGCGGAGACAAAGCCGCGAAACTTCTTCAACAAGGCCTCCACTTGACCTTGTACAACTGCGGTGGCGGCCTCACACTGATCTTCAGCCACAGGCTCCAGCAGATCATCAAGACAAGCGTTGGGGTCGCGAAGGTGCAGGTGGCTGAAGACGCGGGTCAATGCAGCTGAAGACAGGACGCGAGCTTCTGCCTCCGCCATGGGACCGAGCCTTAACAAGACATGCGTTCACCAAATTTTCATAACAGGGAAGATGAGCGCGAAAAACATTACAGACCCTTTACACGCCCCCGCGGGGTACTTCATGATTCTTCGCAGGGAACAAAAGCTGGAACTAAGAGGGATCCTATCTACACCCTCCCGTGGCGGACGCCATCACCAACAGTGGGCCACGGGAGGCCGGCGCCAATCCCATCCAGATCAGTGGCGGCGACGGCCGGACGCCACGGCTCTGCTCCGAGCACGGCGAGAGCTCGGGGGCATAGCTGTCGTCGCTCGTCTCAGGAGTCTCGTAGAGCTCAGGAGAGCTATTGGACTCCCAAGGGCTGCTGCTGCTGGAGTGGCCGCAAGCGGAGCGCGCGTCAGCCTGACGCTCCTCTCCGGAGCAGCACTCTAGGCGGTGGCCCTCCGCATCAAAGACCTTGAAGAAGAGCATGGAGGCGCCATCGTACTCGAAGTGGATCGCGAGGGCGCCCCTCGCACGGCAGACCCGCGCGACCTCGCCCCAGCCGCGAGTCATGAAGATCTTGCCGGTGGGGACCGCTTTGATCTCTGCTCCGGTCGCCGGAGCGTCGCAGTCGGCGTGCTGCAACCAGAGCTCGAGAGGCCCCCTCGGCGGCATCACGTCGGAGAAGAACCGCGGGAAGCGGATCCAAGAGCTTGGAGGCATCGGCGCCCATAGCACAAGCTCGTGCGAGGAGTTCGTGGCATGGATTCCAAGGGTGACAGCGCGTGTCACCGTGGCGCGGTGACCACGGGCGCGGCGCAGGTGACGCCGCTCGTCGCTCCGTCCTCCTGAGCCCTCGGCTCGGGCATACAAGGGTAGCGAATACCCTGGAGGAGGCCGCTCACACCAAGGCCTCGTCACCACCTGCATCGCCGCTCCATCATGGCGGTGGACCGACCTCTTCTTCGGCGAAAGCGGCCCCGGATCATCGCGCGGGGCCTTTCCCTTCTCTTTAGTGGAGAACCTTCTGATAGGCGCCATTGTCGCTAGCAGTGGAGCGAGGAGGAAGAAGCAAGCAAGCAAGGAAGAGATGGGCGACGGGGGCTCCGCCCCCTCCCCATTTATAGCAAAAGAAGGCCAACCGGCGCCCCCCACGACCAGAGGTAATGATGGTTTTCCTTGCATGTCACAGGGACATGTCAAGTCGTGCAGTTGCCGAAGTAGCATGGGGCAGCAGAGACGCCCACGTCCAATCAACCGCCACACGTCAACCGAGGCCGCAGGCTTTTGGGGCTCGCGGCGCTTCGTACTTGACCCTTGGCTTCGCTGCGAAGCCATGCCCGAGCGCACCTTGGGCCCGGGGGCTACTGTCAGCGTTCTGGGAACGGGGGTCCCCTGACTTGCCTGCCTGCGGCCCACGGCGTGGCTAAGTCAGCGGGCCGTGCGGCCCATCTTCATCAACAAGGCATCCAAGACACTCGCGAGGGGCCAAGCCTCGCGAGGCGGGCGACGCAAGACCTCCTCAGGAGTGGCCTAGCCAGGCAGGCTCACGAGGAGCGGAGATATCAATGCGGGGCAAACCTCACGAGGCTTTCATGACGTGAGCCATGACGATCGAGACCAGGCGGGCGCCAAGCGGGCGCCAACGCGCGCAGCATCCTTGTTTCGTCTTTGGTGCTAAGGAGGCAAGCGCAGGCGAGGAGTACCGAGGCATCAGGCAAAGGTTGCCATATCGGTGCAACAAGACCAAGACCAGAAGGGCGGCAGGACGGAGGTCATCGTGGAGCCCAAGACGGCGTCACACCATAGCCTTTAGCAGGCGAAGACCGCTTTTTGTCAGGATAGCTTGTAGTAGCTGCCCCCTTCAAATTTGCCCACCGTTGTTGGCTCCCTTCCCGCTCAATATTTGGGAGAGGACCAGGGCCTATATAAGTAGAACTAGCGACCACAGTAGGGGCATCTCAGCTTGATTTGATCTGATCAAGAGCCTACCCTAGCCACAAGAACACCTCAACCTCAGGAGGTTGTTCTTCCCGTTGTACTGCTCATCATCAGCCTAAGAGGCAATCCACCACCACCACACTGGAGTAGGGTATTACACCACAACGGTGGCCCGAACCAGTATAAATCTCGTGTCTTTCTGTGTTGTGAGTTTGTCGAGTTCGTCCGCGAGATCATAGTGAGCTAGGGCGTGGATCGGTAGGAGGGAAAGATTTCGCGCGCACCCCAGAGTTCGAACCTTAAGGGTTTTGCCGGAACCCCACATCCGACAGATGTACTTCAAATATACTAACAGGTCGCTGTTACATGTTATGCAGCTGGCAAAAACTACAAGGACGAAGTTTCTTCTAGATCTAATAGCTTGGCCAACCATGATCCTGGACTGAGGCATTGCTACGATCTTGTAAGTGCGTCTCTCTCTCTCTCTCTCACTTGTATTGTTGTGTGCCTGCCAGCGTGCTTTGCTAGGATTTTCGACCAGTAATCCCTTTGTGCAAACAATGATTTCCACTACTGGCTGCTAAATTAGAGTTGTAGATGTCATACATGATACTCCCTCCGTTCCTAAATATAAGCCTTTTTAGAGATTCCACTATAGACTACATACAGAGCAAAATGAGTGAATCTACACTCAAAAATGCATCTATATGCATCTGTATGTGGTCCATACTGGAATCTCTACAAAGACATATATTTAGGAACAGAGGTAGTACATTACACAAAATCGTAGGTGGCATGTAGGAATTCTAGTGCACTACATTAGGCTCCCTTAGAGTGCCTGCTAGTCTAGTACACAGAGTTATGGCTAGTTTATGCTACGCACACAATCGTTAATTGGTGGTTTAAATATGCGCAAGGGATATGCGATGTATTATCATGTAGAGATATCTGAAATTAGCCGTGTCAACTTGCAGTTAGGGTTACACAGAGAAAGTACAAGATTTCCTAGTACAAGATGTATGTGGCAATTTCATGGAACATCGCAAAAAAAGGAGAGGCAGCGGTGAGCCTATACACTGTGCTATGGTAGGTCACTCTTCATTGCAATCATCGTGACATGTTATTTGTATGTCAGTGCTGTTGGCCAAGTTTCTTAGGGACAATTATTTCGAGTTATCCTAAGAAAATAAGCACCTTTGAATATAAGCTCCAGATAATAAGCCAACCAGTTTGTCGGATCATGGGTTCCGGCAAAACCCTCAAGGTTCGAACACTGGGGTGCGCACGAAGATCTCCCCCTAACGATCCACGTCCTAGCTTTGCTAAGATCTCAAGGACTACTCGACGAACTCGCAACACAAGGGACACAAGATTTATACTGGTTCGGGCCACCGTTGTGGTGTAATACCCTACTCCAGTGTGGTGGTGGTGGATTGCCTCTTGGGCTGTGGATGAACAGTTACAAGGGGAAGAACAGCCTCCTGAGGTTGAGGTGTTCTTGTGCTCGGCGTGTGGCTAAGGATCGGCCCAAGATTAGATGTCGCCTACTGTGGTGGCTAGTCCTATTTATAGAGGCCCTGGTCCTCTCCCCAAATATTGAGCGGGAAGGGAGCCAACAACGACCAATTTGAAAGGGGACAGCTAGTACATCTTATCCTGACAAAAGCAGTCTTCGCCTGCAAAAGGCTCTGGTGGTGACGCCGCCTTGGGCTCGATGGTGACCTCTGTCTTGTCGTCCTGCTGGTCTTGGTCTCGTTGCACTGATATGGAAACCTTTGCTTGACGCCTCGGTACTCCGCGCCTGCGCTTGCTTCCTTAGCACCAAAGAGGAAACAAGGACACTGTGCGCACTGGCGCCCGCCCAGTCTCGATCGTCATGGCTCATGTCACGAGAACCTCGCGAGGTTTGCCTTGCCTTGATCTCTCTGCCCCTTGCGAGCCAACCTGGTGAGGATGCTCCCAAGGAGGTCTTGTGTCGTCCGCCTCACGAGGCTTGGCCCCTCGCGTGGGTCTTGAGTACTTGTTGGTGAAGATGGGCCATACGGGCCCGCTCGCAGAGCCACGCCGCAGGCCGCAGGCAGGCAAGTCTCGGGACCCCCGTTCCCAGAACGCCGACAGTAGCCCCCGGGCCCAAGGCGCGCTCGGGCTTGACTTCGAGGCGAAACGAAAGGTCAAGTGCGGAGCGCCACGGGCCCCAATAGCCTGCGGCCTTGGTCGACGCGTGGCGGTTGATTGGACGTGGGTGTCTCCGCTTCCCCACGCTACCTCGGCAACTGCCTGACTTGACAAGTCCCTGCGACATGCAAGGAAAAACCATCATTACCTGTGATCATGGGGGGTGCCGGTTGTCCTTCCCTTGCTATAAATGGGGAGGGGGGCAGAGCCCCCGTCGCCCATCTCTTCCCATCCGCTTGCTTCTCCTCCTCTGCTCCATCGCCGACACCAATGGCGCCCATCCGAAGGTTCTCCGCTGCGGAGAAAGGAAAGACTCCCCTCGACGGGCCGGTGCCGCTCCCGCCGAAGAAGAGGCCGGTCCACCGCCGCGACGTGGAGACGATGCAGGTGGTGACGAGGCCTTGGTGCGAGCGACCTCCTCCTGGGTATCCGTTACCCCTGTACACCCAAGCAGGGGGCTTAGGAGGGAGAGGCGACGAACATCAGCGCGCGCACCATGGCCATGGTCGCCGTGTCGTGGTGGCGCGCGTTGCCACCTCTGGTGTCCACGCCACGGACTCCTCGCGCGATCTCATGCTGTGGGCGGCGATGCCCCCGAGCACTTGGATCCGCTTCCCTTCCTTCTTCTTAGCTGAGATGCCGCCGAGGGGGCCCCTTGAGCTTTGGCTGTAGCACGCCGACTGCGACACGCCGGGGACTGGAGCGGAGGTCGAGGCCGTCTCCTCGGGGAAGATCTTCATGACCCGAGGCTGGGGTGAGGTCGCCCGAGTGTGTCGCGCGGAGGGCGCCCTCGCGATCCATTTTGTGTACGACGGCGCCTCCACGCTGTTCTTCAAGGTCTTCGATGCAGAAGGCCGCCGTCTAGAGTGTTTCCCCAGGTGGAGTCATCAGGCTGGTGCCGCAGCTGGGGCAGTGTCTGCTGCCCGCATCGCCAACGGCTCTTCTAGAAGCCGCAACGACACTTGGGAGTCCAGCGATTCTCCCGAGCTCTACGAGACCCCGGAGACGAGCGACGACAGCTACGTGCCCCCAAGCTCTCGCCGAGCCCGAAGCAGGGCTGCAGCGTCTGGCCGCCCCCGCTGATCTGGATGAGGTTGGCGCCGGCCTCTGGTGGCCCACTGTTGATGATGGTGTCATCCACAGGGGCGCGCGTAGATAGGATTCCCTAAGTTCTTGCCTTTTGTTCCCTGCGAGGAATCAAGAAGTGCCCCGTGGGGGTGTGTAAAGGTTTTGTAATGTCTCTTGTCAATATTGTCCTTATTATGAACTTGCGCGAGCGCGAGTCCTACTTCAGCTCGGTCTCCCTTTCCGACCTCGCAACGACTTGGTGCTCTATGCTGACAGGTCCCGGTCCCCAGGCAGGCTGCAGCCGTCGCTGGTATGCCAGGTCGCGTGTCGTGGTCAAGGCCAGGAGGTGTGCGGCCCGAGGTCCAGTAAGAGTTCCTGAGGCGCGATGCTTAGAAGGTCCCCTTTAGCGCTCAAGCAGCCATCGAGAGGTAAGAAAGGGGGGTGACGTTACTGCAGCAGGGCTGCGGCTAGTACGGTTCATAATCCTTAGCGGTTTAGCCAACCCGGGCTCGGGACTTATCTTGACGGTCCGGGGTCGATTCCTCATGATGCGCCAGATTCGTGCATAGGCGTCCGAAGCATAGCTAAGACAGGTCCATGTGAGCCTCCCCCCTTCTCCACGCTCTCCTTCGTGCTCTACATCCTCAGGTCCCGGCCCTCGAGCAAGCTCAGCCGCCGCTGGTATGCCAGGTCGCGTGCCGTGGTCAAGGCTAGGGGGTGAGGGCTGGAGAGCCAGTAGGAGCTCCTAAGTCGCGATGCTCAGGAGCCCCCCTTTTAATGTGCAAGCGGATTGCATGGGAGAAGAGGGAGCTCGCGGTTCCGCCTGCCGGCATCTTCAGGAGATTCATGCGAGCCAGCACAAGAAGAGACACAGTTTGCCATTATGGTTGCCGGTCTGCTGCCGGTTGCTCTGCGAGGAGATGAAGGCACTGAGGGCCTGGTGAGGTGATGTGCGCGGGGCATGCCGCGAGTCAGAGCTCGACCGCTCAGGTTTGTCGATGTTGCAGGGACGGACCCGAGCACAAGCGTCGTGCCAGCGTGAGTAGCCCCCATGGCGGGTGAGAATCAAGCAGGTGATAATCATAGGTAGATTAAGCATGGAAAGCATACTAGCTTAGGTAAATGCAGGGAAGATACATGCCGCTGGGCCAGGCCCGAGCGGCTTGGGGATGATGCAACCCGAGGGGCGCCCCTAGAAGGGTAAGCTAAAGACATGAAAAGGGATACATGCCATAGGGACTGACCCACGTGGCCTGGGAATGATGCAGCCCGGGGGGCGCTCCCAGCTAAATAAACTTGGAAAATGTCACCTGGTTCTGTGGATGAAGGGATGTTGGGGGCAGCTGAAGGTACGCGGCGAAGGGGTCGCTCCTCACGAGCCACCGAGGTCCTGAGCCTCGGGAGTCTCCAGGGGTCCCAGCGGTTCCTTGAGGACCGTCTCCATCTCCGTCAGGACGGCGTGGTGCCTGGCCTGCTGAGTCGCTAGGGCGCGCCGCAAGTTGCGCTGATAGGCGGACGCCACGCTCGACAGGCCAAAAGGCATGCAAACGTAGCTGCGCGGTGGGCCCTCGCAGCGTCCCACGCGTGAAGGCCAGAAGGGCTCCTGAGACGCGGCCCTATTGAGCCCTGGGATGTCGATGCAGACGCGCAACCCGACATCCTCTCCTGGATGGGGAGCTGCGCTAGGTGGGCGGCGATCGCCGCGCATGGCCCTTGCGTCTTGCAGTTCCTGAGAGGTCTTGGTGATGAACTCCCGAGCGGTGGGCACTCCTCGCCCTGTGTCCTCCTGAGGAAAATGTGCCGCGAAGCACGCCTCCAGATGGTGCCCGAGCGCCTCCCTCGTGATGTTGGCAAGTTCTGAGGCCCTCCAGAAGAGAGCCCCCGAGCCCTGCCCGAGGAGGGAGCCGGGCGCGCTTTCCTATGCGATTGAGGGGGGCGCCCCAGGTGCGGGCGCCGATCCAGACGAGGTACCACTCGCGACGCCACCCTCCTGAGGTCCTGCACGGAGTAGCTACTTCTTCTTCTTGGGGGTGGCCTCAGGAGGGCACTCGCCCTTGCTGTCGGGGTCGTCGATTGCTGCAGTTTGGAAGGCACGCTCGAGGGAGCACACCGCGTCTCTTTCTTCGCACGGGACTATGATGATTCCGCCGCTTCCTAGCATCTTGAGGACATTGTAGCCGTGGTGCGTCACCGCCATGAACTTGGCCAGGGCTGGATACCCAAGGATGGCATTGTACGGCAGACGGATGTGTGCGATGTCGAAGTCGATGAGCTAGGTGCGGTAGTTGTTGCGTTCTCCGAAGGTGACGGGAAGGCGGACCTGCCCGATCGGGGTAGTGGAGTCGTCGGTCACTCCTGAGAAAGGCTTGGTGGGCTGAAGCTGGTCATACGACACTTGGAGGTTGTCGAACGTGTCGACGGACAGGACGTTGAGCCCCGCGCCGGCATCGATGAGGGTCTTGGTGACTTGCACGTTGCTGATGACTGGTGAACATAGCATCGGGAGGGCGCCAGCGGTAGCCGCGCACTTGAGCTGATTTGCCGAGCTGAACATGATGGCGCACTTGGACCATCTGAGCGGGCGCGTGGCCTCGAGCTTGGGGAGGACTGCATTCACTTCACGAGCAAACTGTTTGAAGATACGCTGTGAAGCGGGGGCTTGAGCTCCGCCCAAAATGCAGGCGATGGCACGCGGCTCCTGGAAGCCCCCAGCCCCCTCGTCTTGATGGTGGTCGTCATTTCTTCTTGGTGGTGGCGGTAGTGGAGGAAGACCGGCGTTGCCCTGAGGACGATCCTCACGAGGCTGATCCCTCCAGGCGCCCTCGCGAGGCTGATCCTGCCAGCGGTCCTCACGAGGCTGGTCGCGCCACTCCTGGCGCGGGCCACAGTCATCCAAGCGTCCGCCACCACGTCCTCCTCCTCGGCCGTAGCCCCGGTCGTTGCACTCGGGGCGTCGACCGAAGCGTCCTTCTCGAATGGCTCTGAGCTCTTGACAGTCACTGGTGTTGTGGCTATGCAGGTTATGGAAGGCGCAGAACGGTCGGCTGCTCTTGGATGACTCGGGCTGGTCTCTGCCGCGCTTGGTGTCTAGCTCCGCCGCGAGCACGGCTGCTCCCATGTGCTTCACGTCCTTGGCCTTGGCTTTCTTCTCCTCCGGGTCCGCAGCCGGGAGCTCGAGGAGGGAGAGGTGCCCCTCCTCAGCTCTTGCGCACTTGGTCGCCAGGTTGAATAGCTCCAGGGACGTGCACAGCTCCTCGTGGATGGCGAGCTCCTCCTTCATCTTGACGTCGCGGACGCCATCAGAGAACGCGGAGATGATGGCCTCGTCCGTCACCTTGGGGATCTTGAGGCAAACGTTGTTGAAGCACAGGATGTACTTCTGGAGGGTCTCTCCTGGTTGTTGCTTGACGTGGTGTAGGTCACCCACGGCCGATGGGCGGTCGCGAGTGCCCTGGAAGTTGGCAACGAAATGGTCGCGCATCTCGTTCCAGGAGGAGATCGAGCCTGGAGGCAGGTTCAGGAGCCAGGAGCGGGCACCATCCTTGAGAGACATGGGGAACCAGTTCGCCATGACTTTCTCGTCGCCGTTGGCCGCCTCGATGCTCAGCTTGTAGAGCTGCAGGAACTCCGCGGGGTCGGGGGTGCCGTCGTAGCGAGGAGGCAGGTCCGACTTGAACTTGCCCGGCCAGGCGACGCTACGCAGCTCAGGGGCAGCCTGCCGTGGTCACCGAGACTCTGTGCTGGTGGGGAACTTGTCTTTGATGGGGTCCGCGCACCGCCACTGCAGGCGGCACGAGGTCTTGCCGTGGTGGTGCAGGGAGCGCGGGGGCGTTTTCTTGTGGCCGAGGGACTTCTTGGCAGCTTCTTTCTTCTTGCGCGGGAGCCGGACGCGACAGGTCGCGCTGTGGGGCCATGCGCCTTGGCGCCAAGAATCCGTCTTGGGGCAGAGGTGGTGGAGGCGCTCCATGGGCTACGCCGCCCGCGGCTGGCGGAGGGCGAGGTAGCGAGAGGGACGGCGCAGGGGAGCCCCCTGCGGCACTGACAAGCTCGGCGATGCGGTCGAGCCAGTCCTCGTAGAGGTCGTCAACGGGGCGGTAGAGCAGGAGCTCGCGCGCCATGCACAGCGCGGCCTGTGCGTCCACGGGAGCGCGACGAGCGTGGGATGACGAACCGGCCGGGGTCAGCGATGGAGTGGCGGTGCGGCCGTCCCGCCGCACCGAGGGGTGCAATGAGGATGCTTGCTGCTCGTTCCCCGCTGGGCCGGTGGCGGCGTTGGCGGCAGGCGACAGAGAACGACGGGGTGGCCCGCCGACGGGAGCCGTCAAAGCAATGCGGGCGGCGAGGGCAGCCCGGCGCTCAGCGCGAGCGCGGCGTGCGTCCGCCATGGGGACGATGAAGCAACGGTGAAAGATCGTGGATGTCGCCTAGAGGGGGGGGGTGAATAGGCGCTTTAAAATAATTACGGTTTAGGCTTGAACAAATGCGGAATAAACCTAGTGGTTAATTTGACAAGCACAAAACCTACAACAACTAGGCTCACCTATGTGCACCAACAACTTATGCTAAGCAAGATAAACAACTAAGTGATAGCAAGATATATGACAAGAAACAATAAGGCTATCACAAAGTAAAGTGCATAAGTAAAGGGTTCGGGTAAGAGATAACCGAGGCACGCGGAGACGACGATGTATCCCGAAGTTCACACCCTTGCGGATGCTAATCTCTGTTTGGAGCGGTGTGGAGGCACAATGCTCCCCAAGAAGCCACTAGGGCCACCGTAATCTCCTCACGCCCTCGCACAATGCAAGATGCCGTGATTCCACTAAGGGACCCTTGAGGGCGGTCACCGAACCCGTACAAATGGCAACCCTTGGGGGCGGTCACCGAACCCGTACACTTTGGCAACCCTTGGGGGCGGTCACCGGTACCCGTCAAATTGCTCGGGGCGATCTCCACAACCTAATTGGAGACCCCGACGCTTGCCCAGAGCTTTACACCACAATGATTGAGCTCCGAACACCACCAACCGTCTAGGGCGCCCAAGCACCCAAGAGGAACAAGCTCAAGGGCACCAAGCACCCAAGAGTAATAAGCTTTTCAACTTGTAACTTCCACGTATCACCATGGAGAACTCAAACCGATGCACCAAATGCAATGGCAAGGGCACACGGAGTGCCCAAGTCCTTCTCTCTCAAATCCCACCGAAGCAACTAATGCTAGGGAGGAAAATGAGAGGAAGAACAAGAAGGAGAACACCAAGAACTCCAAGATCTAGATCCAATGGGTTCCCCTCACATAGAGGAGAAAGTGATTGGTGGAAATGTGGATCTAGATCTCCTCTCTCTTTTCCCTCAAAAACTAGCAAGAATCCATGGAGGGATTGAGAGTTAGCAAGCTCGAAGAAGGTCAACAATGGGGGAAGAACACGAGCTCAAAAGATAAGGTAGAATGGGGAAGAAGACCCCCTTATATAGTGGGGGGAACAATCCAACCGTTACCCCCAAAACAGCCCCGCAGAGGGCGGTACTACCGCATGAGGCAGCGGTACTACCGCTGATCACAGCGGTACTACCGCTCCCCCGGGCGGTACTACCGTGGAGTCTGGAGGGCAGGAGAGTGACAGACCTGAGCGGTACTGCCGTGGTGGTTGGGCGGTACTACCGCTCGTGAGCGGTACTGCCGCCCTACTGCCGCTGCGAAGTACCGCACTATCCGACACGAAAAATGACCCCTCGAGTCGACGCGGTAGGGGCCTGATACCGTAGTGGTACTACTGCTGAGGACCCACCAGCGGTACTACCGCTGCGGAGCGGTACTGCCGCTTGTGACCCCTAAGCGGTACTACCGCTGGGTACCGCGGTACTACCGCTGGGACCATCCTAAAGCCACTTCCACGAAAACAAGTATACTCCACGGGAAACCAAAACTGCCATAACTTCTGCATATGAGCTCCGAATTGAGCAAACTCAAGCTTGTTGGATACAAGAAGAGGCAGGGAAGGTATGCCAACAAAATAGAGGAGTGAAACCTCCAATCGAGAAGAACCGGCATAACCTTCCAACATCGAAAACATCATAGAAGATGCGAGTGAACTCCGCTTTCGATGAACTCGAGCTTGTCGTCAAGATGACCATAAGCTCCAAAACTCACAAAGAGAAAAACCAAACAAGAACCAAGAAAGATGATGCAAGGATGCAATGGTTTGAGCTCTCTACGAATTATACGATCAAGCTACTCATCGAGAGCCCCCCTTGATAGTACAGCAATCGATCCTATAACCCGGTCTCCCAACTACCATCATGAGACCGGTAAAATAGAAAACCTATCAAGGGCAAACCTTTGCCTTGCACATGGTCCACTTGAGCTAGATGATGACGATCTTGACTCCCTCAAGTTGGACAACCTTTCTTGGTTGCGTTGGCTCGATGAAGACTAGTTGATTGCTCCCCCATACTCCACTATGGGTGAGCCACTCTTCCGCACATCTTCACAAGTCCATTGTCACCACAATGGACGGCAAGCTTCAAGCATTTGATCTCTTCATGATGCTTCACTTGAACTTGCACACCGCAACCTAACCCCACAAAGAACTCTCACGAAGATCATGGGTTAGTACACAAAGCGTAATTGACAATGCTTACCACACCATGGGATCGCTTGATCCCTCTCGGTACATCTTCTATGCTTTGTGAGTTGATCAAGTTGATTCACTCTTGACTTAGTCTTGATCAACCTTGAATCTTTTCAACTCTCTTCATTTGGATGATGTCTTGAAGATATACATGAATGATCACACAATCTTCTTCTCCAAGACATGCTTGCAATAAGCTCAACTCTCACATGACCAATCTTTGGATAATTCCTTAATAACACCTTGGTCACCACATAAACTCCTTGAAACCAACACATGAACTTCAAGAAATGCCTATGAACTCCCGTATAAATGGAAATGGCCCGCGGGCCCTAGCAGGCCGGAATAAATGTCAATTTTGTCTCGGCCCTTTTACTTGACGGGCCAGTAAGAGGCCGAAAGTGCTTTGGGCCAGAAGAGGCCCAATTTGTAAACTAGGCTTTTAACAGGCTGAAAGTCGCGTCGGGCTGAAATTCTGCCCTGTGGAACGTGGGCCGCAAATGGACCCAAAATCAGGTTGCACCGTCAAAGGCCCAACTGTTGTGCGGGCCATTAACAGCCCGAAAGACAAAATGGCTAGGAATTGGCCAATTTATCTAATGGGCCGAGGAAAGGCTGAAAGTCACAACGGGCTAGAAGTTGGCCCAACTGCAAAATGGGCACAGAAAAGGCCGAAAGACATACCGGGCCATTAATAGGCTGGAACTAACGATGGGCTGCTAACAGGCCGAAAGAAGGTCGGGCTGTAATTGGGCCCAAAGACGTAGCGGGTCCTTAATGGGATGGAACTGATGATGGGCTAGAAATTGTGAAATAGAATGGGCCTTTGATGGGCCGATTCTGTGTAACTTGTATGGGCCGTGCTTGTGAATGGGCCTGACTCAAGTTGGCCGCCAATGGGCCAACCCGCTTATTTTGACGGGCCCGGCCTTTTAACCTAAACGGGCCATTGTTGGGCCGAGCCACGTGTTGATGTACCATAGGCTCGTCCCGTCCACTCGCTTGATGACACCTGTCCCAACCCGGAGCTGACACATGGATACTAAGGCGAATTAGAATTTTACATGTGGAAAATCCCCATTAGTTCGAGCGGTTAACGGGTTATCGGATCCAAACCGGAACCCGATAGCTTAACGGCGACCCGTTACGGTGGATGCCATGTGTCGGTTACCCTTGACGAAAGCAGTTCCATGACGCGCTATTTATCGCCATGGAAGTGGACACTTCCATGATGATAATTTTGGTATTTTCATGGAACACTTCTACGACAGCACAGGAGTACGAGGGTTCACTGGTTCGGCTGCGATGTGAGGCTGTCGTCACCGCAGGGCCTGGCCAGCGGTGGGAATAGTAGGGGGCAGTGAGGCCTCCGTGGCAGCACAGCTGGCCACGGGAGGCAGGAGCATGCGGCACGACCGGCACTGCTTTGGGCGGCTGGAGCAAGAAGACCAGAGGTTGAAGAAGCACTACGGCCGTTGGATGGACATCGTACGGTCACTGGAGCTAGAATCGTTCATATTGACTAAGTTGACAAAGCCCTCCGTCCCCGTCAACTTAGTTGGCCCACAAGTCATCCTCCCACTATGGTGGGTCCCAGCTAGCAGGGGGGTATTCATTTTTTTGTGCGTAATAAGGAGGCACTTCCTTGCGTGCGAAGATATAGCTGGTGGGTCCGACATGTCAGCGGGGGGAACTTTTTTTCGCGAAATACAGAGGCCCTTCCGGTGGGTCCCAGCTGTTAGGTGGAGGAATCATTATTTTGCGCGTACAGTCCACGGCCGATGGATGTCGTTCGTCGACCATGTTGACCAGTCCACGCCGAGAGCACCATGGCGGTGGACGACGGCGAGGCCTAGGAAGGGAACGACACGGAGCCAGGGAAGACTCGCCAATGGTTGCCCACGCGGTGGGGAGTACGAGGGTTTACTGGTCCGGCTGCCGTCGCCGGAAAATAACAGGAGGTGTGGGTGAGTAGAGGAATGGCCTGGCCAGCAATGAAGTAGGGTGGGGCGGTGCGGCCTGTGCGGCAGCACAGCCGGCCACGGGAGGCGGGAGCAGGCAGTCCCACCGGAGCTGGTTTGGGCGGCTGGAGCAAGAAGATCAGATAGTGAAGAAGCAGCACGGCCGTTGGATTAACATCCAATGGTCACTGCTGCTAGAATCGTTTGTGGACTAAGTTGACAAAGCCAAAGTACACGTCAACCTAGTAGACCCACAAGTCAGCCTCCAAATCTGTCCCAAACAGCATACAACCCGAAATTTCTAGCCAGATTCAAATTAATTTTAAATCTAAATATACCTTAATTTAAATTCAATGAAATTTTACCCGCACAAAAACAATGAAATTTAAAATATCAAAATCCGAAAGAAAACAATATTTTGGAACTAATTGCCTGTTTGCTGTATTTTTTCATTTTACAGCCCATTTATTATTACTTATAGCCCATTTCTTATTACTTATAGCCCATTTTCTGGGCAAAATGCATCCCTCCTCGTCTTGAAAGATTTCCGGCCCAGCAGGGCGTAGAAAAGCAAGTAGGCCTACGTTGGTTATTCTGCAAAAAACAAAATAGCTGGCTAGCCATTTTCAGAAAGGAAAAAAACAAACTGGGCTGGTCATGTGCTAAACATATGAAATAAAAGCCTGGGCTAGACGGGCCACGGGTCCCGCATAACCCAGTTGATACCCTTCTCCGTCCCAAAAAAACAAAATTACTGCGCGCGCTGCTGGGTCCCTACTGTCATCCTCACCATGTACAGTCATCTCCTTATTCCTCTCGGTTGTTGACCATGTTGACAACACCGGAGGGTGGCGCCGCGGCGAGCGAACCAAGGCGGAGGACGATGGTGAGGCCTCGGACGGGAACGAACAGGAGCCGGGGAAGATCACAGCCAGCCGTGGGAGGCGGGAGCAGGCGGTCCCGCCGGCGCTGGTTTGGCTTTGGCGGCTCGTGGAAGAAGAGACTGAAGAAACGTGACAGACGTTGAATGTCAATCCAACGGTCAAGGTTGGGACAATCGTTTGTTGACTAAGCGGACACCAAGTAGCATACTTTTTTATATATAGGAAGAAAACTGCGAGGAAAATGCGTTCGTCTGCCGTCCTCCTCACAGGGAACGTTCGCCACATAAGTGACTAGCACCCTTGGTTTTCAACCGAGAGGTCTTGGGTTCGAGTCCCAGGAACTCTCAATTTTGTCCTCCTTCCTTCGTCGCAAAAAAAGGGAAAGAAAATCAAAGACTTGGGAAGGCGTACAGAACAAGCTAGTGTACCAGTAAAGAGACGTTGCCGAGTTTTAGAAAAAAGAAAGACGTGCTCCTGTAGCTGGTTCGAATCCAAACCTAGACTATGACTATATATGGTGCTATGCTACTCAGCAAGTAATGAAACTGACATATCCAACGTCCGCTTCTCCTCTTCTCTACTTACTCTGCCTAGCATCAGAAGCTCTGGCCGCAGCAACCATGTCCGCTGGCTGCTCGTCCACCTGCTCTTCAGCTGGCAACAACCAGATATGCGCCAAGTCGCCACCCGTACCATCACCTGTGGGTCTCATCACACCCCCGCCGGCACGCGCACCGCAGCCGATTGCTCATCGCAACCCGCTGCCGTTGGTGTGGTGCCACTGCTGCAAATCACGCAGAGTCATCCGTCGCGTCTCAACCACAATCCGCAACCCTGGACGAGTCTTCTACAAATGCCCGAATCATGGGGTAATAATATGTTTAAGTGTTGTTCTGCTGCTTTCAGTTGCTGATTTTTAATAGTTTGGTTGATGATCTTCCAATTTGATTCGTGCAGAAAAGGGAAGATTCGTGTGATTTGTATTTCTGGGAAGTTGCTGATGTGGGGGAATGCAACTACGCTGATTATTTGGCTAGCCGAGGAATCCCAATACCAGCAGGTTGGGGTGTTGGACAAGTAACTGAAGGAACGACAGAAGAGGAAGATGCAGAGCAGAAGGTTAAAGACGCAGTTCCTCTGATCATGGCCAAGCAACAGCTGCTGAACGGCCTTGACAGCAATGAGGATATGAAAGAGCTTGTGAAGATAATGGGCAAAATCGATGTGCTCTGTAGGATGATTGCCTCTTTATTTGCAGTGTATGTAGCACTCGTTATGTATTCAGTGGCTACGACATGAGCACTTTGCTGAAACTAGTAATGAATGAAACCTGTGTAGCAGGCTGGGCGTAGTGTTGTGAATATCTAATGATTTCTATTAACGGAAATCAGGGGGTATCCCCTTTTGCTCATATAAATAAATAAATAGCAGATGCCCTGTCGGGTCAGCTTTGTTCTCATTCGAAGACATCGAGCAAATTGCAGTCCAACAGCAAACTATGTCATCAAATTCAAGTTTCACAGCAAAATATGAGTACAACTAAACAACAATGTCATCATGTTTTAGTTGTCATACAATCACCAAACACAAATCATCATACATAACAACTGATGTTCTCACAGCAAAATACTAAACAACATGTTCATCAGGTTTCAGTTGTCATAGCAAACACAATTTCACATAGTAGATAAAAAAACGTCTTCTGACAGGAAAATATGACAAAAGCAATGTAATCATCATCCACAGCAGCAGCGTCAACATCTTCGCCATGTGTATCAGTCTGAATCGTAATTCCCCACGGTGTCATCTTCTTCTTCGTCCTTAACGTCCTCGAACGTTGGCTTCTTCTTGATCAACTCTTGTATGTCCATAGCACGACAGGCAATCTTTTCGCCGGCGTCATTGACGTGATGGTTCTCAAAGATATTAGGAACATCTGTGTTATCTTGTACATCAGGAGCAGTGTAAGCATCATCTTGTTGTGCAACTTCATTAAACGAATTCGTCTGCTCAAACCTTTGCAATACTCTCCAGTCATCGCTACGTGCAAATGTGTCTTCCAAGAAAAATATCTGTGTTGCTTGATTTGCCAAAATAAAAGGCTCGTTGGTCTGGTACGCCGCCTTGACATTGATGGATTTGAAATAATCATCAGCTCTGGGTTTTGCGATCCTGGAAAACAGGTTATACCAACGACAACACAACAGAACCACACACCGATGATCCTCGAAACTGGAGATATATTGCAACTGAACAATGTCTGTTATGTTAGCATACATTTCAGTTGTCTCATTGTCATACATATCCGTGCTCATGATGGCACTGTTTTGTGTCTTCCTGCCTTCGTCTCGTGCAAGGGTGTTGTAGCGCACATCTCCAACAACGCAAGATTCATAATGTCTTACCCGAGTATCAGGACCCATTGCTAGTGAGTAAAGGGCATCATCAACTGCCTGCCCATCCTCCCGCATCTTCTTAACCTATGGTTAGAAAATAGACAAGCTGATCATCTTATGTACTCAATATATTAAAAAAACTGACAGTGCACTTCAAAAGCTTACATGGTTCTTGAACCATTTCACAAATCCTGCCATAACCAGTTTGTCAATGTTTCTTGGATTTTGCGGCAGTAACTCCTCTTTGTAGATGCTGCACAACATAGTGATCGCGTCAAACATCTAAATATATAAGAATGTGCTGCAAGTTTAGTAGATTACGATGTATAAGCTGCAGTACTTCACTTACTTGATATAAGGTAGTATCTCAGGACAGTTATTCAACACATACCAAACCATTTTGTCCAAATCTTTAGGTTTGTCCTCTTGTCGACTCTTCCCTGTAACTCGAACAGAATAATCGAAAACATTGAGCCCGGGATTGTCTTCACCCACCTCTTTGCTAAGCTGATCAGTTGTTTCAATGTATTTTGAGCAGATGTCAACGCTTCTGTAGCAATATAGGCCTCTGCAATGGAACCCTCGGGTCTAGCTCTGTTCCTAACATAGCCCTTGAAAGTGCCTAGCCGCCTTTCAATAGGGTACATCCAGCCATACTGTACTGGACCTCTAAGTAGTGCCTCATCAGGTAGATGAACAGCCAAATGCACCATCACATCAAAGAAGGCTGGAGGATATATCTTCTCAAGGTCGCATAGGATAGTTGGTATCTTGTCTCTAAGACGCTCCAAAGCATCTATCCTGATATTCCTACTGCAGAGTTCCCTGAAGAATTGTCCCAACTCTGCAACTGCTCTGTATAAGTCAGGGCGGCCCAATCCTCTAAGGATAACAGGTAAAACCCTTTGAAGTAGGACGTGGCAGTCATGAGTTTTCAACCCTTGTACCTTGTTTCCATCTGCACTGACTCTCCTTTCAGGGTTGGAAGCAAATCCATGTGGGAATCTCACACGTGACAGGACCTCGCAGAATTCTTTTCTTTTTACCTTGTCCAAGACGTACACAGCTGGTGCCATATCCCGTGGTTTACCTTCATCTTGCACCTGCAAATCCTTTCTGATACCCAGGTGTGTCAAATCAATCCTAGATTTTAAGGTATCTTTCGTCTTGCCTTCAATATTAAGAAGTGTGCCGATAATGCTGTCACATATATTTTTCTCGATTATGCCGCAGATCCAAATCTTTCCAATACTCCAAGTCCCACAAAGTGGACCTGCGGGTAAACAATAATCTCTCTTCTACCCTGCCACGCTTCCTTTTCCCGCTACCATTACCAGGATGGTTTCCTGGTGTAATATGCCTGACCTTCTCTAATTCCACTTGCAACTCATCGGCGGTGAGCCTCTTTGGCGCATCACGGTTTTCATGCTTTGCATTGAACACATGTCTTCGGTATTTTCTAGGATGCGGCTTGTCCTTGGCAAGGAAACGACGGTGTCCAATGTAACAGATCTTGCTAAGTATTGCGTATGACAGCGGATTCCTGTCACAGCGAACACATGCATTGTAACCATGTGTCGTTCGCCCTGACATAGTGCCCAAAGCCGGATAATCATGGATGCACCAAATTATAACAGCACGCAGAAAGAAATCAGCTGGTGGGCTGCTATATAGGTCTCGAGTGAGAACACCCTTCCATAGCTGTTGAAGTTCCTCCACAAGAGGCTCCATGAACAAATCAAAATCCTTTCCAGGACTTTTTGGACCTGGGATGAGCAAGGCCATCATGTAGTTTGATTCTTTGGTGCAGACATTTGGAGGCATGTTGTAAGGGATAACAAGCACTGGCCACATGCTATATGTGGCGCTCTGGTGGCCAAATGGGTTAAATCCATCTGAAGCTAAGCCAAGTCTAATGTTTCTCGGGTCAGCAGCAAACTCTTTGTGTTTATCATTGAAGCTTTTCCACTCACTACCATGAGATGGATGGCTCATTACATTCTGATCTCTGTACTCCTGGTTCCTAGAATGCCACAGTACATCCTCTCTTGTTTCAGCATCATGAAACAACCTCTGCAATCTTGGTGTAATTGGAAAATGTCTCAGAACATTATGAGGAATCCTCTTCACAGCATCGCCATCTTTCCATCTTGATGATTTGCATTTCGGGCATTCACTTAAGTTGGCATAATCCTTCCGGAACAGAACACAATTATTCTTACAAACATGGATCATATCATATCCAATTCCAACTGCACGAAGGAAATTCTTCATTTTACTGTAGGTGTGTGGCAGCTCAGACGCATCTGGGAAAGATTTGCGGAAAGCAGCCAACATCGCATCGAATGATTTGTTGGTCATCCGCTCAGATGTCTTCACCTGAAGAAAGGTGACCATAGCTGAGAATACTGACAGCTTATTTCCTGGGGTGACAGCAACGTTGCATTGTTCCAACATGCGGGCCCACCGTTTTTCTTCTGCAGGTGAAAGTTCACGGAATGCACGAGCATTTCGTAGCATTGTTTCAATGTTGGTCAAACTCACTGGCTCCGCCACCACCACCTCCTCCTCCTCTTCCACCTGAGCATCAGGCAGATCAAGATGGTGATCTGCTGCTTCCACGTAGTCAATAACATTGACGTTCACAGCTTCACCATGATGAACCCACCTAGTATATGTGACCGACATCCCATACAAGTGTAGATGATTTTGCACAGTTGACTGGGGTCTTGTAACTGAATTCATACAACTGCTACACGGGCAGAGCACATCTGATTTCGGACCACCGTACTCAGCTCTGATAAAGTTCATGAAGTTTTCAACCCCCTCGACATATGCAGCGGAGAATCTTCGAGCAGAAGTTATCCAAGTCCTGTCCATCTGTTAGACATACAAATTAGTTCTTCTACTAGATATTACAGGAAAAACATATATGCTTTTTTATGAAGTCCAGAAAAAAATACCTAGGTCGATGTCTAAAGCTATGGCAAGATATTTGGACGAGCAGATCTAAGTAACGAAATATATGTAAAGCTAATTCAGCAAACAGATTTGAGTGCCAAATTATGGCAGGCTGTTTCAGCAGTCAATGAGGCCGAGCACACAACCATCGAACTATCGAAGGCCATCGCAGCAACAAAGATCGAGTATAAAACGGTGTAGAGCTATTTCACCTAACAGATTGGCTACTAGACCATGGCAATCTATGTCACAATAAATATATGGCAGGATATTTTAGCAACTAATCGGCCTTGGCATGCCATCTCAGCTAAGCAGATTGAGTGCAGAACAGGGCAAGGAAGCTTCTTAAGCAGAGCATATTGACAGTAAACTACTTCGGCAAACAGTGAGATTAACAGCGTCTAACATTCAGCGCTACACCGACATGAACGGGGCCTCAGTCTAGAATGCGCGTATCGTGGGAGAAGCTGACCGCCGTGCGTCTCCACACGAACGTCGCCAACGGTGGCGGCGCTGACCGCCGTGCGCCTCCACAAGAATGTAGCCAGAGGTGGCGGCGCGGCTAGAGGACGGCAGTCTACGAGAGCGTACCGTGGGAGCGAGAGAATCGCCGAACCACGGCGCCGGCGTATCGGCGCGGCGGGGAGGGTGGCTTTGGCGGAGCGAATGGAGTGGAGGGGGACAGGGGGGAGTGGGTTTGGGGAATATTATTGGCTAGTTGGCCGAAGGGCGGTTGAGTCGGATTTGGGGGGAATTTTTGGGTGTGGGGGGGGGGGAGGATTTTCGCGCGGTGGGCGGGGGGAGTTTGGCGCATGGTCGGTTTCTCCAAGTGCAGTCCCACGTGTCAGTGAAGAGGCAAGCCGAAGCGCGTTCCGTTTGCGTGAGCCGTGTGTAGGACCGAACGTGTGTGGGGTGCAATGCGACCGCGACAGGAGTGTTGTGAGTGTACCGCGTTTTTTCCTTTTAAACTAGGTGCTTTGCCCCCTCAAAAAAAATTTGTTGCTTCGCGCGATCCATCGATACTACTACTAGTAATCCGGTAATCCGACTAAAACGGCACGGCCGGGTCTTTTCCCGCGCGATATGCCTGGGAGGTTGGCTTAGTTGGGTTTTTAGGACGAGTAAGCTACACCTACGTAATCCCAGTTACGTAATTAACGTAATGTGAAACGTGTGAGCTGTTGATTGTAGATTGGGAGGAGGGAGGGGCCCACCACCATGAAAATCAGGGGAGGAGAGAGAGAGGCAATTTACGTTAACCCTTTCGTAGGTTCCCGTAGATGTAGAAAGATGTGAAATGCGTGAATGTGTAGTGGACGTACTATTGGAGTGCTAAGATAATTTGTGTATGTATAGACCCTATGTGTTTATTTACTTCGCATGTTAGATTTGTCTCGGTTCAATAAAAAGCAGAGTTGGTGATGAATGGTGTGCCTGTCATCCTGCAATATAGGCCGTCCTATCTATATCTAACGGATAGGAAGGAAACTATGACAATTTTACCCGCACTCCTCTCCACATTTGCAGATAAGGCTTTCCCTCGTTCATCCTTTTCTCCCACAAGATCTTGATCTTCTGTGCAACGCACGGGCATCTTGCTAGTACTCCTACAATAGGTATATTATTGTGAAAGTTCATATACACCAGCCGAGATTAATGCAAACACGGCAGATTTTCATTACATTTCGAACTTTTATAGGACAGAAAAATAAAAGAAACCCGACCCTAAACCTATTCTACGGCGGCGACCGACGTCCTCCATCTGCGATCTCTATGTACGGGGGCGGGATTCAAGACCCGTGAAGTGAAGGTGCGGTCTCCGGCAAGGAAGAGTAGAACACGGGATACGGGCCGGCCAGTTGGCACACCATGCCCTGCCGCCTCCCATGCCCTACTCATCCTCGGAGGAGTCCCCGACCTCGGCGGTGCCGGACGTTGGACGGCGGCAAGTAGGACGCGTGGCTGACGGTGCTCCCGTCGTCGGCCGCCAGGGTGGCCACCGCTTGTGCGGTCGCGTCCGCGTCCGGCTACGCCGCTATTGCGTCGCGAGAGGCGACTTGAGCGAGGGCGGCGACCTCGAGCTTCATCCCCGAAGACAAGCTGTCCCGCAGAGCGTTCGCACTTGCGGTCATGGCAGATGTGGTGCCAGGTAGGAGGACGATGCGCTATGGTGTGGAGGTTAGCTGGGCGTTGCCGCTTTAAGTAGCGCATTCCGGTGAGGCCAAGCGTCCGGGTGCGTCATTAAGTCGCCGGAGTTGGTTCCTCGGGCACCGAGCCTCTTAACGACGACATACGAACGGACGGCATGAATGCGGGCAGCTAACGCCGGCTGGGAACGCACCGCGCGACGGCGCGAGGGACGAGGGTTTTGGTGTGCCAGGGTAGTCAGCTGCGGTCGTGGCAACGTTGGAGATGCCCTTTGCTCACATGCGATCCCCGCATGTCATTGAAAAAGCAAGACGACCCGGCATGGTCTCAGGTCCAGAGGATGAAGTTGGCCGCGCTACACCACTCCGCGGACGCGTCGCGGCGCCCCGTGCATCCTCGACGAGCCGGGTGCTGGGGTGTGTTTGGATTGTGGCCAAAGTGCACCTTACCAAAATTTTGGTCATGACCCAAAGATTGGTCTTTGTTTGGATGGTTGCCATTTTTTGGGCATGCCAATGAACTCTAGCCAACTCTAGTTCATTTTTCTTGCTAATGTCGGCCAAATCATGGGCAACCAATACCTCAACCAAATTTTTGGTCATGACCCAAAGATTGGTCTTTGTTTGGATGGTTGCCATTTCTTTGGCATGCCAATGAACTCTAGCCAACTCTAGTTCATTTTTCTTGCCAATGTCGGCCAAATCATGGGCAACCAATACCTCAACCAAAATTTTGGCTACCCAATGCTTTGATGGGGCAACCTTGGGCACAAACCAAACATACCGTTGGTCGTGCCACAACACTAACGCCACCCTCGGCACACTGAAACTGACCGTGTCTAGCGACGATATGAGCGTGTCGCTCACCGGGGTCGCCGTGTCCAGAGGCGGTGCTGGAGCTGCGCCCCGTTGTTGGCCCCAACGACCCACATGAACGGTTGTCGGTGGCGAGGAGGTCGTGGGCCAGCTCCTCCATTGGACTAGTCTGCGCTACGTCGTCCCGACGGGTGTGCCCCACATGTCGGTTTCCCTGTTTTCCCGGCCATATTCGAGCGTCAGTGCTCCGCGTTGCGCATTAGGCCTTTCACTATGTAGGCCAAGCGAGACAACTTATTGTTTATTTGAGCCGTTCAAGTATAATCATGTGGCGTTTGCTTATTTCTCATTCCTCTCCAACCCTCTTCTCCATCGATCGTGTCGCCCTCCAGCCAAGTCCATCCTCCTGCATGCCTCATTTGAACATTCCGCCGAGTATCATTCGCATGTACCCACCCAAGTCCTCTTTCAATAGATCTCCGGACCCCGAGATGAAATCGAGAGGGAACGAGTGGGGGCACGTGATACCTAAGGCGGATTCAAAATTTTGAACCGGTGATCATAGCATCCGCAAATCATATATAAAGGGTATTCAATGTTCATTTCGTTTTTGAACGTACAATATACTCCCCCTATCCTTTCTAGTTTACATATAAGTTTTATGTGTAGTCAAAGTATCTCTACTTTGATAAAAATGGTATCAACATTCAACAACGCCCAATCAATATTGTTAGATTCGTACGTACTCCTAGATTTGTACTCGAGATGGTTTCCAATTTGACTATTGACAAGATTAATAGTACATGGGATGTATAATGTGAAAATTATATCATTGGAAACTCCTTTCACATACGAATTTGACCGTATGCTTTGTGTAAGTTGCATGTCATATATTATTACTCTAACATTTGGTCAAAGTTAGCCTCGAAAAATGCATTAGACCCTGTATGCTTTGTGTAAGTTGCATGTCATATATTATTACTCTAACATTTGTGTAAGTTGCATGTCATATATTATTACTCTAACATTTGGTCAAAGTAGTATAGTGGAAGTGGATCCTCTGACGTAGGTATCCCTGCCTTACCCTCCCTTTCGGTCACTTACTGGCGGACCCCATGCTTGTTAGGCCCCGCATGTCAATTACTCAATGGGTTCGGCCACGTCAGGGGATCCTCATCCGTAGTATACTCCCTCTGTTTTTATTTACTCCGCATAAAATGGAGGGAGTGGTGGTATAATAAATGACGCGGCGGGGGAGGGGGAGGGACGTCGGTTTGCTCTCAACTGCGGTCCCACAAGCGAGCGAAAACGCAAGACGAAGCGCGTTCCATTCGGTGAGCGACATGGAGGGTCCAGCGTGCCGGGCTGCAACGCGAACGCGACAAGAGCGATGTACAGTCAAAACCGATTGACCGGTCGTCACCGGAACCACTATTCACACCAGAACCTTCGCTGCTCGACCTACGCCAGCCACTACCCTAAAACCACACCAAATCTCTAGCCCAGTCCCCCACCTTTCGATCCCCTAGCCCGCATCAAGCGTCCCCTAGTTCGCCGGAAAGCCATGGTGCGCTGCAAGATCACTTACTACAAGATGCTGACGCCGGAGCGCCGCGCAGAAATCACGGCGGCGGTCGGCGCCACAGACCTCCGTTCCCAAGCTCACTTTGCGGCGGGCCAATCCCCGAGTTCTCTGGAGCCAAGCTACGAGGAGGAGGAAGCCGATCCAATGTTCATGGCGGAGGTCGCGATGCAGAAGGCCCCCGATGGGTATGAGACGATGGACGTCGACTTCGTGCCGGCGTCCGAGTCTCCCATGGTTTGTTCACATGCGACAGCACGTGTCAGTGAGGGTGCGTTCCCTTGGTTGGGTTTGCGGCGTGCAGGAGCGACTGTGTGAGGGTGCGGCGCGACCGCGGCGTGCAGGAGCGACCGTGTGAGGGTGCGGTGCGACCGCGACAGCCGTGCGCAAGTGTACCTCCTTCTCATTTTTGAAAACTTTAGGCAAGCTTGGCAAAAAAGTGTGGCGAAGTTTGGCAATGCAAGGCCTAGACCCAAACAGGATAAGTACGTACGTACTAGGAGTACTAGTGTTAAAAAAGAAAGGAGGGTTTTCCTTCGCGGGATTTAATCGATACAAATCCTCGTTTCACGTGTCAATTAATGCATATCTTTTTCTCCAAAGACCAAATAGCTAACCATCTCACTCCTCATCGCTTGATTAATGCAGCGCCATGCAAACCAACCTTCTCACTTCCGCATGGATGCAGGGGATATTAATGTCCTTGGTTGCTAACCCCATCAATTTTGCCTCGATTAGTGTTAGTGGCCCTTTGCAAATTGTAATTTTGATATACTGGCCTTGTGTACAAAAAAATGGACGTAGTAACTATATTTGACTTCCTTCCCCATTGCGGTGACGTTGACGATATCTTTTTTTGGGTGGTTTGGCGAAGTGCGTTCGACGGAGAACACCATTGAGGGAGACCACGGTAAGTCATTCGCAAGTGCTGCCTGCAAGCCGAGACAACCGCCTTATTTGCATCCAGGAATTCCTTTACTAGTACTACTAGGAGTACTAGTGCGGTGAGATGGTTTCTCGAAGAAGACGATGGAGAAGCGGAGTCAGCGAAGAGTGAAATGATGGTTGCTTCGTCCGTGCTTTTGTGATTTGACGCCTCACTGCTTTGTGATTTGTGATAGAAGGGACAGGGGAGTAGACTCTGTGCTCTATACTGTACTACATGCGTCCAAGCATGGGAGAAAGAGGAGAGACGTTGCATTTTTCTATTCCTTCAATCAATCAATCAGGGAGCTTCGGTTCCATCTTTTTGGCTTTGGCAACACCGTCCACAATGGTTCCCACGATGCCAAAAGCTATTTTCACATTTGGCTACACATTGTGGATGCCCTTAACCGTACCACTTGGTTTTGCTCCTGTGTGCTATCTATACAAATCTCAATTATATTGATCTAAAAAATTATAGAATCAAGATTAGTAAAAAGGAGGTGATTTTGCCGCGCGGATGCCGGGGGAGGTTTCTTATTTGAGCAATGCTACATCCACGTAATGGTTTACGTAAAGTTACGAACTGAGGTGATGTGGGACTATTTGATTGGATTAAAGGAGAGGATTAGGCCCACCCCAACTGAAAATCAGGGGGGGGCATATATAGATTAGATGGAAAGTATACGTAGCAGCTACGTAGCCCTTTGTAAGTCTAGGATTAGGCTTCTTATTTTCGGAGGACGTTGTCCTGGCGGTTTGCTAACATGCGGTCCCACGTGTCAGTGCTTTACCAAGCCGATCCACGTCCCACATGAGGCAGAACAACGGCAGAAGCAACACGTGGTTAAGTTGAAGAAGATGAGGGAGAAGCGGATTCAGCAATGAGTGAAATGGTGATTGCTTCGTCCCTCCAACTTAACTGCGGGAAAGGTGCAGCTTTGTGATTTGATGCCTCATTGCTCATTACTACGCTGGCGCCATGACTGGGGTGCTTCACCCCGGCTGCTCTGCACTGTATTCCGGTATGGCACGTGGACCCGATAGCTTGATGTCCCACATGTCGGCGAAAGGGACTAGAAGATTTATGATAGCGAGCGCTTCACTCTTACGACGGAGGAGTAGACGACACGACGGCCCAGTGAACTGTCACTTGTACTGTATAGTACTATAGTTTTGCTGTTTCGCACGATCCATTGATACAAACCCGATTAAACAGGAAAGGGCGGGATTTTTCCCGCGCGGTAGATGATACTGGCCATACATTTCAAAGGCAATTTTAATGTATCCAAACTGAATAATTATAAGTAACAATATGATATCTAGTAAAACTAAAAACACATATGATTTATTGTGTTAGAGTGTAGTAGTAGTGCTGTATTGCATAGTTGTTAGATGTAACATGCGAGAACGTGTAGAGATGTAGTTTTGGAGGGCCTACAGAGAGAAAAGCGTAATACGGTCACCGAACTTCAGAATAAGCTGATTACGGTCACTATATACGTTTTGCGGTGATTATACGGTCACTTGCTCACAGTTCAGCATTAGATTGCACTCTGTTGACCGGCCAAATAGTCTGCGTGGCGCCATGTTGACTAGTTAAATTGACCACGTCCCTTGTGGGTCCCACCTGTCAGTTCGCATAGGCAAAAGGTCAGATAAACACAAATTTACGCAGGCGCGACAAGGCTCCAACCCGTGCGCGGGAATCACCTGGTTGTGTATGTGTCTGTCAGGGCCTGATGTGTGCGCATGCACATGTAGGTTGAGCACTTGAGCGTGAGAGTGTGTGTTGGTCGTGTGGTGTACTGGTGTGTGCATGGATGCGTGCGTGTGTGCGTGTGAGTGTTGCGTGCGTGCGTGTGAGTGTTGCGTGTGTGCGTGGCTGCGTGTGTACGTGTGAGTGTTGCGTGCGCGCGTGGGTGCATGTGTTTGTGTGAGTGTTGCGTGGATGCAGTTTGTGTGCATGCGTGCGTGTGTGTATAATCACCACACCAGCTCCTGTGTGTTAAAACAGATGGCTCAACATACCAACAAGGCCACCTTGTCCGTTGTGCCCGCGGTCATGACTTCGAACCACCGTCCAAATATTTTTTTGTCGTTTGTTTTCATTCTTACTAGCAAGATGCCCGTGCGTTGCACGTAACATCAAGATGCATTTGTATGACTTGTTTATCTTGTGAAAGAAAAGGATGAACGAGGGAAGGCCTTATTTGCAAATGTGGAGAGGTGTGTGGGTACCTTTTTGCAAAATTGCCATAGTTTCTTTCCTATCCGTCAGATATAAATCGGACGTCCTATATTGTAGGATGGCAGGCACACCATCATCACCAACTCTGTTTTTTATAAGAGTGTATTTTATAAGAGTGTAGATGTAGAGTAGATACAAGTCGACAGGTGGGCACGATGGTAGTGAGATAATGTGATGCAACACTAGAGGTGCCACATGGAGCATTTAACTGGTCAACTAGTCATGTCATGAGCAAATATAGAGTTGTACGGTGAGCCCGTGACTGTATAATAACCACTAAACTTAAATGGTGACCGTAATGAGTGGATTCTGAAGTCCAATGTACGTATCGTGCTTTCGCTTCAAATGCAATGATCGTCATTGCATATATCGCGAGAGAAAGATGAAACATGCGTGAATTTTCTAGGGGCTTACTTTTAGAGGACCTGGATATAGTTTTGTGTGCATACGTGAAAGGGGCGTACAGGGGGGTATGCGATGGAGAGAGAGATGCTCTTCGTTTCTCTTTATTATGACTAACTTTGTATATAGTATAAAAATATACAAATTCACAGTGCGGAATAAATATCATTGTGGGCACCATGCAATGCAAATTAGCGTTCGTACTCCTCCATATAACTTTGTAATGTTGTATATATGTAGAAACTCTAAAATAATTTTTTGGCCACACTTTATTCAAAAGGAATGTTGTATGCGAAATAAACGTGAAGAGAGGGCTTTTTAGATCAATGGGGTACGTGATGTAACATGTGTGAATGTGTAGTTGATGCATTTGGCGGGGTCTAGAGAGGTATGTGTGTGTATTACGTATTCGAGAGAGGCATGGATAGAGGGGCCGACGGGGGGGGGGGCGTTGGAGAGATAGCACGAGAAATGAGAGTGGTCTAGAGAGAGAGAGAGAGACGAATATGACGTCACGACAAGAGATTCCATTCCCTTGAGTGTGTATATGCACCAGGAGAAATTTTCTGTGTGTGTGGTGTTTGTGTTGGTATGTGTGGGTGTGAGAAGATAATGAGACATGGGGGCAGAGGGTGTGTCACCGCGTGAGGTCCGGTGGGTCGAGGTGAGGCCCTTCGTTCGGTTCCGACCTGCGCCACATTGGTCGGCCTGTGACGCATTTAGGAAGACCCATGGATGACTAGTCGTACAAGACAAAGATAGCAGAATTGTGAAGGACTCTGTGTCCACTGACAAAGCCGGCTAGGATTTGTAACCCTAGGTTCTCGGACTAAGGTAACCCCTTTATCTCTGATATTACTATTCATCCAACCTAACTTTAAGGGGCATCCTACAGAATGCTCTGCTAGAATCATACTCGTCGATTAGGAAGAGAGGTGTGAGACAATGCGTGAGAGACAGGCGTAAAGATAATGTGCGTACATGAGACACGTAGGCAGGTCCATGTATATAGAAAGGGTCAATGAGGATTGTGCGTGTGTATGTTTGCGAGAGGAAGAGTGCTTGTGATAAAGGTTAGTGAAAACAGTTGTAAATGGTTACGAGAGGGAGGGAGGGTTATATCTAGAGCATGTGCGCGAGAAAGACACCTTGGGAGAGTGTGTGTGAGCATGTGTGAGAGACCACCGATGGAGAGTGAAACTACACGTAAAAGACTGCTCTACACATTGATTAAAGATATAAATTGTATCCAAATATTAGGATGGGATCATGATATTTGCAATTCGCGTAAGGAGCGGTCATTGATCCATCAGACATCTAGATTCTATCGAATTTGAGCATGTCTATGTTATTATTCGACACAATTGATCCACATAGTTAGTATTTTGAACTCCAGACAATGCATCGCTTTAGCAATTGAATATAAACGTGAGTATAGTTCATGTTGTGTGTGTAAAGCACATTATACATACAAAAGTTACACAATGGACATTATAAATAGTTACCTATGAACTAGCATACATTTGAATTCAACTTAAGGTGGTTTAAAAAAATCGAATTCAACATGAAGTCCATTCAATTATTTGAATTTGATATCATGGCATTTGTAAACCATACCTAAATTATGGGGGCACCAATCTTTGCTCTGATTTTGTACATAATAGCATATGTAGTCGTGTACAAAATAGATTCAAATTTAGCTCCTCCATTCCAAAATAATCGTAGTTATAGGATTTTCAAGTGTCAAATTTTCAAAAAGAAGCGGATAATTTAATGAGGTTTTCAAACATACAAGGTCAAATATAACGTTGTCTATTTAGGTCAATCCTCATAGTTCAAGAGTACTCTAAACGTGAATGCTTGTGTTTCAAAATTTCAAACGAAGCGCCAAAAGAGCCTCTACTCGCCCGAAACCGCGTGAGACCAATGTTTGGTAGTACAAGGAAATTACTTTTCTAATAACTCTGACCCGTGAAACCTACCGGCCCGATGTCCAAAGGTCTAAACCGGGGTAGGTTTGTAGCTTCATCTAGACACCACGCAACCGCATCCGAAAAACATTCATACACAATGGCCGCCTAAGCACACATGCGCACGGCCGAAATCGCTCCCGCCCACTATTTGGGACACCTGGGATTACCATCCTACCCTCGACCCGCAGTAGGTCCAAAATTTAAGAGGGGGGCAAAGTTTGTACTTTCCCCAAATTTCAAACAAGCGCGTCCCATCTTCTGTTCAAAAAAGCCAAAAACAAGCGCGTCCCAGACCGAAACATGGTTCCCCCACCCGTCCGATTACCCATTCGTACTCCGTGGGCGTCAAAACTACCTCTCCACCAGCCGCGAAACCCCGGCGTCCTCCGTCCGCCACCCCATCCCACCCATCAACCGCCGCCCTCCTCCATCACGCCGGAGCCGATACCCCGACGTCGTCATCCACCGCAACCTCAACCGCAACGCCCTCCACGGCTAGTAGTTGAAGCCGAGGCCGAGCCGTCCGTACCCGAGCCAGTTCAACCACGCCGTCCCGCGCCTCACCGCTGCCGCTCCTACTTCGCCACCCTCCACCGTACCGGAGCTGTTCCTGCTACGCCGTCCTTCGCCGCCTCGGATCTGCTTCCCCTCCGCCGACATACGGCCACAGCAACACAGTCAACAATTTGGCCATGGGTTCGTCCAAGCCTGCACCCTCCAGAACATCGGTTTCCCCGGTAAAGAGAAGAAGATCGGCGCGACATGTGGAGGTGACCACACCGGCAACCGAAAAAGGTACTCCTCTTCCCTTATTCGTGCAAATCTTACGTCTCTGCTTGCACGGTATTCATCCCACAGAAGACACTAGTTGACCGCTTCTTCTTGATACTAGATGTTCCTAGTAACTCGCGATGCACAAGGTTTCTCCTCATATACTATTTCACCTTAGCTAGAGGTCCGTCGCCCCCCTGAATTTCAATTTCTGGCCAGTTGTTTCCCAATTAACGGAAGCATTCCCCGGCGTAACAGGCGCTAGTACGCCTATTACGCCGGGGAAGCAGCGCCTTGGTGTTTATCTTAGGGGCGTGTGCGGCCTAGAGCTACTGGCGCCCGATCTGGAGGTCGGCCGGGATTAAAGGGATGGCCTGGGGGCGCTGCCAAGCACGGCGGTGGTGTGAGGTCGATGGGAGGGCGGCAGAGGCAGGGGTCTGGGCTGGTGGTCGCTGGCGGTTCGGGAAAGATCGTCAACAGTGACTGGCGGGAGGTAGACGAAGGCCATCTGCCCGTTCCTTATAGATCAGACGGTTCATTAAAAAAATCGACTGACCTATTTATTTTCAGTCAACTGTTATCTTAGATATGACCACATGTGGTGGTGTGCTGGAGGAGTACCTGCATTTCCTATGCTCATATATTACAAAATCATACGGAGTAGAATCTAATTTTGTTTTCCATGCAATGTTGTAGAGCTATCATATGTCTCCTGTCATTTATTTTTCAGCCACCTGCTATCTGCTACTTTTACAATGCACTAGTTCTGCACACACTTCACCCTTACTCTCACTATTGTGTTTTTATGCAAGGGTATTTCAGACTCTGCTGCCATGAGAGAAGCCAAAAAGAAAAGAGAGAAGTCGCTCCAGCTTCGTATGCGGGTAGGCAATACACGTTACAACGCTATAAAGGGTGCAGTGTCAGCAGATGGAGACGGTAAACGTAGCTCTGGAGTTGATGACCTCGCTCGCAATGAACCACCATCCCAGGTGCTTGCTTTAACTTCGCGGTGTCATATGTGGTTGCATGTTCCATATGGTGTCTAGCTTGTATTCGAAAGGCCGAAGTCGGTAAGATAAGGAAAGATATTTTTTTACATGAACCACCATCCCGTGAGCACTAGAAGACAAATAGCTAGTCAGGGCACTGGCCGAGCCAGTGACAAGCCCAGCAAAGATAGGCATCACCTAGAAGCCAACTAAAAAGCTGTGATGGTGGCGAAGCAGCCCGCCTCCCACCAGGCTCTCAGGTCCTAGATGATCATGCTCACCACTCCAGCCGGATGTCTAGCTTGTATTGCTTCCAATTTGGTTAAATTGCATCTGCTTAGCTTACACATTATACCTTTGAATATGACATGCCTTTTTGTTTCTGGTACATACTAGTACATCTGTGTATTAACCATGTTCTTACATCAAACTAATGTTCTTGTGTATCCCTCATCAATCACTTATGACGAGGCAGGCAGGCAAGGGGACTACTCCTCATTTAAAGAATGCAACGTCAGCCTCCCGACATGATTCTCAAGAAACAGAAATGCTAGATGAAGATAGTGAACGTAGCTCTATAGTTGATTACAGCATTTCCCTACACTAGCATCGCAGGTGCTTGCTCTAACTTGGCAGCGTGATATGTGGTTGCATGTTGCATATGGTGTCTAGATTGTAATTCTTCCAATCTGGTTAAACTGCATGTGCTAGTCTGCTTAGCTTATACATTATACCTGTTAATGTGACATGCCTTCCTCTATTTAGTACATAGTACATCTGTCTATTAAGCATGTCCTTACATAAAACTATTGTTTTTTTTGTATCCCGCATCAATCAACATGACGAGACACCTTTAGTATATGCAGTGCGATATTAGTTGCATCTTTCATATGATTTATAGCATGCGCTGCTTCTAATTTGTTGAAATTCCATTTATGATGGGACGCTTTTAACTTGGCAGAGTCATATTGGTTGCATCTTTCATGTGTTATCTAGCTTGCATTGCTTCTTATTTGCTGGAATGGTTTCTGCTTAGTTTACACAAACAGTTGTGAACATGCCATGCCGTCCTGTTTTTCATACATATTCCATCCTGGTATCATGTGTTTGCCTTACATCAAAGTAGTGATTTTCAGTATCATGCATGAATGAGTTCTGAAGAGAGAATTTTATTGCTTTTTCTTGTCGGCTTTACTTGACAATTCAAAATCAATAAAGCGGAAGGAAGTTAGCAAGGCAGCGGATAAAGGTGCTCCTTCCGAACGGAGGGCCTCTACAGTTTCTACTGCTCCACACCCCCAAGATGATTTCCAAGACAACACATGCATAGACACTCAACAAAGCTGTGTTTATGATGAGCACGTCTCCCCTAGTGCAGCATCACCGGTGCTCCCTCTAACTTGGCACTGTTATATGTGGTTGCATGTTATGTGTGATGTCTAGCTTGTATTGCTTCTAATTTTGTTGAATTCCATCTGCTTACTTTACACATTATACTTGAATAAGACACGTGTTCCTGTTTCTAGAACATACAATATCTGTCTATCACACCATGTTCTTACATCAAATTACTACTGTTGTGTAACCTGCAACAATCACTTATCATAAGACACGTTTGACTTCGGAGTGTGATATTGGTTACATCTCACATTCTTTTCTAGCTTGTACTACTAATTTGTTGAAATGGCACTTATGACGAGACAGTTTTAACTTGGTAGAGTGATATTCGTTGCATCTCTCATATGGTGTCTAGCTTTCATTGCTTCTAATTTGTTGAAATGCCTTCTCCTTAGTTTACACATCATAAGCTGTGAATATGCAATGCTGTGAATATGCAATGGCACTAATGACGAGAGACCTCTAACATGGTAGTGTGATGTTGTTTGCATCTTGCATATGATTTATTTCTTGTACTGCTTCACATTTGTTTAAACGCCATTTATGATGAGACACTGTTAACTTGGCAGACCGATATTTGTAGCATCTTTCATATGGTGTCTACCTTCCATTGCATTGCTTCTAATTTGGTGAAATGTCTTCTTCTTAGTTTACACATCATAGTTCTGGTTATCTCTTCCGTCCTGTTTTTCATACATATTACATCCTCCTATCATGTGGTTGTCTAACATCAAAGTTCAGTTCGTATGCATCACACATCAATTTGTTCTGAAGAACTAAATTGTTATTAACATGGCACAGAGAAAGAGGAAGAAACACAGAATGGCAGGGAATGAGAAGCGGATGAATCCTGCAGATTCTGCTGGTACTGATGGTGCAATAGAAGGTCAAAGTCCAGCGGAAAATTCTACAAACACGGCATCCCATGCTACACGAGTTGCAAAAAAAGCCAAACAGAAACAAATAGCTGCCACCAAACAAGCAGAGACAGCCCTAGTTCTTGCAACACCTACCACAGTACTACCAGCTGCACGACTTACTCGTGCGTCAACTGAGCTAGCAGCACGTTCCCAAGCTCCCTTGCCACCTGACACTACTTCCCAAGCACTCTTGACACAAGACGAGTTGGCAATATCAGATGAACCTTGTGAGCTTCAACAGCAAGAAGGTAGTTGCTGGAGTCAAGTTACAGTTGCATGCTTCTTTTTATGTAGTCTCACAGTTTGATGTACACTAACACTTCCTATGTTCGTTGTTGGACTAGCACCTAGGCGCAAGAGGAAACAAACATCAGGGATAATGCTCGATAGGTTAACTAAATCTAGAGGAGGAAGAATGGAGATCCGTTTTGAGGCGGGTTTAAAAAGGCCACGTGATGTTACAGAGTCAGCCAAGTTAGTATCAGAGGCAGCGGTTGCCGTTAGGTGTCATGTACGTATCCTCCCAACATGGATTCAGTACAGGAATGACAAAGACGAAACCCAGTTCAACACCTTCCTCGACCATTTATCTGTAAGTATGGTTATGTATGGAAACTAGTAATATCGTCTTGCTCTGTCCCATACTTTCTAGGTTGCTGATAATGAGACTCCCATAATTTTCAACAAATGAGGTTCAAGTTGGATAGCCAAGATGATGCAACCAGACAAGCTTGCACCCATGTTTTCAAGTCTGCTCTGCGACAGTATCGGTATAACTTGAGGAAAACTCACTTTGAAGGCAAGGCTAACAGTGAACTTTCCCAAACATCTCCAGTGGAAAATATATCGGATGAAGACTGGAGGGGCCTTGTTAAACACTGGTCTGATCCGAAGTATCAGGTACATTATATATATGTGATCAGATCACATGTTGAAGTCCTATTTACGCATGTGCCACACAAATCTATCTTCTTGTAGGTGAACTGTTCAAAGAACAATGCCAACCGTACGAAAGTGAAATTCCAACAGACGACAGGATCTCGTAGCTATATTGCACACTGCGAGGCTCTTGTAATTAGCTGCTGTTTCACTCTTTTCGCTGTACCATATTATCAGATCTATATTGACTTGTTCGAAATGCAGAGGAAAGCCCGCAAGGACCAAAAAGTACCTGAACCAAATGCTATGGAAATCTTCAAGGACTGTCACACCAACAAGAAGAAGGGCATGACTACACCAGTCAAAGCCGCTGTTGTAAGTCCTTAATCCTCATGCCTTTTAACTACTACTTACTCTGACTTGTGCCTTGAACTGCATGGTTTGCAACCAATGTCTATTACTCTTTTCAATTTTATACACAATTGTCTTAGCGTATCATTGCACCTTACAAGGTTTAAAAGAGAGGAGTGGTGTTCCTTTGATCTTGACCCGTAATCTAGTTCCGTGCTGGACTTGCCCACACAACGTTACAATTGCCTGTTTGTCCGTTCTCAGTTGTTTTGTGATATGAATGATGTCATACTATGCTTACCGTAGTATAAACTTCGTCTCTTTATCCTTAGCCCTCAATACAATGTGAAGAAATAGACAATACATTAGAGATGGTACATGGTCATATGTTTGGAACCTGGTTTTATTATGTACTTTGCAATAAAATACAACTAATATTTTACATGGGTTCACCAGAATAAGTTCTGTATATAGACCAAAGCTATTTTGTTTGGTTTTGCTGCCTCCTTAATATCTTCTGTTCTGGTACTACTAATGTAAAACCTCAACTTTTCAGCGAGCTATGGAAAAAATTGTGGAACCGCCACCTTCTGAAGGTGGCGAGGCAACTATAACCGGAATGTCAGCTCTTCCTGCAGTGGGTCAGTACCTGTCCACTAACAGTGCCAAAAGCACGTTCCTGCGTAATACTGGGTTGGTTGTTAAGGCAATATCGTCCAAACTGCCTCATGATCAAGATATGCAAGCTCAAAGCAATGTTGTATCTGCGCTCCAGACACAAGTCCATTCCCTAACAGAGGCCCTTTGTGAAACAAGGAGAAACATTGCTCAATGTCGTCAAGATATGCATGGTTTTGAAACCAGACTATCAGACATTTGCTATGTTGTTCAGGAGCCTAGGGGAAATGAAGGCGAGGGTTATGGTGCTCCATCGGACAATACATCATGAAAACGTATCAGTCAGGTCAAATGAACTGAGCTTCTGAACTTCTGGTGGTGCATTTATCTGCTAGACTGTTAAGTTTTATGCCAACCTTCCTTTTGTTATATAGTTGTAATTTGTTTTGGTGCGATACAAAATTTATTCTTAACGTGCAGCCACCGGCTGAAGAAAACAACAAGCCATTTTTGTATAGTGTAGGGTGTTCCCTATATTTGCACTGGTGGCGATCTTTGATGTCGAGTGGATGTAATCTGTGCAATCGCCTTAATAGCCTAGCGTTAGTTTCGGCCTTATTTATTTCCTAGTCTTCTTTTTCCCTGGTTTGCTAGTGGCCGCAACTACCATGGGCCATATACGGGCCGTAGGATCCATGGGTCTCCTACGGGCCGTCGGATAAATGGGTCTACATGGGCCGTAATCGGGCGTAATTGGTATCGGCCCAGCACGGTAACAGGCCGTAGGACAACAAAGGCTTAATTCTGTCACAGGCATAACGGGTCGTTAATGGGCCAGAATATAGGACGGGCTGGAAACGGCGCAACGGGTTAACAGGCCAGAAACGGGCCGACTCTTGCCATGGGCCGAATTTGGCCCATTAGGGTAATAGGCCAGTAATGGGCCGACTCTTGCCATGGGCCGAATTTGGCCCATTAGGGGAACATGCCAGTAACGGGCCGACTCTTGCCATTGGCCGAATTTGGCCCATTAGGGGAACATGCCAGTAACGGGCCGGAAGTAATCGAGGGCCGAAAAGGAGTCCAAGAACGTATGGGCCGTCAATAGGCCGAAAGCTAACACGGGCTGGAAACGGCCCATGTAAATCACGGGCTGTTAACGGGTATAAAGAAAATTACTGTTCATTATGGGCTAGAGTCACCGTGGGCGTGTAAAGGGCCGAAAGATACGAATGCCTCATATGGGCCGAAAGACGTCGTGGGCCATACATGGGCCGAAAGTGAAATGGATTGGTGTTATATTCGACGGCCCACATGACGTTGTTGGGCCGATTTCCTTTAGGCCCTAACGGGCCGTGAGTTAACGGGCCGTAAAATGGGCTATTTGCGAAGAGACCGTTAACAGGCTTTTCATGGGCCAACCCGTTAACTTTTGACCAAGTCAAACAGGCCGGCTTTGTAAGCTAAATGGGCCAGTGGTGGGCCGTGGCATGTGTCGACATATCATAGGCGCCTATCTGACCCACTGACGAGCTGACACGTGTTTCGTCCGGCCAATAAGAATTTTACACGTGGAAATTTCCCATTGGTCGGGGCTGTTAACGGGTTATCGGATCCAAAACCCAACCTGATAGCTTAACGGCGTTCCGTTACGGTGGATGCCACGTGTCGGTCACCCTTGATGAAAGCACTTCTGTGACGTGCGATTTATCGTCATGGAAGTGGACACTTCCGTGATGATAATTTTGGTAATGTCATGGAACACTTCTACGACAGCACAGGTATGACTATCTTGATTCTGTCATAAAATCGTCATGGATGTACATGCATGACAAAAAACGCGACCTACTGTGACAAACACGTATCATCACAGAAGTGTATTTTTTTGTAGTGATGTCCTGTAGTTCAAATTTGAATTATGCACATAAATGCATTGAAAACACAATTAATGTATAAAAATGTCCAAACGAACCCCGAGAAATTCAAAAATTTAACACAACACTCCTGTTGTTCTATGTAGGCACTAGAGAAAAAAATTGAAATCAAGAAGAGGCAACGGATATCATTTCGTCCGGAAAGGTGAAACGTTCCCTACCAAAACCATCAGGCTTGTTGTGTGAAGCTCTGGTTGTGAGAAGCCTATACCCAAACCTGCCCCAAATGGGACAAAAAATTTACCTCGGCATGTTAATGCCGCTCCATGATAGCATGCCAAGTTTCACGAATTTCAGACGAGTTTTGGATTTACTAGAATTTAAAAACCAGGTATCTCAATGTTTGCGGCCGAGTGATGGTGGCAGGGTGTTTGACATTCATTCCCATTTCTTGCATGGGACCTAACACTAGTAGAAAAAGGGTCAAATGTCAAGCACATTAGTGCCGGTTTGCTATTGAGCCGGCACTAATGTGTGCATTAGTGCTGGTTCCAGCGGCTAGCCGGCCGCTTCAGTAGTACCGGTTCGTGGGCGACCTTTAGCACCGGTTCGTGCCACGGACCGGTACTAAAGTGAGTGGTGGCAGGATGTTGTCAGTCCGAGGCCCCTCCAACACCTTTAGTACCGGTTCGTGGCACGAACCGGTGCTAAAGGTCGTCGTACATAAACCCTTCGTCCACCCGAGCTCGCTCTGTTCTTCCCCTTTCCCCTCTCCTCTTTGTTCTTCCCCTCTTCCTCTCGAGCTCATCACACATTTTCCCAAAATTTGTCAAGATTTGAAGGCCCCCATCCATTCAAATGATCACAAAGGTTAGCAACTTTGTCCTTTCATCTCTCATTGCTAGATTAGCTCTTGCAATGCTTTGTATAGTGATTAATTTATGATTTTAGTAATTTGGGAGGAAATATATGTGCTAGTATTTGATTTATATGCAATTTGAGGTAAAAAATAACACTTGGTTTGCATATGTAGGTGTGGTTTACTTAGTGCCTTCTAAATCTCCGTCATAACCACCGTCGATCGCCCGCACCGTCCAGTCGCCGGCACCACCTTGTGATGAGCCTCTTTCTCATGAATGTTTTACATTACCAAATTGATGTTTGTGTGATTTGGATATATAGTTACTCATATAATTATCTTACCCGTACGTTGATTGTTATACATAGTGCCATGGTTTTGATATCCGTCCCCGTCGGCCCTCATCCTTGTTATGATTCGGATGTGGTATATTCTCTTTTAAAACTAGTTGTTGCATTTCATGTTTATGACAACTTATTATGCCCATCAAGTTGACATAGATATTTTTATTTAGGAGGTTTGTGAACCGGAAATTCCAACCGACCCTATTGTCGAGAGGTTAAATTTAGTTGAAAGAGAAAACGAGTATTTGAAAGAAAAATTGAAAAGAATTGAGGGGGAGAAGATGGTATTGGAGTTGCATGTTGCCGATGTCATCGATGATCACAAGATCAAGATGGAGAAAATGCGCTTGAAGATTAGAAAGATTAGAAAATATGCCATTGATAGTGAGGCTTGGTATCATTATGCTGTTGGATCAATTGTTACCTTAGTTGCGATCTTGATCGCATTTGTTGTTGCATTTAAATGCTTTAGTTAGGGAGTTATTTGTTTGTTGCATTTAAGTGTTGTATGAACTTGTATTAATTTGGTCTTTTCGGTGTTGTGTAATGAAGATGAGCCGACAATGGATGTTCGATGACCGATGCTCTCCCGACTTCATTAATGGCGTGCAAACTTTTCTGCTTGCGGCTGATGCAAACAAGTGGGCGGATGGTTTTATGCCTTGTCCATGTTTAGTCTGTAAGAATGATCACAATTACTCTACGTCAAGAACCATTCACGTCCACCTGTTTAAGTCCGGTTTCATGCCCCACTATAATGTTTGGACCAAGCACGGAGAAAGAGGGGTTATGATGGAAGACAATGAAGAATAAGAGGACGACGACAACTATCCTGGCCATGGGTTCCCTGAATACGATGATACAACAATGGGGGAAGAAGCTGAGCCGACAATGCGGCAAGAAGCTGAAGAAGAGGCATCAGATGAGCCCGCTGATGATCTAGGTCGGGCCATTGCCGATGCAAAGAGAAACTGCGCAAGTGATTTGGAGAAGAAGAAGTTGCCGCGCATGTTAGAGGATCACAAGAAATTGTTGTACCCGAATTGCGAAGCTGACAAGAAAAAGTTGGGCACCACACTGGAATTGCTGCAATGGAAGGCAGAGAATGGTGTATCTGACAAGGCATTTGGCAAGTTGCTGGTAATGATAAAGAATATGCTTCCAAAGGACAACGAATTGCCCGAGAGTACGTAGGAAGCAAAGAAGGATGTCTGCCCTCTAGGGTTAGAGGTGTAGAAGATACATGCATGCCCTAATGACTGCATCCTCTACCGCGGTGAGTACGAGGATTTGAATGCTTGCCCGGTATGCGGTGCATTGCGCTATAAGATCAGGCGTGATGACCCTGGTGATGTCGAGGGCGAGAGCCCCAGGAAGAAGATTCCTGCCAAGGTGATGTGGTATGCTCCTATAGTACCATGGTTGAAACGTTTGTTCCAAAACAAAGAGCATGCCAAGGCGATGCGATGGCACAGAGAAGACCGTAAGAAAGACGGAAAGTTGAGAGTACCCGCTGACGGGTCGCAGTGGAGAAAAATCGAGAGAAAGTACGGGAAGGAGTTTGCAGATGACGCAAGGAACGTATGGTTTGGTCTAAGCGCAGATGGCATTAATCCTTTTGGGGAGCAGAGCAGCAACCATAGCACCTGGCCTGTGACTCTATGTTTGTATAACCTTCCTCCTTGGTTGTGCATGAAGCGGAAGTTCATTATGATGCCAGTGCTCATCCAAGGCCCTAAGCAACCCGACAACGACATTGATGTGTACCTAAGGCCATTAGTTGAAGAACTCTTACAGCTGTGGAATGGAACCGGTGTACGTGCGTGGGATGAGCACATGGGGGAAGAATTTGACCTAATGGCCTTGCTGTTCGTGACCATCAATGATTGGCCTGCTCTCAGTAACCTTTCAGGACAGACAAACAAGGGATACCGCGCATGCACGCACTGTTTGGATGATACCGACATTATATATTTGGACAATTGTAGGAAGAATGTGTACCTGGGACATCGTCGATTTCTTCCGAGCAGGCATCCCGTAAGAAAGAAAGGCAAGCATTTCAAAGGTGAGGCGGATCACCGGACGAAGCCTCGCCACCGTACTGGTGCTGATGTACATGATATGGTCAAGGATTTGAAGGTAGTCTTTGGAAAGGGTCCTGGCGGACAACCTGTTCTGAATGACGCTGACGGACGCGCACCCATGTGGAAGAAGAAATCTATATTTTGGGACCGGCCCTATTGGAAAGACCTAGAAGTCCGCTCTGCAATCGACGTGATGCACGTGACGAAGAATCTTTGCGTGACCCTGCTTGGCTTCTTGGGCGTGTATGGGAAGACAAAAGATACACCTGAGGCACGGGAGGACCAGCAACGTATGCATGGAAAAGACGACATACATCAGGGTCATGCCAGCTACGCTCTTACCAAAGAAGAGAAGGAAATATTCTTTCCATGCCTGCTCAGTATTAAGGTACCGTCTGGCTTCTCGTCGAATATAAAGGGAATAATAAACATGGCAGAGAAAAAGTTCCAGAACCTAAAGTCTCATGACTGCCACGTGATTATGACGCAACTGCTTCCGGTTGCATTGAGGGGGCTTCTACCGGATAACGTTCGATTAGCCATTGTGAAGCTATGTGCATTCCTCAATGCAATCTCTCAGAAGGTAATCGATCCAGAAATCATACCAAGGTTAGAGAATGATTTGGTGCAATGTATTGTCAGTTTCGAGTTGGTGTTCCCACCATCCTTCTTCAACATCATGACGCACGTCCTAGTTCACCTATGCGAAGAGATTAACGTTTTGGGTCCTGTATTTCTACACAATATGTTCCCCTTTGAGAGGTTCATGGGAGTCTTAAAGAAATATGTTCATAACCGTGCTAGGCCAGAAGGAAGCATCTCCAAGGGCCATGAAAATGAGGAGGTCATTGAGTTTTGTATTGACATTATTCCTGACCTTAAGCCGATTGGTGTTCCTGAATCGCGGCATAAGGGCAGACTGGATGGAAAAGGCACGCTAGGAGGGAATTAAAAAATATGTATGGACGGACATTCTCTCACTGAAGCACACTACACAGTTCTACAGAATTCCGCTTTGGTGGCTCCGTATATGGACGAACACAAGAATTTTCTATGCTCCAAACACTCGGAGCGGTCTGATGACTGGATTACACGTGAACAAACCAGGAGTTTCGCCGGCTGGTTGCAGACACGTACCATGCATGACGCCTCTATTGAGGATGACCTGTACTCGCTGTCCCAGTTACCATCTTCGAATATAATGACTTTCAAAGGGTACGAGATAAATGGTAATACATTTTAGACGATCGCCCAAGATAAGAAGAGCACCAACCAAAATAGTGGTGTGCGCTTTGATGCAACAACCAAGACGGGAAAGGAAACATATTATGGTTACATAGAGGAGATTTGGGAACTTGACTATGGACGTGGTTTGAAGGTCCCTTTGTTTCGGTGCAAATGGGTCAATATGACACAAGGCGGGGTAATGGAAGACCCGCAGTATGGAATGACAACAGTGGATCTCAACAATCTTGCGTATGCAGACGAACCATTCGTCCTAGCTAATGATGTGGCACAGGTTTTCTATGTGAAGGATATGTCTACCAAGCAGAGAAAAAGAAAAGATAAGGAAGCGAATGCATCATACGATGAGCCAAAGCGCCTCATAGTTCTTTCTGGGAAGAGAAACATCATGGGAGTGGATGACAAGACAGACATGTCAGAAGATTATGAAAAGTTTGATGAAATTGCTCCATTCACAGTGAATATTGACCCGAGCATCCAGTTAAATGATGAAGATTTTCCATGGCTACGGCGCAAAGGGACACACGCGAAGAAAATTTTTCACACCCAAAGATCTGGGATGTGATCGGCTTCACTATCATCACTTTCTTCTATGTTTCACACCCAGGAGGAAATCTCTGTAATAGTTAGGGTAGTTATGTGTTTTGGCATTTGAAACGCGAAGAAATTTTATGTGCAAACAAATTCTTTCATGCATTTACTGATTTTTTAGCTAAATGACCCTGAAATTGAAAAGCATTTCAAATGAACTCAGAAAAGGTTGAAAGTTGGCATGGTATCATAATTTCACCCACATAGCATGCGCAAAAAAGTAGAGAGGGTTACCGCAAAAACTGGATGCACTTCGTGTACAAAATGGACAATCTCTTTCGAAGTATCAGGGTTTCGGATGAAAACTCATCCGTTACAAAGGCATTTCATTTTTTAAATAACCTAAGCATTACCAAATTGAATATAATGATAAAACACACTAATATTAAACATAATAAAAAAGAATCACTGAAAAATCTATTTTCAAAGTTAAGTTATTCACAAACTAGTGATTCACACAAATTTCAAATAATTCAAAATGTAAACTATTCAAATTTGTAAACTACCGGCACTAATAGAAAGTTTGTAATTTTTTGTACCTAAAGCAAAAAATATTCCCAAAGAAACTCTAAATACAGCAAAAAACAACTCAAAAATAAATAAACCAAAAATAAATAAAGCAAAAAAAAAGAAAATAAAAAAGCCCACCTATTGGGCCAGAGCGGCCTGCATACGACTAGAAACCCAACCTGTAGTTGGGCCAGGATGCAGGCCCGCAAGCCTAGTAGGCCCACATGCAGAGTAGGAGAGGTAGGCCCAGAAGGCCTGCTATTGAGAGGAGCTCAATGCAGTGCCCGCGCCGGGGCTTATAAACTGGTCCTGGCGCTCCACAACTAGCGAGGTGGGACTAAACTTCTGCGCCCCTCGCCTGGCAGCGCACACCCTTTAGTACCGGGTCATGGCTCCAACCGGTACTAAAGGGTGGGTCTTTAGTACCGGTTGGTGCCACCACCCGGTACTAAAGGTGGGGCGCTTCCCGCCGCTTGGCCTGGCCAAAACAGAACTTTAGTACCGGTTGGTGGCTTCAACCGGTACTAAAGTTTGTTCTATATAAGAAAACACTTCAAAAAAAATCAGTTTCTCATCTCTCCCTCTGCTTCTTTCTCCTCTGCCCCGTCGCCGCCGCCCCTCGTCGCCACCCACGTCGCCGTCCCCGTCCCCGTCGTCCCCGTCGCCGCGCCGCGCCCCGTCGCCGCGCCCCGCCCCGGCCTCCCGTCGTCCCCGCCCGGCCCGTCCCCGTCGCTGCGCCTCGCCGGTGAGCTCCTGCCCCAGCCACCATGTCCACACACACACACACACATTGTTATAGAAATGTTAGCAATTTTTCTGTTTTTTAGTTATAGAAATATTAGAAATGTTATAAATTTTTTCTGTTTTTTAGTTATAGAAATATTTATAGAAATGTGTGACGCCCGGATAATTAGGCTACAGTAATCCCTCGTTAATGATGCCACGTCACCTCTGTCACTGTAGTTAATCTCAGGTTAGTTCAAAAACCAATTCAAAATCAAGTTAAACAATTAAAGTTTTCAAATATTAAAACTAAAATGTTCGGTTTGTGCCAAATAATGCATAGGTAATTATGGTGGAGAGACCACACTTTTATAAATTGTTTAAATACTCTAAAATGAATAAAACGTAGCGAGAACAATTATTTAAATGCTTTTAAAATAATAAACAATTACAAACTAATTTATTTTAGGTGCCAAGTTAATTGTGGTGGTGGCATATTTGTTCATACTAATTTAGGACAAATAATGTATTTTATAAAACTAATGTATTTAAAATATAAAATTAAAACAGAAAAGAATAGAGAATAAACAAAATATAAAAGGAAAGCAAACAAAAAAAGAGAGAAAACCCCCCTCCCCGCTGGACCCCGGCCCAGTTGGCCTCTAGGCCAACCAGGAGGCCACACCTCCTTCTTCAAGTCCGGCACAGTGTCAGGCCACTCCTCCTGCTCCAACTCAGCCACGTCAGCCGTCTTCGCGCCTCAGCAATCGCAAAAGAGACACGCCGCAGCTATGGTGCGTAGCGGTACGAGTCGAGGTAGTACAGGAAGTACAGGCGGAGACAAGCGATATAAATATGGTCCAAGCCTCGCTCCTCTTCCTCAGAGGCCTTACGACATGACCGAGGAGCAAAACACAGCCATAGTGAGGGCCGAAGTGGACTCCCATTTTGGACCGAAACCGGCACCGCCGCCGAGGGAGAAAGTGCCTGAGAAAGGTATGGACCACTTTATTCATATGGCAAGAAAACTAGCTCCCAATCCAGTTGACTCAGACTATGAGCGCCAAATCAGGAAGGCACATCGAGCACGACTACAGAAAGAAGCGAGCTTGAGCTCGAGCCAACAAGCAGTTGTCAAAAAATGCGGGAAAACCGTTCCCCAACTGGGAGAACAGGCAGCGCAATCGACCCCCCCGCTTATTGTGCCAACAACACACGAGAGTACGTGCGCCCAATATTATTGTGGGCAAACCGTTAACGTTCCCCAGCTGGGTGATGTGGTAATAACCGAGGAGCATATAATGCAGGCTGAAATGCTCAAGATCACTGTTGGACAACTCCTCGAGATCGAGCCCATGTCTCCCCTTAGAGGGGAGGAAATAAAACAGAAATATGTCCGGGGCCAACCTTTGGTCGAGCCCGAGGAGGTCAAGAACCTCCCAACGAGAATGTATGAATTGCATGATTGGTACATGAAAATTACCAAGAGTTCCAATCGAGAGTCCCTCATGGTGCAAGTCAAGGAAGAGCATTACTTCCATAAGAAAGCTCTGTCCGTTGAGTATTCAGAACTATTTCAGTTATTCAATCAAGATGCACTCGATAAATCTATCGTCAGTTGCTATTGTCTGTAAGTGATTTCTTTCTATAATTTAAGTCTCAAGCTAGCTCTAGTGCTCATTGATTGTTTCAATACCATTAATTAATTATCATGCTTGATTAATTATTACCTGATTAAATTCAATTCTCGTAAAGGCCCTGAAGCAGGCGCCGGGGACTGAACTGTGTGCATTCTACGTTTGCGAGAACATTCACATGATGGCGTCCGAAAGGAACAGATCTGATAGACATGACTGGGTACGTTTGTCAGGAACTATTCGCAAATTTTTACACCATTATCGATATCTAGTCACACAACTAATACACATGCATATTGATCTCCTTCTTAACAGTTCAGAGAGGTGCGGGAGCAGCTCCTACCAACGGAGCGCATACTAGCACTTCAAGAGGAAATAGCGGGATTTTTGCTCGACCAGGTCATAGATCCCAAAGGAGAATACTATTACCCTCTACCGCCCCCATGAACCACTTGTCATCGTGCTCCGAAGGCACCAAGGCAACATGTAGGAGAAATTGTATATATATATACACATGTGTATGTGTGAATAATTAATGGTGGTTGTGAGACATTCGATTATATATATATGATCGGTTCTACGAGAAAATCTATTTATATATATGCATAACGTGTACAATATGTAGTATCGTAAAATACCAGCAAACAAAAAAGAATTAAATGGAAAACACAAAATTAATGGAAAAATAAAAATTGAAACCAAACCCCCCCAAACATTTAGTACCGGTTGGTGCTACCAACCGGTACTAATGGTCTACCAGCACCCGGGCCTGGCTCGTGCCACATGGTGGCACTTTAGCGCCGGTTTGTGCCGAACCGGTAGTAAAGGGGGGGCCTTTAGTCTCCACTCTTTAGTGCCGGCTGCAGAACCGGCACTGAAGGCCCTTACGAACCGGCGCTAAAGCCCGGTTCTGCACTAGTGTAAGCATGCAACCAAGGACATAGATTTGAGTTTTCAACCAATTTATATGCATTAGAGCATGTGCCTGTAGTTCAAATTGTAATTATGCACATAAATGCATTGATAACCCGATTAATTTATAAAAATGTCCAAACGAATCCCGAAAAATTCCAAAATTTAACACAACACTCCTGTTGTTCTATGTTGACACTAGAGAAAAAATTGAAATCAAGAAGAGGCAATGGATATCGTTTCGTCCACAAAGGTGAAACGTTCCCTATCGTAACCATGAGGCTTGTTTCGAGAAGCTCTGGTTTGTGAGAAGCTTATACCCCAACCTACCCCAAAGGGGACAGTATTTTTACCACTACATGTTGATGCTGTTCCATGATAGCATGTCAAGTTTTATGAATTTCAGACGAGTTTTCGATTTACTAGAATTTTAAAACCATGTATCTCAATGTTAGCGGCCGAGCGACGGTGGCGAAGGTGTTTGACATTCATTCCCATTTCTTGCATGGGACCTAAGGTTGCAACCAAGCACACACATGTGATTTTTCAACCCGTTTATGTGCACTGGAGCATGTGCATGTAGTTCAAATTTGAATTATGCACATGAATGCATAGAAAACTCAGTTAATGTATAAAAATGTCCAAGCGAACCCCGAAAAATCCCAAAAATTGCACAACACTCCTGTTGTTCTATGTTGACACGAGGAAAAAATTTGAAAGTAAGAAGAGGCAACAAATATCGTTTCGTCCCCCAAGGTGGCACGTTCCCTACCGAAACCATCAGGCTTGTTGTGAGAGAAGCTCTGGTTTCGAGAAGCTTATACCATAACCTGCCCCAAATGGGACAATATTTTTTTACTCCAGCATGTTGATGCCGTTCCATGATAGCATGCCAAGGTTCATCAATTTCAGACGAGTTCTGTATTTACTAGAATTACAAAAGCAAGCACCTCAACGTTTGCCAGAGAGCCACGGTGCCGTGGTGTTTGAAATCCATCCCCATTTCTTGAATGGGACATAAGAATCAACCCATGGACACATATATCATTTTACAACCCATTTTGGTGCACCGGAGCATGTGCAAGTAGTTTAATTTTGAATTGTGCACCTGAAATGCCTAGAAAACCAAGTTAATGTATAAAAATGTCCAAACGAACCTTGAATAATTCCATTTTTTTGACGACACACCTATAGTTGCATGTTCACTTCAGATAAAAGTTCTAGCAATTCAAACACCATCCTTTGGAGCTGTGACCCCATTATGTAATTCAAATCAAGACGAAAAATCAAGTAGATCGCACACATTTTATTATCACCAACCGTGTGAGATGCGGTACAAAATATCCTGGAGCACCGTCGGTGTATAGTACACAGTTCAAAATTTTGACGTTCAAACTCATCACACACGGGTTAAGCTACCTGAATCGTTTGTGATGTTATCATATCGTACACAGTTCTGAATAAGGGACCGTGTCTGATGACACTTTGCGTGCCAGTTTTTTCGCTGAGCCGATTCAAAATTTTCGGCTTCCGCGGAAATATCTACTTCCCTGCCCCCTCCCCCTTACCAAAACCACATTTCCCCTGTTTCCGCCTTCCTCTCCAAGTTGAAACCTTCACTCCTTGCTTGCAGCGCCGCCTTCTCGCCGGTGATCCTCCTTCATGCTGCTCGGCCTCGTCTATCCAGGCAGGTAATCCACACCCGACCCCCATCCTCCTCCTCCTTCCACATCCCACATGCCCCGACCACCGGTGCGACACCTTCCACCCAAATCACCGACCCCTCCACCAAATAAGTTCCGCCCTAAGCCATGGTGCACGCAGTATAGCCAGGAGCTCAAGGAGCATTTGGCAGCGGAGAAGCAAATCGCGGCCGCACGCGCGGATGAGGTCGCGATGGCTGCTATTCGTGCCGACCCCCAGATCTTAGAGGAGCACCTCGCCGTCTGGGCCACCGTCGACACCTCGCGCGCCGACACCGCAACATGGTTGGCTGCTTTAAACAACAGTTCATGGTGTTTTCTAGAGGCCACCCTCGGTGCCTTCGACGAAGACTACGAGGGGTTTTCTCAGCGTGCACGTGCTTACCTCATCTCGAGAGCCAGCAGGTTGGTGCCCGGAGCGGCCCATGCAACTCACCACTACGACGAGGGCACCCACGATGCGGAGGCCTCGCCCTCTTCCATGTCCAAGGAGCCAATCGTCATCGATATCTCCGACAATGAGGAGTAGCTTGTCTTATTAGCTCACTATAAGGACCCATGTTTGATGTCTGCTAGAACTACGTCGGTATTTCCCCAAAGAGGAAGGGATGATGCAGCACAGCGATAGTAGGTATTTCCCTCAATGATGAGACCAAGGTTATAGAACCAGTAGGAGAACCAAGCAACACTACGTAAACAACACCTGCACACAAATAACAAATACTCGCAACCCGACGTGTTAAAGGGGTTGTCAATCCATTTCGGGCAACGGCGCCAGAAATTGGTGACTTGACGGGAGAAAGTTGTAATAATTTGATAGATCAAACGCCAAATAAAATAAAGTGCAACAAGATATTTTTGTATTTTTGGTTTAATAGATCTAAAAATAAAAGCAAAGGAAAATAGATCACAAAGGCAAATATAATAATGAAGAGACCCGGGGGCCGTAGATTTCACTAGTGGCTTCTCTCGAGGAAAATAGCAAACGGTGGGTAAACGAATTACTGTTGGGAAATTGATAGAACTTCAAATAATCATGATGATATCTAGGCAATGATCATTATATAGGCATCACGGTCCAAGATTAGTAGACCGACTCCTGCCTATATCTACTACTATTACTCCACACATCAACCGTTATCCACCATGCATCTAGTGTATTAAGTTCATGGAGAAACGGAGTAATGCAATAAGAACAATGACATGATGTAGACAAGATCTATTTATGTAGAAATAGACCCCATCTTGTTATCCTTAATAGCAACGATCCATACATGTCGGTTCCCCTCCTGTCACTGGGATCAAGCACCGTAAGATCGAACCCATCACAAAGCACCTCTTCCATTGCAAGATAAATAGATCAAGTTGGCCAAACAAAACCCAAATATCGGAGAAGAAATACGAGGCTATAAGCAATCATGCATATAAGAGATCAAAGAAGACACAAATAACTTTCATGGATAAAAACATAGATCTGATCATAAACTCAAAGTTCATCGGATCCCAACAAATGCATCGCAAAAAGAGTTACATCATATGGATCTCCAAGAGACCATTGTATTGAGAATCAAACGAGAGAGAGGAAGCCATCTAGCTACTAACTACGGACCCGTAGGTCTACAAAGAACTACTCACTCATCATCGGAGAGGCACCAATGGACATGATGAACCCCTCCGTGATGGTGTCTAGATTGGATCTGGTGGTTCTGGAACTTGCGGCGGCTGGAATTGATTTTCGTCGACTTCCCTAGGGTTTCTGGAATATTGGGGTATTTATAGAGTAAAGAGGCGGTTCGGGAGGCACCCGAGGTGGGCACAACCCACCAGGGCGTGCCTGGGCCTCCAGGGGTGCCCTGGTGGGTTGTGCTCCCCTCGGAGCACCCCCAGGCGCTTCTTCGGCCCACTGGATGTCTTCTGGTCCATAAAAAGTTTCACTGCGTTTGGACTCCGTTTGGTATTGATTTCCTGTGATGTAAAAAACATGCAAAAAATAACAACTGACACTTGGCACTATATCAATAGGTTAGTACAAAAAATGATATAAAATGACTATAAAATGATTATAAAACATCCAAGAATGGTAATATAACAGCATGGAACAATAAAAAATTATAGATACGTTGGAGACGTATCAGCATCCCCAAGCTTAATTCCTTCTCGTCCTCACATAGGTAAATGATAAAAACTAATTTTTTGATGTGGAATGCCGCCTAACATGTCATCTCATATTCTTTTCTTTGTAGCATGGACATTTGGACTTTTATATGGTTCAAAGCAATAGTCTAGTTTTGACATGATAACTTAAATACTCAAGCATATCAACAAGCAACCATGTCTTTCAAAATATCAACGCTAAAGTAAGCTATCCCTAGCCGATCATGCTCAATCATTGATCCATTCATGAAACACACTCGCATATTAGCTACACCCAATACTCAAGTACGATCATATTGCCTCCTAGTTGGTGCTTTTATAAGAGAAGATGGAGACTCAAATTAAAAATAAAAATTGCATAAAGTAAAAGAAAGGCCCTTCGCGGAGGGAAGTAGGGATTTGTAGAGGTGCCAGAGCTCAAAGCGAGAAATATAGAGATAAAAACATTTTGGGAGGCATGCTTTTCCTACCAACGAAAACGACTTAGAGTTCCCCACACTTTCCATGCTAGATATATCATAGGCGGTTCCCAAACAGAAAATAAAGTTTATTTCTTTTTCCACCATACTTTCACTTTCCATGGCTAACCGTATCCACGGGTGCCCTCCATACCAACAATTTCCAAGGAATTTATTATTTGACATCATAAAGTAAATTCATTTTTCATTTCGGGACTGGGCATCCCTAATACCTTTGTCTTACTCTTGTGCAATGACAAGTGAATAAACACTCATCGTGAGAATAACACATCTAGCATGGAAAATATCAGCCACCCCTCACAGCCTCGCGAGCGGTACGGGCACACAAAAGAGAAGTTTATTTTGAAAATTAGAGATGGCACATACAAATTTGCTTAGAATGGCAAAACAATACCGCATATAGGTAGGTATGGTGGACTCATGTGGCAAAACTAGTTTAAAGGATTTTGGATGCACAAGTAGTGATCATACTTAGTGCAAAAATAAGGCTAGCAAAAGATTGAGAAGCGACCAACCAAGAAACGAATAATCTCATAAGAGAGCATTGAGCGTAATTAACACCGAATAATGCACCACAAGCAGGATGTAATTTCATTGCATAACTATTGACTTTCATGCTTGCATAGGGAATCACAAACCTTAACACCAATATTCTTACTAAAGCATAATTACTCATCAACATGACTCACATATCACATCATCATATCTCAAAACTATTACAAGGAATATAGTTTATTTTGTCCAATGATCTTCATGAAAGTTTTTATTATATCCTCCTTGGATATCTATGACTTTGGGACTAATTTTCATGTGTTGCTTTTGATAAGCTCAAACAAATATAAGTGAAGATCAGGAGCATAATATTTATTTCTCTCAAATTAATTTAAGTGAAGCAAGAGAGAATTTCTTTAAAAAATTACTAACTCTAAAATAAATCTAAGTGAAGCAAGAGAGCATTTCTTCACAAACACTAAAGCACACCGTACTCAAAAAGATATAAGTGAAGCACTAGAGCAATTCCATAGCTCATAAAGATTTAAGTGAAGGATAGAGAGCAATTCTAACAAGTCATGACATAATTTTGGCTCTCTCAAATAAGTGTATCCAGCAAGGATTCAAGACTTAAAATAAAAAGCAAAACAAGCAAATACTCATATCATACAAGACACTCCAAGCAAAACTCATTGTATGTGACGAATAAAAATATAGCTTCGAGTAAAATACTGATGGTCGTTAGAAGAAAGAGGGGATGCTACTCGGGGCATCCCCAAGCTTGGTTGCTTTCTTCTCTTTGGATAATAGCTTGGGATGCCATGGGCATCCCCAAGCTTAGGCTCTTCTTACTCCTTATTCCTTCATCCATCGTAACATCGCCCAAAACTTGAAAACTTTAATCACACAAAACTCAACAAAACCTTCATGAGATCCGTTAGTATGAGAAAGCAAATCACTACTATAAGTACTGTAGCAAACCAATTCATATTTTATTCTTTCATTATATCTACTGTATTCCAACTTTTCTATGGCAAAAACTCATCAAAGAAAACCATAGAATCATCAAAATAACACAGAATGCAAAGAAAACAGAATCTGTCAAAAATAGAACACTTTGTAGCAATCTGGATATTTCGAATACTTCTGTAACTCCAAAAATTCTGAACAATTAGGATGACCTGAGAAATTTGTATATTAATCTTATGCAAAACGAATTGGTATTTTATCACGCTTCTGTTAAAAATGAGAATTATTTTCGTGAGCGCAAAAGTTTCTGTTTTTCAGCAAGATCAAATCAACTATCACCCAAGAAGATCCTAAAGGCTTTGCTTGGCACAAACACTAATTAAAACACAAAAAATACAATCATAACAGTAGCATAATTGTGCAAACACTCAAGAACATAAAGCAAAAAGCAAAAATAAATTTTATTCATTGGGTTGCCTCCCAACAAGCGCTATTGTTTCGCGCCCCTAGCTAGGCATAAAGCAAGGATCTAAGTTTTGTCATCCTTCTCCAACTCTTCAATCAAACACTCAGAATTCTTCAAAGATTTAGCATAAAGATTTTCAATGACAATACTCCTAGGAACAAATTTAAATAATTCATTCTTGCCCAAGGGATCTCTTATAACTTCAACAAAATCCGGGTGAATGCTAATCATCTTAAGATCCTCTTTACTGATATTACTAGAAGTTGCACCCTTGTTCTTGGTAACTTGAGTAATCTTGCCAATTTTTACGGGAGTTTTTTCAATGGTTTTAACGGAAGCAAAAGCCATTCTTAGATTACTAAAAATTTCATCCAATTTATCAATCCGAGACGGGCTTTCTTCAATTCTTTCATGAATTACGGTCCCCTTTTCTTTTAACAACTTAAAAACTTCTCCCGCTTTTGACCCAATTTTAGTAGCAAAATTATGCATCTTTTTATCCAAGTTTTCAATATGCTCTTCAGTAAGCATTTTCTTCTCTATAGCATCTAATCTTTCCATGACATGCTCAAGAGTCAAAGTTGTTTCATTAATCATAAGAGGTGGTGAGCCCACTAAATTTCCCATAGCATTAAAAGCATCAAGAGAGGGACACATCAAGAAATTTCCACCGGTAATCGTATCAAGGATGAATCTATACCAAGTGGTGATGCCTACATAAAAACAACAAAGAAGAACAACAGTAGATTGCTTACGGATAGATCTATTATGAGCATTGCAAATCCTATACCAAACATCTTTTTAATTCTCTCCTCCCCTTTGTTTAAAGTTGAGAACTACGTTCTCGGGAGTGCATGCAATAGAGTAAGAACTATCCATAACGGCAAAAATGGCAAACAAGATTGCACACAAAAACAGATCCGGCAAGAAAACGGCGAATGAAAAAGAGGGCGAATAAAATGACAATTTTTTTTTGTGAAGTGGGGGAGAGGAAAACGAGAGGCAAATGGCAAATAATGTAATTGCGAGGAGATGCGATTTGTGATTAGGAACCTGGTAGATGTTGATGATGTCTCCCCGGCAACGGCGCCACAAATTCCTTTTGATGTCTGCTAGAACTACGTCGGTATTTCCCCAAAGAGGAAGGGATGATGCAGCACAACAACGGTAGGTATTTCCCTCAGTGATGAGACCAAGGTTATCAAACCAGTAGGAGAACCAAGCAACACTACGTAAACAGCACCTGCACACAAATAACAAATACTCGCAACCCGACGTGTTAAAGGGGTTGTCAATCCCTTTTGGGTAATGACGCCAGAAATTGGCGACTTGACGGGAGAAAGTTGTAATAATTTGATAGATCGAACGCCAAATAAAATAAAGTGCAACAAGGTATTTTTGCATTTTTGGTTTAATAGATCTGAAAATAAAAGAAAAGGAAAATAGATCGCAAAGGCAAATATAATAAAGAAGAGACCCGGGGGCCGTAGATTTCACTAGTGGCTTCTCTCGAGGAAAATAGCAAACGGTGGGTAAACGAATTACTATTGGGCAATTGATAGAACTTCAAATAAGCATGATGATATCCAGGCAATGATCATTATATAGGCATCATGTCCAAGATTAGTAGACCGACTCATGCCCGCATCTACTATTACTCCACACATCGACCGCTATCCAGCATGCATCTAGTGTATTAAGTTCATGGAGAAACGGAGTAATGCAATAAGAACAATGACATGATGTAGACAAGATCTATTTATGTATAAATATACCCCATCTTGTTATCCTTAATAGCAACAATACATATGTGTCGGTTCCCCTTCTATCACTGGGATCAAGCACCGTAAGATCGAACCCATCACAAAGCACCTCTTCCCATTGCAAGATAAATAGATCAAGTTGGCCAAACAAAACCCAAATATCGGAGAAGAAATACGAGGCTATAAGCAATCATGCATATAAGAGATCAAAGAAGACTCAAATAACTTTCAAGGATAAAAACATAGATCTGATCATAAACTCAAAGTTCATTAGATCCCAACAAACGCATCGCAAAAAGAGTTACATCATATGGACCTCCAAGAGACCATTGTGTTGAGAATCAAAGGAGAGAGAGGAATTCATCTAGCTACTAACTACGGACCCGTAGGTCTACAAAGAACTACTCATGCATCATCGGAGAGGCACCAATAGACATGATGAACCCCTCCGTGATGGTGTCTAGATTGGATCTGGTGGTTCTGGAACTTGCGGCGGCTGGAATTGATTTTCGTTGACTCCCCTAGGGTTTCTGGAATATTGGGGTATTTATAGAGTAAAGAGGCGGTTTGGGAGGCACCCGAGGTGGGCACAACCCACCAGGGCGCACCTGGGCCTCTAGGTGCACCCTGGTGGGTTGTGCTCCCCTCGGAGCACCCCCCGGGCGCTTCTCCGGCCCACTGGATGTCTTCTGGTCGATAAAAAATCCACAAAAAGTTTCGCTGCATTTGGACTCCGTTTGGTATTGATTTCCTGCAATGTAAAAAATATGCAAAAAACAGCAACTGGCACTAGGCACTACGTCAATAGGTTAGTACCAAAAATGATATAAAATGACTATAAAATGATTATAAAGCATCCAAGAATGATAATATAACAGCATGGAACATTCAAAAATTATAGATACGTTGGAGACGTATCAATGTTCAGTTTGCTAGCTACTGCCTTTCCTTAACAAATTCTAGTGAATTGTGCTATCTACTTTTACCATGCAATCTGGTGCTCTAGTGTATATGTTCTATATGTCGTGCAATGTGGTGCTCACTTATTAACTGTTTGTTTAATTAGTTGACATGTTCAGTTAACTGTTTGGTTCAATTCTGCAAATGTGATGTTCAATTCTTCAGGGTGCAATTTTTTATTGTCTTCCATGTGAGAAATAAATCGATTTTTTCTTTACAAAATACATGAGAAACAAATACAATTGCTATATTTCCAAGTTTTCAAGCATGCTTGGTTTGGTTAACTGTTTGATCTTCTAGTATGTCATGCATTGTGCAATGTGGTGCTCAGTTAACGTTTGGTTCATTTGTTGTGGTGTTTAGTTAACTGTTTGGTTCAATTCTGCAATGCGATGTTCAATTGTTGTGGATGCATTCTGTTATTGTATACCATGTGAGAAATAAATCGAATTTGGCTGTACTAAATACACAAGAAACAAATACAATTGCTATATTTCCAAGTTGTTAAGCATGCTTGGTTTGGTTAACTGTCTAATCTTCTATTAGGAGTATGTTATATTGTGCAATGTGGTTCTCAGCTAATGTTTGGTTCATTTGTTGTGGTGTTTAGTTAATTGCTTGGTTCAATTCTGCAATGCGATGTCCAATTGTCATGGGTAGAATTTTGTATTGTTGTGCATGTGAGGAATAATCGAATTTGGCTGCACTTAATACATGAGAAACATATACAATTGCTATATTTCCTAGTTCTTAATCATGCTTGGTTTGGATAAATGGGTTTTCCATGTGGCTTGAAATAATCTGATGAATCTGCAATGTGCTTATTTTTCATCAACATATTTTACTAATAGCATGCGAACCCTCACTTAACCTGATGACTAACTACCTTATATGTGTTGCAGGGAAACAATGGGAAGAACTGAGGTTTACAATCGAGGTTTGCACATGCATGGTCCTTTGTATAATAGCACATTATTGTGAAATTGCAGGAACCATTCTAATATTTAGGTTTTTAATGATTTGGTCTTGCACATGTAGGTCCTGCTGTCAGAGGTTTTGACCCACTATTCAACCCTTTTGGCATATGAGGAAATGAGTTGTCCATGTATATTAGTCAAGTCAAGAAACTCAGAAAGATTGTTAGGATAAAGAAATTAGCGACAAAAAACAACAAGATCTTTGTGTGCACAATGAAGAAGACATCAGTTCACTACAGGATGGTACTAACTATTATACCTTGCTTTTTTATTCCTTTGCCCCATTTCCAATATAGAGAAGATATTTACGCACATCCTTGTTTTCAGGCCTTTCCAAAGCAGTTCACTGATGATTACCTCTCAAACCACCTGTATGGTCAGGAGGCGAGGAAGGTATTCATACAACACCCACGGTTCAATATTGAAGTGTTCTTGAAGAGGACAAAGGATGGACGGTCAATAATTCACAGGCACTGGCCTAAAGTTGCAAAGACCCTCAACATCAATGAAGGCTCAATATTCGCCTTCTGCTTCAGCAGTTTTCCAGATGAGATACATCTGTCTATGTACCGTCTATGATGCTAATTTTGAAAGGTTATAGATGTTGCATGTGAAACTTGGTGCTGTTGCAGTTGTGTAATGGGCTAGCTGAGTGCTGAAGCTATACCATGTTGTACTATGATGTATTTCAATTATGAAAATTAAATATATTGTGTGCTTAATATGAAATGTTAATTAGATTAATAAACCGATTATTAATAATAGGATAATTAGCCTGCTAATTGGGTTTTTCTATTGCAAACTGTTATTGAGAAAACATCATGGGCGATGACCTCAGGCAACGCACACAGTTTCTAGGAATAATGAACAATCACACACGACATCCTCTTGAAAACTGTTTGCGTTAGGCCACCTAGCGCAAACATTTACCACATAAAAACTGTGCGTGATGGACAACCTTTGCCACAAAGTTTCTTCTACGCACCATGTGTGATGCATTCAATAACGCAAATGATAAAATTGTTAATACCATGTGCAATGGAAACACTATCACAAACGATTTAACGGGGAAAATTGTGTGTGATGTACCTGCGAACAGAAACATTTTCCTTGGATCAACTGTGTGGGATGTATATACAAACGGAAACGTTTAGCGGGGACTGACTGTGTGGGATGAACTTACGACCGGAAATGATTTCACCTGTATAATTGAATTTTTTTAGCACTACTGTACGCATAACCATATTTGATCGCTCGTCGGTCACACACGATCTCATTTTGCCGAGCATGTGTGCCAGGAGGGCATATCCCCGACAGTTTCTGGGTTGTGTGGGAAGGACCCCCCTATCACAGTAACTCACTAGGCGATGGTTCCAAATGCCGTCGTGGAAAGGGGTTAAAAACCGTTTGTATAGCACCTTGATGTACTAGTGATGGGTTAAATATATGCCACATTTTTGCAGGCTGGCATGTGGGCTAATAGGTCGAAGCCTACGCAAGGCGTTGTCAACTTAGTCAACAAACGATTCTGACATCTGCAGCCATTGGATTTATATCCAACGGCTGACATGCACCTTCAATCTCTCGTCTTCTTCCTCCAGCGTCGCCGGGACCGCCTGCTCTGGCCTCCGGCGGCTAGCGGCTCTGCTTAGCATGCATTGCTGCGAAGCACTACCCCACCGTCGGCCAGGCTATCCCTCCACCCCTCCACATGTCCTGTTATTCTCCACCGACTGTAGCCCCACGCCGCACCAGAACCAGTTATAACCCTTTTACTCCTCTCAATCTGCGACTCCACTATCGCGTCTTCCCATGTCCAGGTTGTTCCCGTCCGGGGGCTCGCCGTCGTCCACTGCCTTGCTATGCTCGACGCGGCGTGGTCAACAAACGAGAGTCATCAGAAGAGGACTGCACGTGGAGAGCCTGACAGCTGGGACCCACGAGGTCCGTGATCGCACGCAAGGAAAGTTCCTCCTTATTAAGCTGGATAAATAATGATTCCTCCCCCTAACAGCTGGGACCCACTAGATACATCTTCGCACACAAGAAAGTGCCTCCTTATTACGCAAAAAAATGATTCCTCTCCTTGACAGCTAGGACCCAGCAGCTATATCTTCGCACGCAAGGAAGTGCGTCCTTATCCTCCATGACAGTTGGGACCCACCCGGTCGACGTACGTAGCGTTGTCTGTCTTGTCGCGAACGTGTATGTACATACTAGTGGATCGTTCGCTCTGCAACGATGAACCATGGCCGAGTAAGTGGCGGCACATGTCATAGTAGAGCCCCCCACGTAGCAGTTCAGGCTGTCCCGTCTAAACCGTGTACACGTACATATAGCCACATGCCAAAAAATACGGCCACATACGTACATACGAGCAGGGTCTCTGTCGGATTCCGGGCTCCGTGGACCCTTGATAGATTCGAACACTGGGGTGCGTGCGAAGAACTCAACCTCCCCAGTCTGCCTACTTGCCAATCTCACAGCCTAGCTCGATGAACGGGAAGGAAATGGGACACAGCAGTTTACCCAGGTTCGGGCCACCTTGCGGTGTAAAACCCTACTTCTGCTTTGTGGTGGATTGGCCTCGAGGTGGGCTGAGGATGAACTAGTTCAGTGGAAGAACAACCTCAGGAGGCGGGAAGGGATCCCACAACGGCCAAATTCGAAGGGAGACAACTAGTACATCTTATCCTGACAAAAGTAGTCTTCGCCTGGAAAATCCTCTGGTCCTGACGCCGTGGTGGGCTTGGCGATGACCTCCGTCCTGCCATCTTGGCGGTCTTGGTTTTGTTGCAAGGAAATGGAAACCTTTGGCTGATTCCTCGGGAATCCGCACGCACGCTTGCCTCCTTAGCACCAAAGAGGAAACTGTTGTCCTACGCCCGCTGGCATCCGCCTGGCCATGCTCGTTATGGCTCACGTCATTCGAACCTCACGAGGTGAGGGCTTGCATAGGAATATCCGCTCCTCAGGAGCCAGCCTGAGGAGGCCGCTCCTTCTAGAGGTCTTGGTGTTGTCCGCCTCGCGAGGCTTGGCCCCTCGCGAGGGTCTTGAGTTGTTGATGCTAAAGATGGGCCGTACCAGGCTGTTGATGGAGCCACACCGTGGGCCGCAGGCAGGCAAGTCTGGGTACCCTCGTTCCCAAAACACCGACAGTAGCCCCTGGGCCCAAGGCGCGCTCGGACTTGGCTTCGTCGCGAAGCCAACGGGCAAGGGCGAAGCGCCGCGGGCCCCAACCGCCTGCGGCCTTGGTCGACGTGTGGCGATTGATGGGACGTGGGCGTCTCTGCTTTCCCACGCTGCCTCGGCAACTATTTGACTTGACAAGAGCCTGCTGCATGTAGAGAAAGATCATCATTACGTGGGATCGTGGAGGCCGGCGGTTGGCCTCCCTCCGGCTATAAATGGGGGGAGGGGCGGAGCCCCCTTCACTCATCTCCATCTTCTCGCTGCCCACTCCTTCTACTTCTTGGTCTCGCCATCTTGTTGTAGCATCCATGGCGCCCGCGAGAAGGTTCTCCACCGCTGAAAAGAGGAAGGCCCCCAAGGAAGGGTCGGGTTCTCCGCCGCCCAAGAGAGGCCGTGGTCGCCCCCGCAAACATGCTGCGACCCCAGTGGTGACTCCTCGAGGGCGCGGGCACGCCCCTTCGAGGCCGGCGTTACCTTGGGCGGCCGCGGTGGCGCCTCCTCCCGGGGCGAAGGCCGCCAAGGATGGGGCAACCCCTGTAATGAGGGGAGGTGCATCGTGGTCGCCCGACCTCCTCGGTCGCGCTTCCACTCTGCAGACGTGTTCCCGGACTTAATCGTCTGGTCGGAGAGGCCCGCTGGCACCTGGCTCCCGCTCCCGCGCTTCTTCGAGGGTTAGCTCCAGCCCACGGGGCTTGACGGCCTCTCGCTGTAGGCTGACGGCTGCTGCAGCAGGGCCTCATGGGTCGGGGTCGAGGTCACCGCCGCAGGCAACGTGTCCTTGACCCACGGTTGGCAGGCGTTTTCCCACGCGCAGGGCCTGAGCGGGAGGTGCACCCTCCACTTCAGGTACGACGACCTTGCGACTCTCTATGTGAGGGTGTTCAGGGAAGACGGCCGCCGCACGGGGGTGCTGCCCAGAAGACGGCAGCGATGACGACGAGCTTGCCCTTGGCGACGGCCGTGATGACAACGAGGGTGAGCTTGCCCTTGGTGACGACCAACAGCGAGAGCACCCGTAGCAGCGGCGGCGGCTCCTCCTCCGGCGAGAGCACCAGCAGCGGCGGCTACGACCAACCGCCCCGCCGCCGGGCTCAAATCGGGAAGGCGATTAGCCATCTCGCCGCCGTGCTCCGGCGAAGCGGGAGGAAGACTGGACTGAGCTCGGGCACCGCTGGAGCCTGGCCTCGGGAGTTGCCGCAGCCGTGCGGCCCGCTTTTGTTTAACCTTTCCTTTCTCCTGCATTTGAAAAAAGTAGAGGGCCCCGCTGGGGTGTGGAATGAACCATGACACTTATGCCACTACGCTATGTTTATTATTTTGATATTTTGTCATGATACCCATGTTCCGAGCAGGTGCGGTTAGGGTAACTTAGCTCGATATGCTTGCTGTAGTTTCCCACCTCGCGAGGGCGCGCCTTTCCAGCAGCATCTGGCGAAGTTCCCTCTCCGACGACTCAGGATCCTTCGGGCCTCGGGAGAGATCGTACAGCTGCAGAGTTATTAGAAAGCATGACGGGGCGTCTCGTCCTTCCTCGCGCGAGCCCCCGGGCGTGGGTTGGTTGTGGCTAGTACACGGCGTCGCGCTACCCGGAGGAACGGACTTAAGAGGGTGCGCACGCCCATGAGCTCATTCAAGAGCGTCTCGCGAAGATCAAGGAAGCCGAAGCTCTGGGGCAATAGGCTTCGGCGAGGTGTGTCTGCGGTGCGGGCGAGCTCAAATGTACACACCTGCCTAGCCCCCGTGCGTGGGATGCGCGAGGAGGAGCGACGGGTAACTGTCGCTCTTCCTGGGACAAGACTGAAGTGGCGAGCGAAGCAAGGGGAGAAAAAATCCAACTCCGGCGAACGAAAAATGCAAAAACTCCAAATTTCATTTAAGAAGTTGCAAACCAGCTACAGAAAGCAAGCAAAAGAACAGTCGCGTCTGGCACCTAGACTAGTCTTCTCACCACAACAGAGCTAAGTGCTGCCACTAGGACGTGGGTGGGAGCCCTCGTGAGGCCCGTGGGCGGCAGTCAGGAGACTCCGGGGCGTATACAGCCCCAACTCATTATTACGTCAGAGTGTCACGAGCGGAGACCTTCACAGGCACAGGGCCTTGCTTCATGGGTAGAACTTCTGGAGGTGCTGGATGTTCCAGGCGTTCTGGATGGGGATCCCGTCCGGTGTCTCCAGGCGTGCAGCACCAGGCCTGGAGACACGGGCGATCCTGAACGGGCCCTCCCACATGGGCGAGAGCTTGTGCAGCCCTTCCGTGGAGAGCACCCACCTCAAGACGAGATCGCCCACCTCAAGCGTCCTGGAGCGGATGCTGCGGCAGTGATACCGCTGCAGCGCCTGCTGGTACCTTGCCGCTCGGAGCAAGGCTTGGGGGCGGCGTTCCTCCCCCAGCACGAGGTCCATCCCCCGCGAGGCGTCCTGGCATGCCTCATCAAACGCCAAGACCATCGTGCAGCGATGCCTGACCTCATGAGGGAGAACCGCTTCCGCTCCGTAAACGAGGAAGAATGGAGTCTCGCTCGTTGGCTTGGTCACGGTGGTGCGTACGGACCACAACACAGATGGGAGCTCGTCGAGCCAGCCCCTGCCGCAGGCCTCGAGCTTCTTCTTGAAGGTTCTTTCCTTGAGGCCCCTCAGGACCTCTGCGTTGGCGCACTCAGCCTGGCCATTGCTCCTGGGGTGAGCCACCGAGGTGTAGCATATCTGCGTTCCAAGGTTAGCACAATATGTTTTGAAAAGGTTGCTGGTGAACTGCGAGCCGTTGTCGGTGATGATGTGGTTAGGGACCCCAAAACAGCTCACGAGGCCCTTGATGAACTTGATGGCTGAGCCAGCCAGGATGGTGCGGACCGCCTCCACTTCTGCCCACTTGGTGAACTTGTCGATGGCGACGTAGAGGTAGCGGTAGCCCCCGGGCGCTCGAGGGAACGGGCCCAAGATGTCCAGCCCCCAGACCGTGAACGGCCATGAGAGCGGGATGGTCTTGAGACCCTGAGTGGGCTGGTGGATCTGCTTGGCACGGAATTGGCAGGCTTCACAGGATCTTACCAGTTTGGTGGCATCACTGAGCGCCGTGGGCCAGTAGAACCCACTGCGGAACGCCTTGCCCATGAGGGTGCGCGATGAAGAGTGATGCCCGCAGTCCCCGCCATGTATGTCGGCCAGTAGTTCGCGTCCCTGCTCCCTGGAGATGCACTGCAGAGAGACGTCGTTCGGCCATTTTCGCTAGATCTCACCATCCCTAATGCAGTACGTGGTGGCCTGGCGGCCTACCCGCTCCGCGTCTTCCTCCTTCTACGGCAAGGTGCCTTGGAGCAGGTATGCCTTGAACTCCTCGGTCCAGCACCCCTCCTCAGTCTCGAGCGCGAGGAGCAGACGGGCTCCCGAGGTCGGGCCGCTAGTAGGAGCGCCCGAAAGGGGTGCTGGGGGGAGCTCCTCCTGAGGCGATGCTGATCCTGCGGTGGAGGGGGTGATAACCCACAATTATAGGGGATCACAACAGTTTTTGAGGGTAAAATATTCAACCCAAATTTATAGATTCGACACAAGGGGAGCCAAAGAATATTTGAAGGTATTAGCAGCTGAGTTGTCAATTCAACCACACCTGGAGATTAATTATCTGCAGCAAAGTGATCAGTAGCAAAGTAGTTTGATAGTTTTGATAGTAGTAACAGCAGCGACAGTAACAGTAATAGTGATAGCAGTAATTTTGTAGCAAGTGTAACACTGATGATAGCAGTAGTAACTTAGCAGAAACAATAAGGATAAATTCGTAGGTATTGCATCGGTGACTTGTTGGATGATATTCATCATGTGACAGTTATAACCTAGGGAGATACGGCACTAGCTCCAGTTCATCGATATAATGTAGGCATGTATTCCGTAAATAGTCATACGTGCTTTATTAAAAGAACTTGCATGACATCTTTTGTCCTACCCTCCTGTGGCAGCAGGGTCCATATTGGAAACTAAGGGATATTAAGGCCTCCTTTTAATAGAGAACCGGAACAAAGCATTAACACATAGTGAATACACGAACTCCTCAAACTACGGTCATCACCGGGAGTGGGCCCAGTTGTTGTTACTCCGGGGTTGCCGGATCATAACACGTAGTAGGTGACTATAACTTGCAAGATCGGATCTAAAACATGGATATAATGATGAATTCATAAACGGTTCAGATCTGAGTTCATGGCACCCGGGCCCAAAGTGACAAGCATTAAGCATAGCAAAGTCAAAGCAACATCAATCTAGGAACACAGTGGATACTAGGGATCAAGCCCTAACAAAACTAACTTGATTACATGATGAATCTCATCCAACTCCTCACCGACCAGCGAACCTACGAAGGAATTACTCACTCTCGGTGGACAGCATCATGGAATTGGCGATGGAGATTGGTTGGTGATGACGAAGAACGAAGATCCCCCTCTCCGGAGCCCCAAACGGACTCCAGATCTACCCTCCCGAGGAAGAACAGGGCATGGCGGCGGCTCCATCTCGTGGATCGCGATAAATCTTTCTCCCTTATTTTTTCTGGAATAATGTGATTTTATAGTATCAGGGGGGTCATCAGCGAGGCCACCAGGTGGGTACAACCCACCTGGGTGCGCCAGGAGAGGGGGCGCGCCCTGGTGGGTTGTGCCCAACCAGGGGCCCCTCTCTGGTGGGTCTTGGCTCCAGAAATTCTTATTATTGATATAAAAAATCTTCGCAAAGTTTCGTTCCATTCCGAGAACTTTTATTTCTGCACAAAAACAACACCATGGTAGTTTTGCTGAAAATAGCGTCAATCCGGGGTTAGTTTCATTCAAATCATGGAAATTAGAGTCCAAAACATGAGGGAAAGTGTGAGAAAAAGTAGATACATTGGAGACGTATCAACTCCCCCAAGCTTAAACCTTTGCTTGTCCTCAAGCAATTCAGTTGATAAACTGAAAGTGAGAAAGAAAAACTTTTACAAACTCTTTTGCTCTTGTTTGCGTAAATAAGCTTAAGCAGCACCCAGGTTTTCAGCCAACATTATAACTAACCATGTCAACAATAACACTTAAAGATTATAATGACTCATGTCAATGACATAATCAGCTATCGAGCAATAATAAGATATCTCAAGCGGCAACACATTGTCAAAACAACCATGATATAATATGACAATAGTGGTATCTCGCTAGCCCTTTCTGAGACGCAAAACATAAATGCAGAGCACCTCCAAAGTTCAAGCAACGACTAAACATTGTAATTCATGGTAGAAAAGATCCAGTCATGATGCACCCAACATATTAGCTATACACAATGCATATGTCGGCGTTCTGGGAACGGGGCTCCCCAGACTTGCCTGCCTGCGGCCCACGGCGTGGCCCCACAAGCGGACCCGTACGGCCCATCTTCACCAGCGTGCACTCAAGACCCTCGCGAGGCGGACGACACAAGACCTCCTCGGGAGCGACCTCACCAGGCTGGCTCGCGAGGGGCGTAGCGACCAGACCTCAAATGGTCTGTGCTGCTGTGCACCAGTGTCATCCCTGGATCAGTAATGCTGACACGCACAGTACAAAAGGAGGATTTATAACAGAGTAGCAATCACACACTTATTACATCGAATATCTCCGAAGAGATTAAGTATGATAAATATGGCTTAAGGCCATCTAAAACGATAACAGCGGAAGACTAGGAAGATAAGTGAGTCCATCAACTCCAGCGGCATCACTGAGTATAAGACCATGACCTAAGGCACCTTACTCGTCGTCTGAAAAGTCTGCAACATGAAACGTTGCAGCCCGAAAACGGGTCAGCACATAGAATATGCTGGCAATGTAACACATAGAAAATAATGAACAATAACAATGTTATACTACATGCATATATGGCTGGTGGAAAGCTCTATGGTTAAAGTTTTGCGAAAAAGCCAATTTTTCCCTACTACAAAGGAATAAATTTTTATTTAACTATCATGGTGGTTGTTAAACATTGAGAAGGTACCTCCAACTCAATCCCAATTAAGTGTCATCATTAACCCAACAAAATTAATTAAAAGTAACATGGTGATGAGATTCAAATGATAATCCAGGTACTAGATACTCAAGTTGTCCATAACCGGGGACACGGCTAACCATGATTAGTTTGTACACTCTGCAGAGGTTTGTGCACTTTTCCCCACAAGACTCGATCGCCTCCATTTTGTTTCTCGCACTGCATGGTGTTTGAGAAACGGATGACCGAGACACAGTCTTTCAGAAACAATCACTCTTTACTCTGGATGGACCGGTACACCTACTTTCCCCTACATCTGCTAGCCCACCTCTTCAAGAGATCTTGTAACCTACTCAACTATGCTAGAGCCCATAATAGCTTGTGGCTGCACACGGAAGTTTCTAGCATGAACAATCTTATGATCCCTTTGAGCCTGGGTGGCGGACCTTATAAAATCAGACAACACTGGGTTCTCCAGGTGCCTTAATCCACCCAGATGTGAGTTTTAGTTGCCACCTTAAGTTGAACCATTAATAAACATCTCACATCTGTCATGAATATCTCTCAAACCCAAACCACGTCTACGAGCATAACATGGCAATAACAATAGCAACGTAGAAGTAACTCCCAAGGGTTTGAATGAAAAACAGGTAATAGGTACTACCTCAACTACTTCCCAGTACCCACAATTTAAATAGAACCTAATCATGCAATGTTTGAGGAATAGATCTAATGCAATAAAACTGGGTATGAAAGGTATATGATCAAAGTGTTACTTGCCTTGCTGATGATCCGCAAAACCTAACGAGTCGAAGTAACAAGCGGCACACTCCGGGTACTCTATCGCAAACAAACAAGCATACAATTAGTACTCATCTAATGCACAGGTAAAATTCGAATGAAAGATCCAACCAGAAAGTTCAACTTAAGAACTCCGGTTTGCAAAAAGAATCAACTCGAAAGAAGCAACGAAAGTCAAACTGCGAAAGAAAGAAGCTTCGTTTACTAATCTGGATCTAGGTCAAATTTTACTGTAGCAAAAACTTGTTTGAGTGGGTTAAACGGAAAGAGAATTTCGAGACGAAACTCTAGGCGCTTGAATCGCCTGATTCCGATAAACGAGCGAGAAGTTAAACAGAAACGAAGATTCGATCAGAAATCGAATCTGAGATAATCGCAGAAAAATCCGACGAAAAAGGAAAACGGACGAACGGTTTAAAGAACGGACGTTCGTTAACAGAGAAAAACCGACGAACGCGTTCGTTAAAACGAACGGTTCGGTGAACGCTCGCAAAATAACAAAACCGAAAAAAAACCGATCTAGGGTTTTTTTAAAACGAATGGTTTTTTTTTAAACAAAAACCGGCGACGAACGAGGCGAGGCAGTACCTCGTCGGGGGCGGGTCCGGCGAGGGCGCGGGGTGCGCGGCTCGGGGTGGGGCGAGGGGGCGGCTCCGGCGGCGGCTAACGGCGGCGGCGGCAAGTGCGGTGGCGGCGAACGGGGTGAGAGAGAGAGGGGGGTGCGGGGGTTTATAAGGGGGGGGGAGCAGCTTGGAGGAGGGGCAAGCTCCGGCGGCGGCGGCACGGACTCCCGTGTCCATGGCGGACACAACGGCGGCGGCGCGTCCCGTGCGGGAGGAGGAGAGGGCGCGGGGTGGGCCGGCGCTCGCCTGGGCTTCGGCCCGGTCGGGCGTCGCAAAGTTTTTTTTAAAACGTTCCGCGGAAAATAATTCACAGAAAAATAAATAAAAGTCAGAAAAATATAAAATAAATTTTCCCCGTCTAGTTAGAAAATCTAGAATAGGGTGAACATTTTTTAACACAAAATAAATATTTTGAAAACATGCAATATTTTTAATGCAATAAAAATTGCAAATAAAATCCAAATAAATTCCAATAAATGATTTTAATATTTTTCCTCCAGTATTTCAATTGTTTTGGAGAAGTCATATTTTCTCCTCTCATTTATTTTTAAGATGAAATATTTTTCCGGAGAGAAATAATTAAAACCAAAATCCTCGTCTTATTATTTGATGAAAATCAAATATGAAAATTCGAGAAAATCCCCAACTCTCTCCGAGGGTCCTTGAGTTGCTTAGGATTTATCGAGGATTTGTCAAAATGCAATAAAACATGATATGCAATGATGATCTATGTATAACATACCAAATTGAAAATTTGGGATGTTACAGAGATCAAGGCAAAGCAAACCTCGTGAGGTTCCAATGACGCAAGCCATGACGATCGAGACCAGGCGGGCGCTAGGCGGGCGCCAGCGCACATAGTGTCCTTGTTTCCTCGTTGGTGCTAAGGGGGCAAGCGCAGGCGAGGAGTACCGAGCCGTCAAGCAAAGGTTTCCATATCGGTGCAACGAGACCAAGACCAGCAGGACAGCAAGATGGAGGTCATCATGGAGCCCAAGACGGCGTCACCACCAGAGCCTTTTGCAGGCTAAGACTGCTTTTGTCAGGATAAGCTGTACTAGCTGTTCCCCTTCATACTTGGCCGTTGTGGGATCCCTTCCTGCTGAATATTTGGAAGCGGACTCGGGCCACTATAAATAGGACATGCCACCACCATAGAGAAGAGGGGGGGATCATTCAGACCATCCTCAGCACACAAGCTCACCAAGCACAAGAACACCTCGCCTCAGGAGGCTGTTCTTCCCCTTGTACTGTTCATCCTCAGCCCAAGAGGCAATCCACCACCACCACCACACTGGAGTAGGGTATTACACCATAACGGTGGCCCGAACCAGTATAAATCTTGTGTCCTCGTGTGTTGTGAGTTCGTCGTGCCTAGCCTAGAGATTGCGAAGTGTGTGAGGGCATGATCGATGAGGGGGAGATCTTCGCGCGCACCCCAGTGTTTGAACCGTAAGGGTTTGGTCGGAACCCGAAATCCGACATTTGGCGCGCCAGGTAGGGGTGTGCCGGAGTTTTTCCTTCGTTGATCCGTGTCCCATCGCTTCGTCGCAACCATGTCGGACGCTCGTCATGCCCGCGCTGAGCGCCGGGCCGCCCTCGCCGTCCGCATCACCCAGACGGCTCCTATCGGTGGGCCTCCCTGTCGTTCTCCGTCACCCGCCACCAACGCCGCCACCGGCCCGGCGGGGAACGAGCAGCAAGCATCCTCGCTGCACCCCTCGGTGCGGCGGGACGGTCGCACCGCCACTCCATCGCTGACCCCTGTTGGTTCGTCGTCTCACGCTCGTCGCGCTCCCAGGGACGCGCGGGCTGCGCTACTCATGGCGCACGAGCTCCTGCGTTACCGCCCCGTCGACGACCTCTATGAAGACTGGCTGGACCACATCGCCGAGCTCGTCAGCGCCGCAGGGGGCTCCCCTGCACCGTCCCTCTCTCTACCTCGTCCACCGCCAGCTACGGGCGACGTAGCTCATGGAGCACCTCCACCACCTCTACACCAGGACGGCGCCCTGGCGCCAAGACATGCGGCCCCGCGGCGCGACCCGCCACGCCAAGCACCCGCGCGTGAAGAAAGAAGCTGCCAAGAAGTCCCTCGACCGCAAGAGAACGCTCCACCGCTCCTCGCACCGCCACGTCAGGATCGCCAGCCGCGGCAGGGACTTGTACCACTTGCCGTGGCAGCTCGCAAGAACCAAGATCAAGCTCCACCTCCACGCCGGGCCCCGGTGACCACAACAGGCTGTCGCGCCTTCACCCCCGAGCTACGTAGCGTCACCTGGCCGGGCAAGTTCAAGTCGGATCTGCCTCCTCGCTACGACGGCACCCCCGACCCTGTTACGTCTCCAACGTATCTATAATTTTTGATTGCTCCATGCTATATTATCTTCTGTTTTGGACATAATTGGGCTTTATTATTCACTTTTATATTATTTTTGGGACTAACCTATTAACCGGAGGCCCAGCCCAGAATTGCTGTTTTTTGCCTATTTCAGAGTTTCGCAGAAAAAGAATATCAAACGGAGTCCAAACGGAATGAAACCTTCGGGAACGTGATTTTTGGAACGAACATGATCCAGGAGACTTGGACCCCACGTCAAGAAATAAAGCAGGAAGCCACGAGGTAGGGGGGCGCGCCTACCCCCCCAGCCGCGCCCTCCACCCTCATGGGCCCCACGTTGCTCCACCGACGTACTCCTTCCTCCTATATATACCTACGTACCCCCAAACTATCAGATACGGAGCCAAAAACCTAATTCCACCGCCGCAACCTTCTGTACCCACGAGATCCCATCTTGGGGCCTGTTTCGGAGCTCCGCCGGAGGGGGCATCGATCACGGAGGGCTTCTACATCAACACCATAGCCTCTCCGATGATGTGTGAGTAGTTTACCTCAGACCTTCGGGTCCATAGTTATTAGCTAGATGGCCTCTTCTCTCTTTTTGGATCTCAATACAATGTTCTCCCCCTCTCTTGTGGAGATCTATTTGATGTAATCTTCTTTTGCGGTGTGTTTGTTGAGACCGATGAATTGTGGGTTTATGATGAAGTTTATCTATGAACAATATTTGAATCTTCTGAATTCTTTTATGTATGATTGGTTATCTTTGCAAGTCTCTTCGAATTATCAGTTTGGTTTGCCCTACTAGATTGATCTTTCTTGTAATGGGAGAAGTGCTTAGCTTTGGGTCCAATCTTGCGATGTCCTTTCCCAGTGACAGTAGGGGCAACAAGGCACGTATTGTATTGTTGCCATCGAGGATAACAAGATGGTTTTTTTTATCATATTGCATGAATTTATCCCTCTACATCATGTCATCTTGCTTAAGGCGTTACTTTGTTCATATGAACTTAATACTCTATATGCATGCTGGACAGCGGTCGATGTGTGGAGTAATAGTAGTAGATGTAGGCAGGAGTCGGTCTAGTTGTCTCGAACGTGATGCCTATATACATGATCATACCTAGATGTTCTCATAACTATGCTCAATTCTGTCAATTCCTCAACAGTAATTTGTTCACCCACGGTAAAATACTTATGCTCTTGAGAGAAGCCACTAGTGAAACCTATGGCCCCCGGGTCTATTTTCCATCATATTAATCTTCCAACACTTAGCTATTTCTTTTACCGTTTTTATTTTGTTACTTTACTTTGCATCTTTATCACAAAAATACCAAAAATATTATCCTATCATATCTATCAGGTCTCACTCTCGTAAGTGACCGTGTAGGGATTGACAACCCGTTATCGCGTTAGTTGCGAGGATTTATTTGTTTGTGTAGGTGCGAGGGACTCGCGCGTAGCCTCCTACTGGATTGATACCTTGGTTCTCAAAAACTGAGGGAAATACTTACGCTACTTTGCTGCATCACCCTTTCTTCTTCAAGGGAAAACCAACGCAGTGCTCAAGAGGTAGCAAGAAGGATTTCTGGCGCCGTTGTCGGGGAGGTCTACGCAAAAGTCAACATACCAAGTACCCATCACAAACCCTTATCTCCCGCATTACATTATTTGCCATTTGCCTCTCGTTTTCCTCTCCCCACTTCACCCTTGCCGTTTTATTCGCCTTCTCTTTTCCGTTTGCTTCTTTTTGCCCGTCTCTTGTTTGCTCGTGTGTTGGATTGCTTGTTTGTCACGATGGCTCAAGATAATACCAAATTATGTGACTTTACCAATCCCAACAATAATGATTTCCTTAGCACTCCGATTGCTCCTCTTACCGATACTGAATCTTGTGAAATCAATGCTGCTTTGTTGAATCTTGTTATGAAAGATCAATTCGCCGGCCTTCCTAGTGAAGATGCCGCTACTCATCTAAATAGCTTCGTTGATTTGTGTGATATGCAAAAGAAGAAAGATGTTGACAATGATATTGTTAAGTTGAAGCTGTTTCCTTTTTCGCTTAGAGATCGTGCTAAAGCTTGGTTTTCATCTTTGCCTAAAAATAGTATTGATTCTTGGAATAAGTGCAAAGATGCTTTTATCTCTAAGTATTTTCCTCCCGCTAAGGTTATCTCTCTTAGAAACGATATTATGAATTTTAAGCAACTTGATCATGAACATGTTGCACAAGCTTGGGAGAGGATGAAATTAATGATACGTAATTGCCCCACTCACGGTTTAAATTTGTGGATGATTATACAAAATTTTTATGCCGGATTGAATTTTGCTTCTAGAAATCTTTTAGATTCGGCCGCGGGAGGCACTTTTATGGAAATCACTTTAGGAGAAGCTACTAAACTCCTAGATAATATTATGGTTAATTATTCTCAATGGCACGCTGAAAGATCTACTAATAAAAAAGTGCATGCGATAGAAGAAATTAATGTTTTGAGTGGAAAGATGGATGAACTTATGAAATTATTTGCTACTAAGAGTGTTTCTTCTGATCCTAATGATATGCCTTTGTCTACTTTGATTGAGAATAATAGTGAATCTATGGATGTGAATTTTGTTGGTAGGAATAATTTTGGTAACAACGCGTATAGAGGAAACTTTAATGCTAGGCCTTATCCTAGCATTTCCTCTAATAATTATGGTATTCCTACAACAATTCTTATGGAAATTTTAATAATATGCCCTCTGAATTTGAGACTAGTGTTAAAGAGTTTATGAATTTACAAAAGAATTTCAATGCTTTGCTTGAAGAGAAATTGCTTAAAGTTGATGAATTGGCTAGGAACGTTGATAGAATTTCTCTTGATGTTGATTCTTTAAAACTGAGATCTATTCCTCCTAAGCATGATATCAATGAGTCTCTCAAAGCCATGAGAATTTCCATTGATGAGTGCAAAGAAAGGACCGCTAGGATGCGTGCTAAGAAAGATTGCTTTATGAAAGCGTGTTCTTCAAATTTCTATGAAAATAAAGATGAAGATCTAAAAGTTATTGATGTGTCCCCTATTAAATCTTTGTTTTGCAATATGAATCTTGATAATGATGGGACTGAATATGATCCACCTTTACCTAGAAGGCGTTCCAAAAATTCAGAGTTTTTAAATCTTGATGCTAAAATTGGTAAAAGTGGGATTGAAGAAATCAAAACATTAGATGTTAATAAACCCACTATTTTGGATTTCAAGGAATTTAATTATGCTAATTTCTCTTTGATAGATTGTATTTCCTTGTTGCAATCCGTGCTAAATTCTCCTCATGCTTATAGTCAAAATAAAGCTTTTACCAAACATATCGTTGATGCTTTGATGCAATCTTATGAAGAAAAACTTGAGTTGGAAGTTTCTATCCCTAGAAAACTTTATGATGAGTGGGAACCTACTATTAAAATTAAGATTAAAGATCATGAATGCTATGCTTTGTGTGATTTGGGTGCTAGTGTTTCCACAATTCCAAAAAAACTTTGTGTGATTTGCTAGGTTTCCGTGATTTTGATGATTGCTCTTTAAACATGCACCTTGTGGATTCCACTATTAAGAAACCTATGGGAAGAATTAATGATGTTCTATTGTTGCAAATAGGAACTATGTGCCCGTAGATTTTATCGTTCTTGACATAGATTGCAATCCTTCATGTCCTATTATTCTTGGTAGACCTTTCCTTAGAACGATTGGTGCAATTATTGATATGAAGGAAGGGAATATTAGATTCCAATTCCATTAAAGAAAGGCATGGAACACTTCCCTAGGAAGAAAATAAAATTACCATATGAATCTATCATGAGAGCCACTTATGGATTGCCTACCAAAGATGGCAATACCTAGATCTATCCTTGCTTTTATGCCTAGCTAGGGGCGTTAAACGATAGCGCTTGTTGGGAGGCAACCCAATTTTATTTTTCTTTTTTTTCTTTTTGCTTCTGTTTAGGAATAAATATTTGTTGTAGCCTCTGGTTAGATGTGTTTTTATGTTTTAATTAGTGTTTGTGCCAAGTTAAACCTATAGGATCTTCTTGGATGATAGTCATTTGATCTTGCTGTAATTTCCAGAAACTTTCTGTTCACGAAAATAATTGTTAAAAATCACCAGAACGTGATAAAATATTGATTCCAATTGATGCTGATCAATAAACAAATTGTGTAGGTCTTCCTATTTTGGCTGATTTTTTGGAGTTCCAGAAGTTTGCGTTAGTTACAGATTACTACAGACTGTTCTGTTTTTGACAGATTCTGTTGTTCGTGTGTTGTTCGCTTATTTTGATGAATCTATGGTTAGTAAAAGAGTTTATAAACCATACAGAAGTTGGAATACAGTAGGTTTAACACCAATATAAATAAAGAATGAGTTCATTACAGTACCTTGAAGTGGTCTTTTGTTTTCTTTCGCTAACGGAGCTCACGAGATTTTCTGCTAAGTTTTGTGTTGTGAAGTTTTCAAGTTTTGGGTGAAAGATTTGATGGATTATGGAACAAGGAGTGGCAAGAGCCTAAGCTTGGGGATGCCCATGGCACCCCCAAGATAATATAAGGACACCAAAAAGCCAAAGCTTGGGGATGCCCCGGAAGGCATACCCCCTCTTCGTTCTACTTCCATCGGTAACTTTACTTGGAGCTATATTTTTATCACCACATGAATGTTGCTTGGAGCGTCTTGTATGATTTGATCTTGCTTTTAGTTTACCACCAATCATCCTTGCGTACCACACCTTTTAGAGAGACACAACCAGATCGGAAATTATTAAGAATACTCTATGCTACATATTGAGTAATAGTTTTTTTGTCTAGTACTTCACTTATACTTAGAGCACGGTGGTGGATTTGTTAGAGGTTGCCAGACTATGATTTCCACTACAAAAAAAGACACATCCGTGACATTTTGGGCCGAACGAATTTTTTTCTGTCATACATATGACACTTCTATGACGATAATTGTGACAAAACCCGGTATCATCATAGATGTGGTGGGCTCCTACTTCTATGACAAAAAATCATGACAGAAAATGGGCTTTTCGTCCTGGGCGGGCCGGAGACGCAGCTGCATGACATTCTTTGGGCCGTCCATGACGGAAAAAACCGTGGTAGAAGCGAGGGGGAGGAAAAATTTCGGGGAGTTCCCGGTTACGGTGGGAGGTCGGGGCCGAGCGATGCGCGTTTCTCTCGTACACGTACGCGCGTGTGTGCGAGGCGTTGGCTCTAACTGAACCCGAGCGAGGCGTTGGGCTCTAACTGAACCCGAGCGATTGCACTGCAGGCTACGCGTTACTGAACCGAGCGATCGATCGATGGCTGTTAACTGAACCCGATCGAGCGATTCCTTCGCTACTGCTGCTAACTGAAGCCGATCGATTGGATGAACAGTGAGCGTTGCGGGGGGGGGTTGGATGAACAGTGAGCGGTGGCGTTGCCTCTGGATGAACAGGACCCCGTGGTGTGGAGGGCTGGATGAACAGTAGACGGTGGAGGGGTGCCCGTGGAGGGGTGGTTGAACAGGACCCCGTGGTGTGGAGGGCTGGATGAACAGTAGACGGTGGAGGGGTGCCCGTGGAGGGGTGGTTGAACAGTAGCCGGTGGAGTAGCGCGCGGTGGAGGCTGGATGAAGGAGCCCGTGGAGGCTGGAGGAGGTCGACGGTGGAGATGAACAGTATCCCATGGAGTCCCGTTTTGCGGTACGCCACACCCCTCCGATGAACAGGACACCGTTTCGACCGTAGGAGGTCCGTTTCGTCCGTTTTGCGGTACGCCACACCCCTCCCGATGAACAGGACCCCCGTTTCGACCGTAGGAGGTCCGTTTCGTCCGTTTTGCGGTACGCCACACCCTCCCGATGAACAGGACCCCCGTTTCGACCGTAGGAGGTCCGTTTCGTCCGTTTTGCGGTACGCCACACCCCTCCCGATCAACAGGACCCCCGTTTCGACCGTAGGAGGTCCGTTTCTCCGTTTTGCGGTACGCCACACCCTCCCGATCAACAGGACCCCGTTTCGACCGTAGGAGGTCCGTTTCCTCCGTTTTGCGGTACGCCACACCCTCCCATCAACACCGCACCGTTCCTCCGACACGACGCATTCCTTGCCTCCCCATGAACACGACGCATTCCGTTGCCTCCCCATGAACACGACGCATTCCGTTGCCTCCCCATGAACACGACGACGACGCTGTTTCTCCGTTCCGACCCAGCCATGTACACGAGCCCTCGCCGTACGTATGCGCGAGTAGGCGTTCGAGACCCTGCCCGTATGTACGTACGTGGCCGTATTTTCTTTCTTGCACCCTGGCCGCTGTACGTACGTGTACATGCTACGTGCGCGCCTCTACTACGACACGTACGCGCCTCTACTACGACACGTGCGCGCCTCTACATCGACCAGTATATATGTACGTACACGTTCGCGACCAGAATGACAACGCTACGTACGCTTCGACCAGGTGGGTCCCGACTGTCAGGCACTTCCTTGCCTGCGAAGATGTAGCTGGTGGGTCCCAGCAGTCAGGGGGCGAATCGTTTTGGTTTTTTTGCCCGGACCCACTGCCTTGCGTGCGAAGATGTAGCTGGTGGGTCCCAGCAGTCAGGGGGCGAATCTTTTTTTTGCCCGGACGCACTTCCTTGCGTGCGAAGGTGTAGCTGGTGGGTCCCAGCAGTCAGGGGGGAAACGTTTTTTTCGCGAAATACGGTGGCCCGTCCGGTGGGTCCCTGCTGTCAGGTGGAGGAATCATTATTTTCCGCGTAATAAGGAGGCACTTCCTTGCTGCCGCCATGGACCCAGCTGTCAGCCTCTCCACGTACAGTCCACGTCCGATGGAAGTCGTTCCTTGACCACGTTGACCACGCCGCGCCGAGAGCACCAGGGCGGTGGACGACGGCGAGGCCTAGGAAGGGGACGACGCGGAGCCGGTGAAGACGCGGCAGTGGATGCCCACGCGGAGAGGAGTATGAGGGTTCACTCGTTCGGCTGCGGTGTGAGGCTGCCGTCGCCGCAGGGCCTGGCCAGCGGTGGGAATAGTAGGGGGCGGTGAGGCCTCCGCGGCAGCACAGCCGGCCACGGGAGGCAGGAGCAGGCGGCACGACCGGCGCTGCTTTGGGCGGCTGGAGCAAGAAGACCAGAGGTTGAAGAAGCACTACGGCCGTTGGATGGACATCGTACGGTCACTGGAGCTAGAATCGTTCATATTGACTAAGTTGACAAAGCCCTCCGTCCCCGTCAACTTAGTAGGCCCACAAGTCAGCCTCCCACCAAGGTGGGTCCCAGCTAGCAGGGGGAGTATTCATTTTTTTGTGCGTAATAAGGAGGCACTTCCGGTGGGTCCGAGCTGACAGCGGGGGGAACGTTTTTTTCGAAATACGGTGGCCCGTCCGGTGGGTCCCAGCAGTCAGGGGGGAAACGTTTTTTTCGCGAAATAAGGTGGCCCGTCCGGTGGGTCCCTGCTGTCAGGTGGAGGAATAATTATTTTGCGCGTAATAAGGAGGCACTTCCTTGCGGCCGCCGTGGACCCAGCTGTCAGCCTCTCCACGTACAGTACTCTTCCGATGGAAGTCGGTCGTTGACCACGTTGACCACGCCGCGCCGAGAGCACCAGGGCGGTGGACGACGGCGAGGCCTAGGAAGGGGACGACGCGGAGCCGGGGAAGACGCAGCAGTGGAAGCCCGCGCGGAGAGGAGTACGAGGGTTCACTGGTTCGGCTGCGGTGTGAGGCTGCCGTCGCCGCAGAATAACAGGGGGTGTGGGTGAGTGGAGGGATGGCCTGGCCAGCGGTGGGAGTAGTATGGGGGCGGTGAGGCCTCCGCGGCAGCACAGCCGGCCACGGGAGGCAGGAGCAGGCGGCACGACCGGCGCTGCTTTGGGCGGCTGGACCAAGAAGACCAGAGGTTGAAGAAGCACTACGGCCGTTGGATGGACATCGTACGGTCACTGAAGCTAGAATCGTTTATATTGACTAAGTTGACAAAGCCCTTGGTACGCTCCAACTTAGTAGGCCCACAGGTCAGCCTCCGAAACGGTGCGCCCCAGATGTCAGGGGGAGGAATCATTTTTTGGGCGGCCGAAGCTAAGAATATCCGAGATTGAAGAAGAAGCACGACATCCGTTGGATAGACATCCAACGGCCACTGCTGCTAGAACCGTGTGTTGACTATAATAAGTTGACAAAGCCTTGCATACGCGTCAACTTATTTTTTTAGGGGACGCGTCACTTAGTAGGCCCACAAGTGTGTGGCAGAGAACTTATAGCCCATTTGCGTTTTGTAAGAATGTACAACCCATTTTTGAATTCTAATGGAATTTACAACAGCCCATTTACAGTTTGTTAAAAGTACAACCCATTTTCTAGCTAGGACAACGATTAATAATTTCAACCAACCGTTGAAGACAGAATTCAATAAAATTTCCCACATTTTGATGGGATCCGAAATATTTTTATCCCGAAATTTCTAGTCAGATTAAATATAAATTTGTATTACGTAAAAATCCAACGAAACATTGCGCGCGCAACAATGAAAATTTAAGATTTTCAAAATCCATAAATAATATTTTATAAACTAATTTCGTGTTTGGTGCATTTTTTATAGTTACTGCCCAGTTTTTATAATTACATCCCATTTATTATTTTTAAAGCCCATTTTCCTGTTAAGCCTAATGCATCCCTCCTAGGAAAGATTTGCAGCCCAGCGGGGCGGAGAATAACAAGTTGACCTTGCCTGGGTATTCCTCAAAAAGACGTATAGCTGGGCTAGCCATTTTCATCTTGAAAAAATTAGTATCTGGGCTGGATATCTGGCCTGGGCTAGACGGGCCACAGCCCGCCCAGTTAATACCCTGCTCTCCTCTGAACAACAACGAAATCATCGCCAAGAAAAACTCTGCAGTGCTCACGCCTCAAAAACACAAATACTGCTCGAGCTGCTTGGTCCCAGCTGTCGGCCGCACCTTGTGCAATTCTCTCGTTTATATTGACTACATAGGTTGACAATGGTGTGGGACCGTGATGTCAGGAAACCAGGAGAAAGCAAAAAAAATATAGTTGTACATAATAAGGAGGCACTTGCGTACGTACGGCTATGGCCCTAGTGGGTCCCTAGTGTCATCCAGTCAAAATAAAGTCATCTCCTGAATCCTCATGTTCGTTGACGATGTTAACAATGCTCGGCGCCACGGCGAGCGCAACAACTCGAAGGACAACGGAGAGGGCCTCGCGGGCCCTACGGATGGTCTGATACAGCGCCCGCTGCTCATTCAGGAAGCCAGGATCATCGGACACCTATGAGCACCTTCGAGAAACTGAGACGGCATGAAACGGTAAGGCCGCGCTTGGGAGCTCTGGTTTATTTCAAACCTGTATTAACATACAAGTGTAATTTACTCGTCATCGGAAACAACGCGTAAAATACAGGCGTAATGAAACCGAGGGCCCGAGGTCTGTAAGTAAAACCGGCGGGTTACGCGTGTAATTTGAGAGACCAGTGTATATTTTACGAGCACTGCTATATGGACGACATTACCAGACGATACATGCACGACGTGCGTATCATGCCATCCATGGGCAAGGCTGAAACAGCAGCTAACGGCTGGATTAGCAATCGTCCGAGTGTCGTTCAGCGTTTTTATCGTGTGTGAAGTACTTCCGATATTTTACTAGTCGAAATCGACCAACCAAGCGCCTTCGCCCGAGACCATCTGCTTTAATTTACAAGCGTCAGTTTTACAAGCGGTTTTGGTTGGAAAACGACGATCCAATCACGGCCTAATATCATGAGTTGGTCGGAAGATCATATGGTTTCACGTCTAACCTACCCGACTTGTCGTATAGGCTATGAATGAAACATCAGACGATGAACTTCTTAAGCACGGAAACAACAGAAGAGGATGATCTTCTTAACAAGCAAATCACTGGCATTAGATCGACATGCAAAACAATACGAAGCATTATTCTCAGGAGGCACGGTGAACAGCTCGTGATGCCGCATGCCACAACATTCCAAGCTCAACTTTGCAATCAAACACAAGGCCTGGCATTACATAGACAATATTCAGAACAAACTCTTAACACAGGAATATCTCAGCAGAGTAACTATTTACTTCTAAACTGAACACAGGAATAGGAAAAAACACTCGACGCTGCTCACAGCAAGGGCGTCCCACTCAAAAATATCAAATGCATGTCTTCTGGCTAACATCAATGAGCAAATTTTGACAAGGTTTTCCAATTCCAATATATTAAACTAACGTCTTCTTGCTAACATCAATGATTAAACTTTGACAAGCTTTTCCCATTCAAAATATGTAATGCCTATGATCGTGGAGTCCTGTCGTAGCTTCTTGTACTTGTTTGGGCACTTTTTGCCCAGGGCACTCCACGTGTTGTTAAATTGCCAATGGTCTCTGCAGACTAGTCATGTCACCGGTGTCTAATAATACTCTGTAAAGCTTCTCGGTCATTCCTTCTGTAATGTAGCGCAAACAGTGACTGCTTCTTTCTGCAAAGTGGAACGACCAACTGGACCCAGTAATGCAGCAGTTTGCCTTGGACACATTGGCTCCTTTTGTGCAGTTCAACTAAAATCGAAGTCGGAATAAAACCGAGCTTTAATTTTGATATCCCTGTAAGCAACAATAGGTATAAGGGAAACAATTACTGAGAAATAACGGTTGATGACTTGTACTCCCAGAAGAAAAGCATCTACTGATCTACTTTATCTTAATGGGAAACAAAGCAGGAGAGTAGCAATTCTCCATCAGTGTGATTCATTCATATTGACTGAGACATTATCTTAACAATGCCTTGTTTCAACATGTATAAAGAACGACAAAGCAGAAAAGTACCATTCCTAAAACAATGCAACTGATTCATTTTAACAGAGACATTATCTTAACAATACCTTGGTTAAACATGTAGAAAGAACTACAAAGCAGGATAGTACCATTCCTAACAAGTGTTGCAGTTTTGAACTAAGATTCAGTAGTTAATTAATTCTGAGAGTGGCATTGCTTAATTTTACCAGCGGCATTAGATTAACGAAAAGCATAAACAGTTCCAGGGGAGAGTGGGCGCAACAACAGTATGTGCTTCCATCTACTTATAAAGGGGGTGATGCAGAGTTTGTTGTAACAAAGCAACAAGCATCATGTCTGGGTTGGTCCCATTTTTGTTCACTACTTAATGGGAAAAGACAGCAATACAATAGCTTCAATTCAACATTTATTTAAAACAGTACCAATACAAGTAGCACAACATCTCAAAGCACACTGCACAATCATGTGGATGAAGGCCTGTACTGACCTTTCATGAGACGGACAAGATAAAATACGAATCTGCCAACACGAATAGGAAATCCAATCTCGTTTTGTGCAGTTGCACTGAAATCAAGCAAAGTGTTTCGCGTAGCGAAGCAAAATGTCGCAATAGCAACAAGTTGAATAGATATCCCTGTTTAAACAGAGGCAAAAAAGGAATCAATTACTGGCTAATAAAGGAGGATGAAACATGCGGCCACAAAAATGGTAATCCCGCCAATCCCTAACAAGTGTTGCAGTTTTGAAATAAGATTCAGTAGTTAATTCTGAGAGTGGCATCAATTACTGGCTTATAAAGGGGGTGATGCTGAATTTGTTGTAACAAAGCAACAAGCATCATGTCTGGGTTGGTCCCATTTTTGTTCACTACTTAATGGGAAAAGACAGCAATACAATAGCTTCAATTCAACATTTATTTAAAACAGTACCAAAACAAGTAGCACAACATCTCAAAGCACACTGCACATCATGTGGTTGAGACCAAGATTTGAAACAACTCGCCACGAAGACTGGAAACAAATCTCGATCTCCTTTTGTGCAGTTCCACCAAAATTAAGCAAAGTCACCGGTGTGACATTCAAGTTGAACTGCACAAAACACTCTTAAAACATAAGTGTTTCGAGTAGCGAAGCAAAATGTCGCAATAGCAACAAGTTGAATCGATACCCCTGTTTTAACAGAGGCAAAAAAGGAAACAATTACTTGCCGATAAAGGAGGATGAAACAAACGGTGACAGAAAGAAGCATCTAACTTATCTTGGATGGAAAACAAAGTAGGATAGTAGCATTTCTAAAACGGTTGCATTGATTCATATTAACAGAGACATTCTCTTGAAACAACATTCGTTAAAAAATGTAATTTACTTTTAACAGTGGCATTGCTTCAATTTTCCGGCGGCATTCTTAGATTAACAACAGCAAAATAGCTGTATGGGACATGCCAGCACCATGTGCGTCCACACGTATAAATGGGTGATGCAGAGTATGTAGCCAAGCAGCATATATGCGTTGGTCCCATATTTGTTCTCTTTGAACCTTTTTCCTATGTGAGGGCAGCAAATCTAGTCCTGCACAAACTACCCGACCCCCCAGTTTCTTTCCCTTTTCAACAAAGAGATCGGTTCCTTACAGATGTGTGTACTGGGTTACCCCCTTTTTCCCTTTTCGACCTACAAAGCGGCTGGATAGCCAGTCTATACTACTTTCCGCCCCTCCTTTCCTCATTGAACCACGTCCTAGATTCTTGCTCCAGCCCACCGCACCCTTCTTTCCTCTTTGAACCAAGACCTAGATTCGACTACAGATCGAAAAAGATCCACATGCAGCTAGAGCAACGACGGTTTCAAAGAAACTTATACCTTAGGGTCGTCGGGATGTGGCAAGGCGTGCGGCGGGAGGCCGGATCTGCCCACACTACGTACGGCAGCGAGGAAGAAGGGGTCGGTGGCCCTCCCGCACAGGCGCTGGGTGAAAGAGAACAGCGCAGCCGGCAGTGGATTGCCTCCCTCGCCGAAGGCGATAGAGTGAACGCTGCACCTCCTCCCCTTCCCGGTGCGACGGGATACGGACGCCTCCTTCACCAGCTGTGAGGGGGGAGAGAGAGACAAGAGGCCAACGCAGTCTTGTTTAGATCTGGTGAAGAGAGGGTGAGAGACTGTGAATATAGCAAACCCTAGCAAATGAACGCTGAGCCTCCAGCGTGTAACATATATGTAGTGCGGCGAGCGTGTGGAGAGTGCAAACCCTAGCGAACAAGCGCTGAGGCTCCCGCTTATATATATACTACTGTAGTACGGACTGAGCTCCGGTGCCTTCACTGCACCTGCTTTTGGCTGTATGACAGGTGAGCCAGCCACATTTTGGGCCCACCTGTCATAAACCCAAAGGCAGGTGCACTAAGTCAATGAAGCTGCGTCCATATAGTACTCTCGTGTATACGACTAATATATAGTGGAGTGGTTTTCTTATTCTCTCCATAACAATCGTTTTAAATTGTGTAAGTACGAAACGAAACTCTTTATTTAATGTACAGTGAAGAAAACTAGTACTACTTCCGATGAACTAACGATCCACGCCCACGCGTCCTGGTCGCACTTCCTGTCCTTCACGTGTGGTACACTACCCTCCCTTAAGTGAACAACCACACATGCGCCAAATTATCGGAAACGTGTGAGAGTGTGTACAAATAAAGAATTTTAATTTCAATTATCGGAAAGGTTTGAGAGTATTACAAAGTTTGACTTCAGTCAAATCTAATATGCGGAGTAAATAAAAATGGAGGGCTACTACGTCCATCCGGGTTTTTAGTCCACACCATTTTTTAAATCAAAGTTAATAGCTGGACAAATAAAATTACAGGGGAGCTGGAGACAAAGTTGTGAGAAGGCTTAGAAATCAATACAAAACTTATGCTCTTAGTACCAACGTCGATCCTTCTTCGAGGAAACATTTGGTTCATAGCCAATTGTGTGATAAAATTGCACCAACGTGAAAGACGACTGCGTCTCCAACGCAACCAAGGTGAACTGACGAAGGATATCATCTTTGTGCGTAACAAGCAAAGAGCACTGATGGAAGACAGCTTGTTTTTCATTGAAAATCGATCAGCTTCACCAGCCGACGCAACCATGAGGCGCAACCATGAGCATCGATAGGTCATCGTGGTGATGCATCATCCATTTGGCATCAAGTTTGGGTGAGGCACCTATGAAGTTCGACAAATCCTCACTGTGGTCTGTTTCTTCTCAGTAATCAAGCTCGAGGAAGGAAGAACCACGTGGCAGAGGACAGTGAGGCGGAACAACAATGGCCATCCAATTTTGTGCAGTTCCACTAAAATTGAGGAAGACATGCCCGGGTATGGAGACACGCATCGCTGTTTCCAAAAATATAAAAAAGGGTTAGCAACGACATCTCAATTGTCAATAAGAATTAATGAAAAGTACACCAACAAACAGAAGCATCATAATTATCTTGATGGGAACTAAACCAGGATACCCGAGAAAAAAAGCATTTCTTCATTTAACCAGTGATAGTACTACCACCATATGGACAATGACCGCACAACCACCATGTACTTTTTGTCGAAACAACATGTATACCTCCACCGAGGCATAAATCAGGACAACTTTTCGAGTGGCATTTCCTCTATAATAGTACTAGTAGGTGATGTTGGACCAGCCGACGAACCCTAGCTACTATGCATGGGGAGCTGGGGAGTAGTCGCATAGAAGAAAACCCGCACGCAGCGACCTGGGGAGCTGGACCAGTACAAGAAGTTATACCTCAGGTGGGCGAGATGTCGTTTAGGCGGGCGGGCGGGATCTGCCCACACGACGGCAGCGAACAAGGGCGCGGAGGATCTTCGTCCGCGCCAGCGCCGGCTCCGAGAGGACGGTGCGCATCGGCTTCCTCCGTCGCCGACGGCGACAACGTCAACGCTGCACCTCCTCACCTCCCGCAGCGGACGGGATTCGGCCGGATCTGTGACCACCGGTGAGGAGAGAGATAGAGTGGACACTGTCATCTTGTTTTGATATGGAGAGGGTGAGAGAGCGAGACGCGAGAAACTCTATCAAACAAGAGGCTATAATGGAGTAAAAAAATCTCTCCATAGCAGTGGTTTTAAATAGAATACGCGCGTTCCCGGAAAAAAGAAACGAAAACTGGCGGACAATTTTTTAAGGGTCTGTCTAGGACACATCTAGATGTGACATAGTTATGTCACATCTAAGTTGATGTCCACTCTGTTTGTGGTCTATTTTTTTCCTAGTTTTTTTGTTTCTTGTTGCTACATTATATACTTGTGGGAGCTTAGATGTGATATCCTTAAATAACATCTAGATGTGAATTAGACAAACTGATTTTCTAACGTACCAAGAAAGAAAACTCGATCAAAAACACGCCCCCGCTTCCAGGTCGCGAGAGTCGTCGCGCACACACACATAGACATAGACATGCATATCCGTGTTTACGTAAAATTCCATTTCCATCTCCATCTCCAATCATATTTGTCCAACTGGCACATTATTTACGTTGTTAATTATATACGCAGCAATATTAACGTACAACATCTCTTGTTTGCGCACGTCCGGACCGCTGCCACGGCCGGTCCTGACCAACCCGAACCCTCTTCATCACCCGCGCGTGCTTCCCGCCCGAAACGGTCAGTGCCGCATTCATGCCCGGCCAGAGCGGACGCGACCTCTCACTGGCGCCGGCATTGAAGCGGCGCGCCGGCCGAGAGAGCGTCGCCCGCGCCGCTTCCGGGTGCACGCGGCTGCTCCGCGTTCAAAGGTCGCAATAGCCGGCTACAACATGCATGTAAAAAGTTCTTGGGAGTCCGTGCTACAGCTAGCTGTCCTCCCCCAACTCGTCAATCTCTTCCAGTAGTGCTAGTACTCCATGGCGCGATCCATCGACAAGCAGGCGGGAAAGTTATCGTATACTCGGTTTGCGGTGAGTGGCATGCCGAGCGACCGTGTGGGGTCGAGCCGTGGAGGAGGGTGAGACACGAACACGACAGACGTGATTTAAACGTTGGTTTTGCTCGATGGCGCGATCCAACGAAACGAAACGTTGGTTTCTCTCCGTTTCCATTTTTTCTCCGGAAAAACGGAAACTTTCCACTCCATTTTCATTCCTATTCCAAGGTTGCCCCGTTACAACATTCCATCAAATACAAAGGAAAACTAACACGCATGCTGATGCATCTCAATGATTCACAGATCATAGCCAATATTTACTTCACAACTAAAGAAAAAAGTTGTGAGAGCGTGTACGAAAGAAAAACTACTGATGGGGTCACTACGACTTAAACCCTAAACCCTAAACATGATTTAATTTCCTGGCCAGGTAGAACCTGTCGAAGGAAAGACGGCTGGCACCCTCGGATCATACGATGCTTTTGTGCAGTTCCACTAAAATCGACCTGAGCATCCCTGATGGCAAAGATATTGAAGAAGTGTGATTAGAATAATAGTACTGGCACTAGTTCATGAGACATAAACTCATCACAAGTAGAAGCCGGTAGAAGTAGAGAAAGATCGACATGGAGATGGAGCTACGGCAGTGGAGCAAGCCGGCTCCAAAAGGAAGATGGACTACCTGGGACGTCGGGCTGTAGCTAGAAGGGCGGTTGGGACGCGGCATCGGCCCATACCGCGGTGACCCCCGATTGGGACGCACCGACTGTGGGTTTTCTCCCTCGCCGATGTCGACCGCGTCTACGCAGAACATTGTTCCCTTCCCCCAGCTGCGGGATCAGGCCCGTCGTTCTATGCTTGTGAAGAGAGCAACCTAAGCAAGCAGGCTTGTAGCTTAGGCTCCTGCTAGTGTATATATAGTGGTTTTCTTTTTCTCTCCATATCAACCATTTTATATTGCGTACGTGTCATTCAAGAGTGAAATGATGGTTGCTTCTTCCGACTAACTTACTGTGTGATTTGACTGCTCCTTAGTGGCCCCTACACGTACTCCCCCTACGTGTATGCAATAGTCACACGTACACATGGACGCAAAAACGCGCGCGACGCCCTAATGCATGCATGTCCGAGCACACGACGGAACACACACGGTCACGCTCAAGTGCTCAACCTACACGTGCATGCACACACATACTCAGTCAGGGTGAGCTACTGACCGTATAACCACCGGAAAATATATATATATATTGAGCGCAATGAGCGTATTATGAAGTCCACTGACCGTATTTTTACAAATATACAGTGACAGACAGTGTATTTATCTCGTTTGAAATTAAGCCATATTAACCGGAGAGGAGGCAGTATGGACTAGCATTACTTTGCTGTGTCCCGTCAACTTGCCGAACGAGGAGAAGGTTGCAGGACGGGAGAAGCTTGCGCGCGGTGGCTCGCGGGACAAGGAGAAACTTTTGACTAATGCAAGCTCTCCCTCGCTCAGGCGGTGGACGTGCAACAGTTAATTCGGTGTCAGATTGCCAGAAGCATACACTATACTACTAGTGCTATTATTGTTCGACTTCCCGAATAGGCGAACAGCCAAGCGCAAAGTTTACTAGTACTACTACTATAGTCTATAAAGGTACGTACTATACTAGTACTAGGAACCGGATGGAGGAGCGTCTGCACTCTTATTATAATTTTAAAATGTGATAAAGCAATCTTCAACACATTTGGTTCTCTTCGAGGGTTCTCGCATGTGATAATGGAAGTTGATTGCATGGAACACTCGCCACAATTCTCGCTTAATTCTGGCTCATATCCTGTTACAAATAGTAGCGCTCGGTAATATTTCCTCTTTTTTGTTATTCAGCATGTAAACAGGTCAGCAAACCTTGCGGCGCATCTTCGTGCGAACCGTGCTTGCTGCACTTTGAATGTGGCCGAGAGCTGGCTTGATGAAACACCTCGCTTCCTACTTCTTTTTTTGCGGGGTACCTCGCTTCCTAGTGACCAGTGTCTTGGCTGATCGTCCTAAGAATGCTTATATATGAATAAAGCTCTCTCATTTACCCGCAAAAAAGATTAAGCCATATTAACCGGAAAGGAGGGAGTATGGACTAGCACTACTTTTTGGTGTGTCCCGTCAACTCGCAGAACGAGGAGAAGCTTGCAGGACAAGGTGAAGCTCGCTTACGCCTTTTGACTAATGCAACCTACCCTCGGTGGACATGCATCAGTCCATTCGGTGTCAGATTGTCAGAGGCATACACTGTAGTACCCAACATGCGGAGTACCATCATTGTTCGACTTCACGAAGAGGCGAAGAGCCAAGCGCAGTAGTACGAGTAGTACTACTACTAGAACCGCATGGTGGAGCGTCTGTACTCTTATTTTTTATCTCTGATAAAGTACACGTTTATTCCGGAGAAGGGCGGAAAACGGCAGCCCAACATGTAATGAATGATATCGATCAACCAACCATGCTCGAATATATCTTGGCCTCCGTGCGAGCCCGTCTGTGTGTTCTCGCTCCTCGTCTCTCTCAAGGAACGGCGGGTTGGCTCTTTGCCGTCAATTGAGATCGGTTTGCTCACACTCCTGTCCCACATGTCAGTGATATGCCAAGAGGAGGTGCGTTGACCGACTGGCCATACGCGTACTTGGTTTTGCACCTTCATACTACTCCTCCCTCCGTCACAGTTTACAGGGCGCGCTTCATTATGATGCATTTCTCTCAATGCATTTCCACCACCAGAGAGACTTTAGACGCGTTTGGTTTAATGCTCAATTAATTAGGGCGTGGTAACCGCAATCAAGTCCACAATTTTCTCTCCATGTACTGTACTACTACGGAGTGGAGTAAGTGCATGCATGTGTGTACCCGGGGTGGAAGCACTGCATGCATGTGTGTACGCATTATTCCCTCTAGTAATAGACGCCGTGCTATAACTACCAATGCTATTTTTCAGGCCGATCGCTAGTCGCCTTGGTCCCACAGATTTTTTTCTTTTTTCTGAAGCGCGCTGTATAAACAGTGACGGATGGAGTAGTATGAGCGGATTCAAAGAAGAGCGTATTGATGGTTGCTTCTTCAGAGCAACTTACAGTGGGAAAGGTGGGGCTTATGATTTGACTGCTCATTACTCACTATTAATGCGGCGCAACGACCGGGCTGAGTCTCCCATGCGGTTGTGCACTACCCCCTCGGTTCTTAAATATACTCCGGAGTATTTGTCTTTCTAGAGATTTCAACGAGTGACTACTCAAATATTTGTCTTTTTAGAGATTTCAAATGGACTGGCACATACGGATGTATATAGACATATTTTAGAGTGTAGATTCACTCATTTTGCTCCGTATGTAGTCACTTGTTGAAATCTCTAGAAAGACGAATAGAATATTTAGGAACGGAGGGAGTACACATACGAAGCAAAATGAGTGAATCTACACTCTAAAATATGCCCGTTTGAAATTTGTAAAAAGACAAATATTTAGGAACGAAGGAGTATAATTTTGTGCATGGCACATGGACCCGGATGATGAAGAGGCTTCTGGCAATGCTATCAAGCTTCCATCATTTGTTTACATAATTGACGTACTATACAAATAATTTTCCAGCGACATGAAATTGTACAATGGTGTGAGCTTTCAGCTTTTGTTTCGCGTGTCTTGCCATCGATGCTCTTTCGGAAACAATAAAAAACTAACTTCCTTGCTAATGCATGTCAATTATTAGCAGATCAGAGCTAATAATTACATCACAACTGAAGACAGAGTTGTGAGAAGGTGTTAAATTAAAATTGATCCATGCTTTCATTGGCAGCAACGTCCCCCCAGCTCTGTCTAAATCAACAAGGCATGTTGGGAAAAAAGTAGCTGTCTGGAGCATGCAACATTCCGATCATTTTGTGCAGTTCCACTAAAATAGAGCTGAGCGTCCCTGTTCCAAAGATATTAAGTGTGATTACGATAATAGAGGACTGCTGATGAAACAATAAACACACAAATAGAAGCCGGTCACCTTTGCAGTCTCTCTTAAGACTAACTAGTTGGAGAAGATTAGGCTCGGAGTTGGATGAGGAGGATAGAGCAAAACCAATCTCCCTTTGTGCAGTCGCACTGAAATGTAGAGACGTTGCCCGTGTGACATTTTAGTACAACTGCACAAAACACTCTTAAGAAAAAAGTGATTTGTGCAGTTCACCAAAAGGTCGCAATAGCAACGAGTAGAAAGGAAACAATTACTGGCCAATAACAGTTGATGACACATGCGACGACAAAAAAGAAGCATATTCCTTGTCCTAAGGGAAGATAACAACACGGTTGTGTTTGTCTAAAACGGTGTGAGGACGAGAATGCAATATGGAAAGTACGCTGGACGAGCTACGTTTTGGGCAAAGAACTATGGAAGATCCACATGCAGCGACGTGGGAAGACGGGCAGTGGAGCAAGGCCGGAGGGGATACCTGGAGGTCGTCGGGATGTAACTAGGTGAGCGGCGGCGGGCGGAATCTCCGAGCAGGTGGCGTAGGCCCTGCCGCGCCGGAGCTTGGTCAGAGAGAACGGCGTGTACCGCAGATCGGGACGTGCTGCCTCGGCGCCGTCGAAACGGAGAAACGATGCACTTCCTCCCTTTCCCCCGGCGGACGGGATGCGGCCGGATCAGTGACCAACGGTGAGAGAGAGAGGCCACCGCACTCCCTTTCCCCCGGCGGACGGGATGCGGCCGGATCAGTGACCAACGGTGAGAGAGAGAGGCCACCGCAGCCTTGTGTGAGATACTCTGAAGAGCGACAAACCAGGCAGGCAGGCTCCATTGTATATAGTGAGCGGACTACCTTTTTCTCCATAAAAATCGTTTTATATTCTGTGTACGTGCCATTGAGCGCTATAACTTTATTTAAAAATAACGCGGCAACGCGTCAAGTCGAACTTTGTTTCGTGCACGCGTGGTACACGACCTCCCTAGGTAAACAACCGCTACAGGCGTTCAAATTAGCACGTGGGCTGCCATTTCGTAAAGAAATGAGCTCCACCGTGTACCCGCGCGGGTGTGGCTGGGCACGAAGCGTGAGTACGTGCACGGTGCACCTATTCTCTTCTTGTATACGTACACCACCTACGTGGGGTTGTGTGAGAGAGATACAAACCTAGAGAGATATAGTGTGTGGGTTCTTGAGAGTTTTTTTGGGGGGGGGGTCAATCAAAAAATGTAACATATGCAATGTGTGTGAAATAGAGTCCTGGATATAACATATATATAGAGGGGGCGATCCACGAGAAGAGAGTGGAGGTATCATCGGCTTGAGGTGTCCATAGAATCGAAGAGAGGGATGATGTGTGTGTGTGTGCGCGCGCGATCGATAAAGAGTGCCATCGAATTTGTGTGTGCCCACGTCAAAGATATAGAGTGGCTGGCCTACTGGAACGTGAGATGGGACATGTGCAGTTTGTCTCTGTGGCATGGATACCTACCTGCAGCGCTCGACTATCGGTGTGTGGTGGGGGAAGAGGGAGGCCCAATTAACTATAGAGGTACAATGGCTGGTATATGTGTGGAGGAGGAGAGAGGCCTACCTCATGTATTAAGGAGATCGATCTGCCTCATGTATTAAGGGAGATCGATCGGCATCCATGCATATGTGCAGGAGAGGAATAAGGTTGGGAGAGAGACAGAGCTAGAGTGTTGGAGGGGGTGGTAGTGGAGTTGCTTCTAACAAATGGTGGGATAGGCTTGCTAGACAAACGGAGGGCACGCCCGCAATATCAATAAGAGAGGAGATGGCTGCTTGTTGTCTGTGCACGTGCGTGTGAGAGACGGGTCAGGAGGCATGCACGAATGATGAGGGGGGACGATGTGGCTGTGGTAAGCAGACGTAACTACATAGGAAGATCAATCGCCCTTTGTTAGAGAAAGGAGAGACATAACTTGTGAGGTACGTCGATCGATGGGGGGGGTAGTTAAAGTCGATCTAGGTATATGTTGGGAGATCGATCGGTATACATGCATGTGTGTGTTAGAAGCAAATGAGGCACGAGGAGAAGGATAGAGAGAGAGGGATGCATGTAGGAGGTGGTACGAGAGGCATACTATATCGAGGGGGAGGAGTGTGCGAGTACGAGAACGATGAAAAGAGTGGTGGGAGTGAGGCATGGACGGTGACAAGAGAAGAGGGGAAGCTTGTGTTTGTGCTAGGCACACCTGGCTAGAGAGGCATATCGATCGATGTGTGCCGTAAAGAAGGAGCTGGGGGGCCTACACACACCGTGGGTGAACGACCTAAAGTGAAAAGACGAATTTGCGCGATGGAGCTAGAGAATGCTGAGGGAGGGTGAGAGGGATGCGGGCGTGTGCATGCACAAGAGAAAGTTAGCGCTAGCTACAAAGATAAGAGGGTTGTGTGGGTGTAAAAGACGAATAGAGATCATATATACTTCATTATAAAAAGCGAATTCGGATATTTGAAGAATTTATCATAGTGTTTCAAACCGACGCATGTGTGAATATATATAACGGTGATACACATGGTGTGGTTATGAACATGTTATACTACATTTAATATATTTTATCTCTACTCTTATAAAAAACGGAGTTGTTGATGATGGTGTGCCTGCCATCCTGCATTATAGGCCGTCCGATTTATATCTGGCGGATAGCAAGGAAACTATGATGGTTGAAGTTGGCAACAATCATGATTGTAGATTCTTATTGAAATAGAGAAACGAATTCAAATTTAGTTCGAATTGCAGCGGTAGTATAGACATTTGGAATGCACTAAAATGTTGGTATGAGTAGGTTACATGCATTATACAGCAAGCGAAAAAATTTAATCGGACATAACATGGATTCATACTCCCTCCTTCCATCTATATAGGGCGTAATGAGATTTTTAAGACCGCCTTTGACTATTGACAAGATTAATAGTACATGACATGCACAATGTGAAAATTATATCATTGAAAGAACCTTTCACAGACGAATTTAACGGTGTGCTTTGTGTAAGTTGCATGTCATATATCATTGCTCTAATATTTGGTCAAAGTTAGCATCGAAAAACGCATTAGGCCCTATATAGATGGAAGGAGGGAGTAGCTTTGAATAGCATTTGTATAGTAAAACGGGGCAAGACTCTCTCTTTGTGTGGTGTGAATAGTTTTATTTTTTTCGTTTTCTTTTTGGTTGAGGGAAGTGCGAATTGATTTGGTACGTACAAGTACAATATTACTACACGTTAGGCTTGTCCCTAAAATTCAACCCGCGTCTTGTTATATCCCGAAAATTCAGATATCGTGCTCCCAAAACTGGCGCCTTCACAACCCGCGCCTTGCTATCCCGAAATTACAACGCGCGCGAAAACTCCCTCCAGCTGCCAAATCCCGACACGCGAAATCCCCCTTCTAACCCTGAGCCGAAAGGGCCGCTAGTTCAAATCGGTGGGGGGTACTTTTGTAACACACCCTACATTTTGGACAAGCGCGTCCCTAAGTCATGCTTCACCCCCTCCCATCGCCCCCTTTTCGCCATTCGAAATCCCAGGCCGCCATAACCTCTCCGCTCCAGCCGCGAAACCCCACCCTCCTCCGTCCGCCACGTCACCGCTGCCCAGCCGGAGCCTCTTCCCCGACGACGTCGTCCACCGCAACAGCTCGACGTCCCTCGTCCACCTCCCCGGATGAGGATCCGTCGTCCATCTCGCCGTCCCGCCGGTTCAGCCGCCCCGTCCTCCACCTCCAAGGAGCTGCTCCGACGATCGCCTCGTCTATCGCGGCTGCTCCATCCCCACAGCGCCGCCTTAACCTGCTCCACCGGAACCGCATCATCCTCACCGACTCCTCGGACGAAGCCGAGGCCTACTCGGCGCCACCAAAGAGGTTGTACACTCATCGCATCGCACCTTCTCCTTAACTCGACCTCCCGGCGCCGACGGTGCTCCATCCCGCACCCCCATGGAGCGGCTACCTTGAAGCCGGCGCCGCGGGCGACATCTCCATGGCGGCTCTCCCCCAGTGCGAGGCCCCTTCGGCGGCAGCGTCCATACCAGCCGGATCTGCTGCTGCTGCTGCTCCGGCTCTCGCTCGCTCGCTCGCGCTGCTACTGCTGCTCCGGCTCTCGCTCGATCGCTCGCTCGCCCAGCTGCTGCTGCTGCTCTCCCCCTCGCTCGTGTTGCTGCTCTGCTCCGATTAAGCCACACTTCAGTCGACTGAATCGACTTTTGGGTCAGTCGATTTTCAGGGGTTGGGGGGCTCGCCGGAGTTAAGGAAGAACCACCCGCAGCGGGGACGGGGGCTCGCCGGAGAGGTACCCCACTATCTATCTTAGGGTTCAGGGTGGGGGGGGGCCTAGAGGGCTGGCCGGGGCGGCGGTGGCGAGTTGTTTCGGGGCGGCGAGGTGGCGCTGGGGCCGGCGGTTCGGCCGGTGGTGGCTGGCGGCTCAGGGGGGTGCAGGTTGAAGATGAACTGCAGGCCCTCCCTAAACTACATGTCAAGTGCCTCTCTGCTACCATTGCGTTCAGTTTCGACAGTAGCATTCAGATTCCACAGTAAATTTCAGTTTCGACAGTTAAGTTCAGAGTCAACAGTTTTTACCTCATCTGTTGTAGTCAGGTGGTTTTTGGTGATGTTAATTTTACATCCATTTTACATCATCTATTGGAGATGCTATTAGAATCCCACTTGAGATTGACGATGTCTGTCTTGTGCTGCTTCAGCCTTGACGTCTTACGGCTCACCGGAGCTGCTCCAACGACAGAACGATCCATCACAACAGAGCAGTGCCCTGGACGCCGTCTACAGATTCCTCAGATCTTCCTCCACACCTCTGACAGCCACCTCTGCCTCAACTGCTTCAGCGACCAACCCAATGATGCTGAGGTCGACACGGCTACGGCAAAGAGGTTGTACACTTGTTGCATCACTTATTACTATACATTCACGTTGATCCATTAGGGCTATTTTGGTTCAACGGAAAAACGTCGATCCACTGGTTGTTACCATCACTCTAAATTTCTGCATGCTCTCCTTACATAATCTCACCATATTTTTTTCGTATGCATGTCAGATATTGTACATAGTCATGCTGAACATGTAGAGAAAAAGAGAAGAGTTTTGCGCGGCAATACAATGTCATGCAGACATCGCTCCATGGTGGGTTCAATGGCAAACCCGCCCCACCCCTCTCCAGATTGTAATCCAGAGGAAGATATCTGTTCTGAGGCGGATTCAGATGCCGCTGACCACTCCTATTTACCCCCCAAGGTGTTTGCTCTACCTTGGCATGATGATGTTAGTCATATCATGCATATGTTGCCTTGCAGTGCCTACTTTTGACATCATATATGCCATCCGCTTAGTTTAGACATGTTCTGTAATGCCACCTGTTTCGTTTCTATATCATATATGGGAATTATGCAGTCTCATGTCTTTTAGCCAGCCATAATATATGTGAAATGTGCAATGCCATCCTGTTTAACCAGGCATCATATATTTGAATGATATCTTGCCCATCCTTTTCTTCATTACATTTCCATTTGTCGACAATGTTTGTACATTAAACTACTCTTCCTATGAATCAGCCATTTGGGTGGGAGATGGGAAAATCTGGAGTGAAAAGAAGGCCTTCAGAGCAGACAGTGCTACCTGTCGAAGCAGATCTCTTGTTGGGTCCCGATAGCTCCTCAGAGATGGATTCAGAGACAGATGACCAGTCCTATTCCCCCACTGAGGTGTATGCTCTAACTTGGCACAGTTATACTGCTCATATCATGCATACAGTGTCTTGCGATCCTGTTTAGTTATTCATCATATCTTTGAATTATGTTATGCTATGCTATCCAGTTTAGATAGACATCATATATGTGAAATTATGTCATGCTATCCGTTTTAGTTAAACAATATACATGTCAACTATTTCATGCCCTCTTTTTTCCACACTATCTATTGCATCTGTCTCTCATACAATGTCTGTACATTCAACTATGTTTCCTGTTTATCAGCCATTTGAATTGGAGCGGGTGATGCCAGTATCTAGCGGACTAAAAACATGGTCTTCAAATAAAACAGTGCTACCTCTTGGTGGAGATAGCACCCCGGTTGTACATGCACAAGAACCAGCCCTACCACACATAACCCAAACTCTCGCAGATTGTACCCCTACTGCGATGGACAGAGAACCAGCTTCACCCAATCTAACCCCAACCCCAGCCGATAGTAACCCAGTTCCTATTGACACAACACCATCTCCACCATAGAGCTCCCAAACAAGAGCAGTTAGTAAGGCAGCTCCAGTGCCCAAAGGGCCAGTACTATCACGGCGAACCCCAACTCCACCAGTTAGTACGCCTATTCCTGTGGAGGAAGCACAACCAGCTAGTCGTAGTTTAGCATCTATCGCATTTGATGTTGTTAAATCGTATGTGTGTATCTTCCCATCTTGGAAATATTATACTGAAGATGAAGGAAAATGCCAGTTGCAGGTGTTTGTCCAGGAGTTATGTGTAAGTAATGTTATTCATGGCAATTACTTTGCTTCGTCCCATAGATCCTACCTCCATGATGGTTATAATACAGCAAATTTTCCCATTTTTCTCTATAGAGAAGGACCGATTTGGAAACTCAGGATGAGGTAACCTGTGCTAATACCTCTGCTATCTTCAAGAATGCTTGGTGGCAGTATCGGAATTATCTGAAGAAAACGTACTTCACTGGCAAAGAAACTCATCAAATTCCCTTACGTTCTCCTGAGACACATTTACTGGACGATGACTGGGAACGCCTTGTTCTGTACTGGTCCCGAACCAAGAATGTGGTAAGGTCTATGAGCTCATATTCTATTTTAAGTATTATATTCTTGCATATTACTGTACTCTGTTCATGTAGAACAAGTGCCTAAACCTGAAGAACAACTGTTCTAATTTAAGATTCCATTGCTATCATAGTTCAAAAAAGCGCTAGGCGTTAATTGTGCGTTTTGCCACCGCCTTGCGCTTTACTGACCAAAGCGCATGCTTATGCACAGTTATGCACAGATTATGCGTAGTTATGCGCAATGCGTTTTGCCAACGCCTAGAGCCTAGGCGCGCTTAAGCGCTCGCTTAGGTGCGCCTTTTTTAACTATGATTGCTTTGCTCTTGTATCACTGTATTTACTCATACAAACTTATTTTTAAATTGAAGGATCCAATCGAAACTCCAATGGCACAACAGGTATGTTCACGCATGTTTCTTTAACAGGTCAATAGCTCTGTTGATTTCAATTTCAATTGTGTATACACTTGACTTTCATATCATGCACATTACTAGCATCACAACAGAGCCAATAGTGTTGTTATACATGTAGACCCGTGGTACCCATCTGAAATCTTGTTGTGCTGTGTAGTTTCCCACGCTTTGTGTTCTTTCACTGCTGCTTTGTCTTGAACTGATATGATTTGTACCGTGTCTCTATTTTGATTTGGCAAGACAATGCAGTGACCATAGGACATAGATATATGTTTGTTTGATGCTTTTATTATGTACTAGTACTTGGCAATAGAAGACTTGGTAGTTTAATCCTGTCCACCTTACTAATGAACTGGTTCACCGAAATGAGTTTCATATACTAGTACATGCTAAACTTGTTATGTGTCTGCTTGTTTCTTCTTTTAGAATGCTGACAGAATATTGAGGAAGAGTGCCTTATTAAGCAATGGTAAAGGAAGTAATGCAGATAAGGTTCAGGATAGTGACACATAACAAGCTATTCTAAAAGACATCGGAGAGTTACTGGCCACTACCGCTTGCACAAGCTATTCTAAAAGACATCGGAGAGTTACTGGCCACTACCGCTTGCACAAGCTATTCAAATTCACTGTCTGAATTAGTTCGGTTTCTTGAGTCTCAACTACAAGCTGAAAGACATCGATCAGCTGTGCTGCGACAAGAAGCGGAAGGACTGCGGAAGTCCCTGGAGCATTCAGATGCATACTTTCTGGTGCAACAGCAAGCATTGGAGGATTTTAGCGCCAAACAGGACAAAGCTAATCAGCTTGCTAAGCTTATTGCCAGCATGGTGGATACCCAGGATAACGTTTCTTGAGCTCTTCTGAAGTTGTTTCAGTTATGCTCTTGTTTTGCTGCCGCGTTTATTTGCACTGGTGGCCAATTTTGACGGCCAGTGTATGTAATGTGCTGCTTTGTTCCCTATATTTGCACTGGTGGCGAACTTTGATGCCCAGTGGATGTAATATGTGTAATAGCGGTAATAGGCTAGCGTTAATTGCTTGCTTGTTTATTTCCTTATTGTCTTGTTTAGTTGTTTGCTTGTAGTCACTGCAGTTCTTTTTCTGTTTTTTTCTAGTGGCCACAATAGCCTATTTTTGGTAACTAGCCCAAAATAATCATGGCAACACACGGACTATTGTAACCATGGGCCTCTTACAGGCCGTATGATCCATGGGCCTTCGTCCGGCCGTAGGATCCATCGGCCTTCTATACGGGCCTTAGGGTCCATGGGCCTTCTACGGGCCGTAGGGTCCATGGGCCTTCTACGGGCCGTACGATCCATGGGCCTCATACGGGCCGTAGGATCCATGGGCCTTCTACGGGGCGTATCATCATTTCGCCAATCATGGGCCGTACTATTCGTGGACCATAACGGGCCGTTAATAGGCCGTATTTGATAACTCTATGAAAACAGCCCAACGGGTTTTTTTTGACATGAAAACGGCCCAACTTATTAACGGTCGGCAAACGGGCCGACTATAACGACGGGCTGAATTTGGCCCACAAGCAGAAAATGACAGTAACGGGCCGTATGTAACCGAATGTTGCAAATGAGCCCAAGAATCAATGGGCCCTGAGAAGGCCGAAAGATAACTTGGGCTAGAAATGGCCCAATGGAATAACGGGCCGTTAATGGGTATAAAGTGATACACTATTCATTACGGGCCAGTTTCACCACGGGCCGTTAATGGGCCAAGAGTTACAAAGGTCCTCATATGGGCCGAAAGAAGTCATCGGCCACACATGGGCCGGAAGTTAAAACGGGCTAAATCATATTGGACGGCCCAGATGACGCTACTGGGCCTAATTCGGATAGGGCGTAACGGCCCCTAGGTTAGCGGGCTGTAAATGGGCTATATGCGAACAGGCCGTTAACAGGCTTTCTGTGGGCCGGCCCGCCACCTTTTGACCAAGTCAAATGGGCCGGCCTTTTCACAGGGATGGGCCTCTGTTGGGTCGTGCCACGTGTCGCCGTATCATAGGCACCTTCGGTCCAATGAGCGGATGACATCTGTCCCAACAGTGAGCTGACACGTGTTTCCTCCAGCCAATGATGATTTTACACGTGGAAATCCCCATTGGTCGGGGCTGTTAACAGGTTATCGGATCCAAAACCCGACCCGATAGCTTAACGGCATTCCGTTACGGTGGATGCCATGTGTCGGTCACCCTTGACAAAAGCACTTCTGTGACGCGCGATTTATCGTCATGGAAGTGGACACTTCCGTGATGATAATTTTGGTAATGTCATGGAACACTTCTACGATAGCGCAGGTATGACTATCTTGATTCTGTCATAAAATCGTCATGGATGTACATGCATGACAAAAAACGCGACCTACTGTGACAAACACGTATCATCACGGAAGTGTATTTTTTTTGTAGTGATCTCTCATGCTTCACTTAGGTTATTTTGAGAGTCTTAAATAGCATGGTAATTTGCTTAAATAATCCTAATATGCTAGGCATACAAGATTAGTAAAAGAAAAATTCTTATGAGTGTGTTGAATACTATGAGAAGTTTGCTGCTTGATAATTGTTTTGTGATATGAAGATGGTGATATTAGAGTCATGCTAGCTGAGTAGTTTTGAATTTGAGAAATACTTGTGTTAAAGTTTGTGATTCCCGTAGCATGCACGTATGGTGAACCGTTATGTGATGAAGTCGGAGCATGATTTATTTATTTATTGTCTTCCTTATGAGTGGCGGTCGGGGACGAGCGATGGTCTTTTCTTACCAATCTATCCCCCTAGGAGCATGCGCGTAATACTTTGCTTTGATAACTTGTAGATTTTTGCAATAAGTATATGAGTTCTTTATGACTAATGTTGAGTCCATGGATTATACGCACCCTTCTTCCTTCCACCATTGCTAGCCTCTCTAATACCGCGCACTTTTCGCCGGTATCATACACCCACCATATACCTTCCTCAAAACAGCCACCATACCTACCTATCATGGCATTTCCATAGCCATTCCGAGATATATTGCCTTGCAACATACCACCGTTTTGTTTACTATGACACGCTCCATCATTGTCATATTGCTTTGCATGATCATGTAGTTGACATTGTATTTGTGGCAAAGCCACCGTTCATAATTCTTTCATACATGTCACTCTTGATTCATTGCATATCCCGGTACACCGCCGGAGGCATTCATATAGAGTTATATTTTGTTCTAAGTATTGAGTTGTAATTGTTGAGTTGTAAGAAAATAAAAGTGTGATGATCATCATTTTTAGAGCATTGTCCCAAGTGAGAAAAGGATGATGGAGACTATGATTCCCCCACAAGTCGGGATGAGACTCCGGACGAAAAAGAAAAAAAAGAAAAAGAAAAGAGGCCATAAAAAGAGAGAAAAAAGGCCCAAATAAAAAAATGAGAGAAAAAGAGAGAAGGGACAATGTTACTATCCTTTTACCACACTTGTGCTTCAAAGTAGCACCATGATCTTCATGATAGAGAGTCTCCTATGATATCACTTTCATATACTAGTGGGAATTTTTCATTATAGAACTTGGCTTGTATATTCCAATGATGGGCTGCCTCAAAATTCCCTAGGTCTTCGTGAGCAAGCGAGTTGGATGCACACCCACTTAGTTTCTTTTGTTGAGCTTTCATATACTTATAGCTCTAGTGCATCCATTGCATGGCAATCCCTACTCACTCACATTGATATCTATTGATGGGCATCTCCATAGCCCATTGATACGCCTAGTTGATGTGAGACTATCTTCTCCCTCCTTATTTTCTTCTCCACAACCACCATTCTATTCCACATATAGTGCTACGTCCATGGCTCACGCTCATGTATTGCGTGAAGATTGAAAAAGTTTGAGAATGTCAAAAGTATGAAACAATTGCTTGGCTTGTCATCGGGGTTGTGCATGATTTAAATATTTTGTGTGGCGAAGATAGAGCATAGCCAGACTATATAATTTTTGTAGGGATAACTTTCTTTGGCCATGTTATTTTGAGAAGACATAATTGCTTAGTTAGTATGCTTGAAGTATTATTATTTTTATGTCAATATTAAAATTTTGTCTTGAATCTTTCGAATCTGAATATTCATACCACAATTAAGAAGAATTACATTGAAATTATGCCAAGTAGCATTCCGCATCAAAAATTATGTTTTTATCATTTACCTACTCGAGGACGAGCAGGAATTAAGCTTGGGGATGCTTGATACGTCTCCAACGTATCTATAATTTTTGATTGCTTCATGCTATATTATCTTCTGTTTTGGACATTATTGGGCTTTATTATTCACTTTTATATTATTTTTGGGACTAACCTATTAACCGGAGGCCCAGCCCAGAATTGCTGTTTTTTGCCCATTTCAGAGTTTCGCAAAAAAGAATATCAAACGGAGTCCAAACGGAATGAAACCTTCGGGAACGTGATTTTTGGAACGAACATGATCCAGGAGACTTGGACCCCACGTCAAGAAATAAAGCAGGAAGCCACGAGGTAGGGGCGCGCCTACCCCCCAGGCGCGCCCTCCACCCTCGTGGGCCCCATGTTGCTCCACCGACGTACTCCTTCCTCCTATATATACCTACGTACCCCGAAACGATCAGATACGGAGCCAAAAACCTAATTCCACCGCCGCAACCTTCTGTACCCACGAGATCCCATCTTGGGGCCTGTTCCGGAGCTCCACCGGAGGGGGCATCGATCATGGAGGGCTTCTACATCAACACCATAGCCTCTCCGATGAAGTGTGAGTAGTTTACCTCAGACCTTTGGGTCCATAGTTATTAGCTAGATGGCTTCTTCTCTCTTTTTGGGTCTCAATACAATGTTCTCCCCCTCTCTTGTGAAGATCTATTCGATGTAATCTTCTTTTGCGGTGTGTTTATTGAGACCGATGAATTGTGGGTTTATGATCAAGTTTATCTATGAACAATATTTGAATCTTCTAAATTCTTTTATGTATGATTGGTTATCTTTGCAAGTCTCTTCGAATTATCAGTTTGGATTGGCCTACTAGATTGATCTTTCTTGCAATGGGAGAAGTGCTTAGCTTTGGGTTCAATCTTGCGGTGTCCTTTCCCAGTGACAGTAGGGGCAGCAAGGCATGTATTGTATTGTTGCCATCGAGGATAACAAGATGGTTTTTTTATCATATTGCATGAATTTATCCCTCTACATCATGTCATCTTGCTTAAGGCATTACTCTGTTCTTATGAACTTAATACTCTAGATGCATGCTGGATAGTGGTCGATGTGTGGAGTAATAGTAGTAGATGCAGGCAGGAGTCGGTCTACTTGTCTCGGACGTGATGCCTATATACATGATCATACCTAGATATTCTCATAACTATGCTCAATTATGTCAATTGCTCAACAGTAATTTGTTCACCCACTGTAAAATACTTATGCTCTTGAGAGAAGCCACTAGTGAAACCTATGGCCCCTGGGTCTATTTTCCATCATATTAATCTTCCAACACTTAGCTATTTCTTTTACCGTTTTTATTTTGTTTACTTTACTTTGCATATTTATCACAAAAATACCAAAAATATTATCCTATCATATCTATCAGATCTCACTCTCGTAAGTGACTGTGTAGGGATTGACAACCCCTTATCGCGTTGGTTGCGAGGATTTATTTGTTTGTGTAGGTGCGAGGGACTCGCGCGTAGCCTCCTACTGGATTGATACCTTGGTTCTAAAAAACTGAGGGAAATACTTACGCTACTTTGCTGCATCACCCTTTCCTCTTCAAGGGAAAACCAACGCAGTGCTCAAGAGGTAGCAGACCCGCAGAGTTCTTGCAGCTCTACGAGCTGAGCATCGAGGCGGCCAACAGTGACGAGAAAGTCATGGCGAACCGGATCCCCATGCGCTCAAGGACGGCGCTCGTTCCTGGCTCCTAAGCTTGCCTCCGGGCTCGATCTCCTCCTGGGACGAGATGGGCGACCGCTTCGTCGCCAACTTCCAGGGCACTCGCGACCGCCCCCCGGCCGCGGGTGACCTGCACTGCGTCAAGCAGCAGCCAGGAGAGACCCTCCAGAAGTACATCAAGCGCTTCAAAAACGTTCGCCTCAAGATCCCCAAGGTGACGGACGAGGCCATCATCTCGGCGTTCTCTGATGGTGTCCGCGACGTCAAGATGAAGGAGGAGCTCGCCATCCACGAGGAGTTGTGCACATCCCTGGAGCTGTTCAACCTGGCGACTAAGTGCGCAAGGGCTAAGGAAGGGCGCCTTTCCCTCCTCGAGCTCCCAGCTGCCGACCCGGAGGAGAAGAAAGCCAAGGCCAAGGACGTGAAGCGCAAGGGAGTCGTCGTGCTCGCGGCAGAGCCAGACATGAAGCGCGGAAGGGACCAGCCTGAGTCATCCAAGAGCAGCCGACCGTTCTGCGCCTTCCACAACATGCACATCCACAACACCAACGACTGTCAAGAGCTCAGGGCCATTCTCGACGGACGCTTCGGTCGGCGCCCCGAGCGCAACGACCGGGGCTACGGCCGAGGAGGAGGACGCGGTGGAGGACGCTGGGACGACCGTGGCCCATGCCAGGAGTGGCGCGACCGGCCTCGCGAGGACCGCTGCCAGGACCAGCCTCACGAGGGCACCTGGAGGGATCAGCCTCTCGAGGACCACCCTCAGGGCAACGCCGGTCTTCCTCCGCTGCCTCCACCACCAAGAAGGAACGATGACCACCATCAAGACGAGGGGGTTGGGGGCTTCCAAGAGCCGCGCACGATCGCCTGCATCTTCGGCGGAGCTCAAGCCCCAGCCTCTCAACGCATCTTCAAGCAGTTTGCCCGCGAGGTGAACGCAGTCCTCCCTAGGCTCGAGGCAACGCGCCCGCTCAGGTGGTCCAAGTGCGCCATCACCTTCATTTCGGCAGATCAGCTCAAGTGCGCGGCAACCGCTGGTGCTCTCCCGATGCTTTGTTCACCTGTCATCAGCAACGTACAAGTCACCAAGACCCTCATCGACGGCGGCACAGGCTCAACGTCCTGTCGGTCGAGACGTTCGACAACCTTCAAGTGCCATACGATCAGCTTCAGCCTACCAAGCCCTTCTCAGGAGTGACCGACGGCTCCACCACACCGTTGGGGCAGGTCCGCCTTCTCGTCACCTTCGGAGAAGGCAACAACTACTGCACCGAGCTCATCGACTTTGACGTCGCTCACATCCGTCTACCATACAATGCCATCCTCGGGTACCTGGCCCTAGCCAAGTTCATGGTAGTGACGCACCACGGCTACAACGATCTCAAGATGCCAGGAAGCGGCGGGATCATCACAGTCCCGTACGAGGAAAGAGATGCGGTGTGCTCCCTCGAGCACGCCTTCCAAGAAGCGTCAATCGAAGACCCCGACAACAATGCAGCTCAGTACCCTCCTGAGGGCGTCCCTAAGAAGAAGAAGCAGCTACTCCGTGCCGGAGCTCAGGAGAGTGGTACCTCGTCAGGATCGGGGCCCGCACCTGGGGCGCCTCCCTCCCTCGCATAGGAAGGCGCGCCCGCCGCCCTCCTCGGGCAGGGCTCGAGGGCTCTCTTCTGGAGGGCCTCAGACCTGGCCAATGTCACGAGGGAGGCGCTCGGGCACCACTCGGAGGCATGCTTCGCGGCACGTCTTCCTCAGGAGGACACAGGGCGAGGGGCGACCAGCGCTCAGGAGTTCATCACCAAGACCACTCAGGAACTGCAAGACGCGAGAGCCATGCGCGGCGACCACCGCTCACCGGGCGCAGCTCCCCATCCAGGCAAGGATGCCGGGCTACACGTCTGCGTCGACGTCCCAGGGCTCAACAGGGCCGCGTCTCAGGAGCTTTTCTGGCCTTCGCGCGTGGGACGCTGCGAGGGCCCACCTCACAGCTATGTTCGCATGCCTTTTGGCCTGCCGAGCCTGGCATCCGCCTTCCAGCACAGCCCGCGGAGTGTCCTGGCGGCTCGGGAGGCCAGGCACCACGCGGTCCTAGGGGAGATGGAGACGGTCCTCAAGGAACCACCTGGACCCCCAGGGCCTCCCGAGGCTCAGGACCCTGGTGGCTCGTGAGGAGCAACCCCTGCACCACACATCTTCAGCTGCCCCAACACTCCTTCTACAACGGAACCAGGTGACATTTTCCAAGTTCATTTAGCTGGGAGCGCCCCTCGGGCTGCATCATTCCCAGGCCGCGTGGGTTCGTCCCTGTGGCATGTATCCCTTTTATGCCTTTAGCTTACCCTGCTGGGGGCGCCCCTCGAGCTGCATCATCCCCAAGCCGCTTGGCTCCAGCCCAGTGGCATGTATCATTCATGCATTTACCTGAGCTAGTTTGCTTTCCATGCTTAATCTATCTATGACTATCACCTGCTTGATTGTCACCCACCGCAGGAGCCGCGCGCCGGTCGTCTTTCTTCAGGACCCATCGCGTGAGAGGGTTAGGCACGGCGTCTGTGCTCGGGCCCGTCCCTGCAGCGTCGATAAATCCAACGGCTGAGCTCTGTCTGGCGGGCCGGCCCCGTTCACGTCACCTCCTGGGGCAGTTGGTGCTTGGCTTTCTCACGCGATGACCTCAGGAGATTCGTTTGGCGCAGGTTGTCTGACCACCTCGGAGGACTAATAGAGCGAACAAGAATCAAGACCAGACGCAACCCGCCTTAAGGTAGGGCCTCATGAGTCCCGCGCTGGCTCACGAGTGCCCATACACACCTCGCCTAGCCCTGCCGTGCAAGCCACGTGTCAGGGCGGGGCTGTACACGCCCCGGGGGCTCTCCGCAGTAGGGAGTCCCCTCCCACGCACCAGTGGAAGCACCATGCTCTGCGCTGGCCGTCGACACTGCCAAGGTGCGTCTATGCCCGTGCAAGTGCGGAAGCGCTATGCTCCGCGCTGGTGATAAACAACTGAGGGCGGCCCCACAACCGCATCAACCTCAGGGAGCCCCTGAGCTCAGTGTCCGGCCTCACCGCAACACCTTCCCTCGGGAGAGTCGCGCGAGGGGGCTGGGCACGGGGGCTACGCTCGGGTCCGGCCCAAGCGTACGCTGCCCAACCAGGTCCCCCGGGCCTGGTCGTCGCGCGCCCCTCCCGAGCCGAGCCTCGGCGAGGGCAAAGGTATGAAGGTTGTTTGCACGTCAAGGGGGACTCCTGAGCATCGCGACTCAGGAGCCTAACTGGTCACGTTGTAACGCCCACGATGTGGCTATATCTCCCACGTGTCGAGGCACGACTTACAGGCATAACCGCATAGTGGTTTAGTCGCAAGAAGGGTCATCTTCACACAATCCCATGTAATGAACAAGAATGGGATAAAGAGTTGGCTTACAATCGCCACTTCACACAGTACATAAATATAAATCATACATCATCCAAAATACAAACATATAGACCGACTACGGTCAAGATCCAGAAGAAAATAAGACAACCCCAAATGCTAGATCCCCGATCGTCCCAACTGGGCTCCACTACTGATCATCAGGAAAAGACACATAGTAACGACCACGTTCCTCGTCGAACTCCCACTTGAGATCGACCCCATCATCTGCACTGGCATCGACGGCACCTGCAACTGTTTTGGTAGAATCTGTGAGTCACGGGGACTCAGCAATCTCACACCCGCGAGATCAAGACTATTTAAGCTTGTAGGAAAGGATGGTGTAATGAGGTGGAGCTGCAGCGGCAAGAGCATATAAGGTGGCTAACATACGCAAGAGAGAGCGAGAAGAGAAGCAACGGAACGGTCGTCATCTAGCAATGACCAAGAAGTGATCCTGAACCCCTACTTATGTCATACATAACACAGACCGTGTTCACTTCCCGGACTCCGCCGAGAAGAGACCATCACGGCTACACACGCAGTTGATGTATTTTAATTGGGTCAAGTGACAAGTTCTCTACAACCGGACATTAACAAATTCCCATCTGCCTCATAACCGCGGGCACGGCTTTCGAAAGATAATACCCTGCAGGGGTGTCCCAACTTAACCCATCATAAGCTCTCACGGTCAACGAAGGATAAACCTTCTCCCGGAAAGACCCGATCAGTCTCGGAATCCCGGTTTACAAGACATCTCGACAATGGTAAAACAAGACCAGCAAAGCCGCCCGAATGTGCCGACAAATCCCGATAGGAGCTGCACATATCTCGTTCTCAGGGCACACCGGATGAGCAGTCCGTACAACTAAAACCAATCCTCGAGTTTCCCCAAGGTGGCGCTGCAAAGGGCTCTAGTTTGGACCAGCACTCAGAGGAACACTAGCCCAGGGGTTTAAATAAAGATGACCCTCGGGCTCTAGAAAACCCGGGGGAAAAAGGCTTAGGTGGCAAATGGTAAGACAAAAGTTGGGCCTTGCTGGAGGAGTTTTATTCAAGGCGAACTGTCAAGGGGGTCCCATAAATCATCCGACCGCGTAAGGAACGCAAACTCAAGGAACATAATCCCGGTATAACAGTAACTAGGGCGGCAAGAGTGGAACAAAACACCAGGCATAAGGCCGAGCCTTCCACCCTTTGCCAAATATATAGATGCATTAATTAAATAAGATATATTGTGATATCCCAACATATCCATGTTCCGACATGGAACCAACTTCAACTTCACCTGCAACTAGCAACGCTGTAAGAGGGGCTGAGCAAAAGCGGTAACTTAGCCAAACAACGGTTTGCTAGGAAAGGATGGTTAGGGGCTGACATGGCAAAAATGGGAGACATGATATAGCAAGTGATAGGTAGCGTAGCATGGCAATAGAGCGAACAACTAGCAAAGCAAAGATAGAAGTGATTTCGAGGGGTGGTCATCTTGCCTGCAAGGTTCTCAGAGTTGTCGAAAGCTTGATCCTCGTAAGCGTACTCAACAGGTTCCTCGTTCACGAACTCATCTCCCGGCTCTACCCAAGACAAGAACACAAGCAAACGGAACCACAATCAATCACGAGAAATGCACAAGCAACATGATGCAAAACATGTATGATATGCGAGATATGATATGCGATGCATATGCGTGCTCCGGAAGGAAAAAGATGAACAAGGCAGTAACTTGGCAAACCAAGCATTCCATTGGAAATATGAGATGATTTCGGTCGAAATCGATATAAAGATCACCGGAAACGGATGCACGGTTTGCAAATGGCAAGCAAAACAAGAATGACACGAATCTGCGATTAACAGCAAGATAGCACTTAAAATGCAACAAGCAACAATGCTACAGCACTCCAACATAGCAACAAAGCATATGACAGTAATCTACAGGAGATGCTTGACAAAATATGAACACTGAGCTACGGCTAGTTCACAACATATCAAGCTCAAACAAGCATGGCAAAAGTGCAAAAGATAACAGGATCACAGACTTGGTGAAAAACTGGACATGGCAGAAAACAGCATCAGGTAGCAATGTTCAGAGCACGAAATCAACATGCTACAGGAACTTAATATGGCAAAACTTGGCATGGCAGTATTCTACTAACAGCATATGACAAAAGTCCCTTACTGACCATAAGCCAAAAAGGACCGGGAGATATGATGGCAAGCATGTAAACATAGAAAGTTTCGTAATCAGGTTTCAGACAGCAGAAAACAGAGCATGGCAGAAATAATAATATGTAGGCCTCTTTGTGAGCTTGATGCACTCACTACAGAGCAATGCATGACAAACCAAGCATACCTACAGCAAGATGGCATGTTTTTGAAGCTAACCATGGCAAGAATAATTGCATAGCATGCATGGATCAACTACAATAAGCTTGGCAAAAATGAATATCATGTTGGAAATCTGCGAGAAATATTTTATAGCAAAAGTAGAGCAAGATTGAGTCATGCTATGGCACTCCATAATTGCAAACAAGGGCAGGAATGGATCAATTACAACTATAGCTACAAAACATCCTTACTTAATATCTCCAAAATATGCATGGATCTCTCTGTAGCATCAAGTTTACATGGCAACAAAATAACAGCAGACAAGGACTTAGCTCTAAGTCCCTGAAATCAGAAACATTACGGAGCCTACTTTGCATGCTTGTGCTAGCCACGACAGAGATCAAAAAAATACATGGCATACACCCTTGGAAATATGTCATGGCATACAATAAAACACATGTAGAGCTCATGCCCATAAGATGCACAGATTTAAAGATACAAAAATGACAAATCTCCAAGTTCTGATAGGAACCAGCAGATAACAGCAACTAGCCCTCTACCAACAGAGATTTGGGCATCAAGATGACCTCTAATGAACATGGTGAAATTGAACAAAATGTAGAGCATCACGAGACGAACAATTTGACATATTACACGCGTGAAACGGATCTAGATGCAAGGAGTTATGCACTGAGGAACAAGGGCACTTATAGTAAAAATCCAAAGACAGCAAATTCGGGGGGGGGGGGGTCTCGGGTCAACCTTGTCCTTTGACCAGATCGGGATCGAGGGCTGGCTCGGTAGGTACGGGCGCACGGTGGCCGGAGCCCTCGCCGGAGCTGGAGGGAGAGGGGCGCCGGCGGTCGGGGAGGCGGCGTGCGGCGGACGGTGAGGCGAGGAGGCGGCGGTCGCCGGCGAGTGGCGGGACGGCGGAGACGGCCGCGGCGGCGCTAGAGGGCGCGGCGAGGTGGCGGCAATGGGCGGCCGAATGGCGGCGAGCGCGGCGGCGGGGCCGGCGGACGCGGGAGGCGGCGGCGCGGGGCTCCGCGGGCGGGAGGCGGCTGGCGGCGAACGGGCCCGCGGACTTCGGCGGCGGCGGCGTACGAAGGGCCACGTGGCAGCGCGCCACTGGTCCGGGGCGGCGGCGCGATGCGTCCGGCGCGGACGGACACGTCCGGCGCGGCGCGAGGGAAGTAGCTAGGGTTTCGTCTGCGGGAATAAATCTCGGGGTCTCACATATAAATAGGTAGAGGGAGCTAGGAGAGTCCAAATGAGGTGCGGTTTTCGCCCACACGATCGTGATCGAACGACCTAGAGCATGGAGATGACTTGGAGGGGTTTTGGGCTGGTTTTGAGGGGGGTTTTGCTGCACACACAAATGGACTTTGCGGATGCCCGGTTAACATTGGAGTACCAAACGACCTCCAAATGGAACCAAACTTGACCGGTGGTCTCCGGGTGGTATATTAAGGCCACTTGACAAGCCTCGGTCCATTCCGAGAAAGTTTGACACCTGCACACGAAAGAAAACAAGAGGGGTGCACCGGAGGAGATAGGAGCGCCAGATTGCAAAACGGACAACGGGGAAAATGCTCGGATGCATGAGACGAACACGTATGCAAATGCAATGCACATGATGACATGATATGAAATGCATGACATGAAAAAATGCAAAACGAAAGACAAAACCCGACCACGGAGGGAATATCATAACACGTAGCCGGAAATGGCAAGAGTCAGAGTTACAAATATGGCAAGTTACATGCGGGGTGTTACACACGTAGCCCCTCACTGCTTGGTTCCGTCCTGGTCTCCGGTCGGCCCAATGGCGGTTGAGGTATGCGCTGGGCCGGGCTCTGCCGACGTAGAACACTAGACCTATCCCCGCGTCTCTTTCCTATAAGTTGTTTGCGCGTCAAGGGGGACTCCTGAGCATCGCGACTCAGGAGCCTAACTGGTCACGTAGCCCCTCACTCCTTGGACTCGTCCTGGTCTTCGGACGACCCAACGGCGGCTGAGGTATGCGCGGGGCCGGGCTCTGCCGACGCAGAACGCAAAGCTAATAGGAAGAAAATCGCAAAATCTTAAGCAAATATTACAAGGCATATTGTTCTCCCAAATATCAAGCGCAAGTTTAAACACCTCCACGAGGCATGATGCATGTTGCAGGAGTAAAACGGGAAAACTGCCGCAAGCAGGTCACCCCTGGACGCCGCCGTCGCCCACAAGAGGTGCTCCCCCCTTGGTGGCGTCGCCTTCGTCTGTGCCGCTGGCCGGGGCTGCAGTAGCGCCACAAGTCGAAGGCGCGGGAGCGAAGCCACGGAACTTCTTCAGTAGGGCCTCCACCTGACCCTTCACGGCCGCGGCCGCGGCCGCGCAGCGTTCGTCGTCCACAGGCTCCAGCAGCTCGTCAAGGCGAGCGGAGGGATCACAAAGATGGAGGTGGCCGAAGACATGCGTCAGCGCGGCTGAGGAAAGAACGCGGGCTTCTTCCTCCGCCATGGGACCAAAGCCGACCACAATCTCCTCAAGCGCGTCAACCAAGTAGGGAAGCGGATCCAAGTACTCGGAGGCATCGCCGCCCACAGTACAAGTTCGCGCGAGGAGTCCGCGGCGTGGACTCCAGGGGCGACGACGCGCGCCATCATGGTGCGATGACCATGGCTGCGGCGCGGGCGGCGCCGCTCGCCGCCTCCTCCTCCCGAGCCCCCGGCTTGGGCGTACAGGGGCAACGGATACCCAGGAGGAGGCCGCTCGTACCAAGGCCTTGTCACCTCCTGCACCACCACCACATCACGGCGATGGACCGGCCTCTTCTTCAGTGGGAGCGGCACTGGATCATCGCGGTGAGTCTTTCCCTTCTCCGCGGCGGAAAACCTCCGGATGGGCGCAATTGGTGTCGCTACTAGCAATGGAGCAAAGGGGAGAAGTGAGCGGAATAGGAAGAGATGGGCGACGAGCGCAGCCCCCCTCCCCATTTATAGCAAGAGAAGGCCAACCAGCACCCCCCATGATCACAGGTAATGATGGTTTCTTCCTTGCATGCAGCAGGGACTCGTCAAGTCGGGCAGTTGCCGAGGCAGCATGGGGAAGCGGAGACGCCCACGTCCAATCAACCGCCACACGTCGAGCAAGGACGCTGGCTGATGGGGCCCGCGGTGCTCCGCACTTGCCCTTTGGCTTCGCCCCGAAGCCAAGTTCGAGCGCGCCTTGGGCCCGGGGGCTACTGTCGGCGTTCTGGGAACGGGGGTCCCCAGACTTGCCTCCCTGCGGCCCACGGCGTGGCCCCACAAGCGGACCCGTATGGCCCATCTTCACCAGCGTGCACTCAGGACCCTCGCGAGGGGCGATGCCTCGAGAGGCCGACGACGCAAGACCTCCCCGAGAGCGACCTCACTAGGCTGGCTCGCGAGGGGCGGAGAGATCAAGGAAAAGCAAACCTCGCGAGGTTCCAATGACGCAAGCCATGACGATCGAGACCAGGTGGGCGCAAGTGCGCACAGTGTCCTTGTTTCCTCTTTGGTGCTAAGGGGCCAAGCGCAGGCGAGGAGTACCGAGGCGTGAAGCAAAGGTTCCCATATCGGTGCAACAAGACCAAGACCAGCAGGACAGCAAGATGGAGGTCATCGTGGAGCCCAAAACGGCGTCACCACCACAGCCTTTGGCAGGCGAAGACTACATTTGTCAGGATAAGATGTACTAGCTATTCCCCTTCAAACTTGGCCGTTGTGGGATCCCTTCCCGCTCAATATTTCGGAAGAGGACCCGGGCCACTATAAATAGGACTAGCCACCACCATAGAGAAGAGGGGGGGATCATTCAAACCATCCACAGCACACAAGCTCACCAAGCACAAGAACACCTCGCCTCAAGAGGTTGTTCTTCCCCTTGTACTGTTCTCCTCAGCCCAAGAGGCAATCCACCACCACCACCACACTGGAGTAGGGTATTACACCACAACGGTGGCCCGAACCAGTATAAATCTTGTGTCCTCGTGTGTTGTGAGTTCATCATGCCTAGCCTAGAGATTGCGAAGTGTGTGAGGGCGTGATCGGTGAGGGCGAGATCTTCGCGTGCACCCCAGTGTTCGAACCTTAAGGGTTTTGCCGGAACCCTAAATCCGACATCATAAATTATGATAGTTGTGCTCTCTCAGTTTCTAGCGCTTGTTTTAGAAGGTGATGACACAACATAAAAGTAAATAGAAAGTCCCTTCGCAGAGGGAAGCAGTGATTTGCAGAGGTGCTAGAGCTCAGTTTTTAAAACATAGATAAATGATATTTTGAGACATGCACCCTTCTCATTCACTTCATGACCATGAGTTATCAACATCTTCCATACTAAGCACGCTAGTGGCGGTTTCCAAGCGATAAAAGTAAAGGTTTTGACTCCATTGGAAGTTTTTGTTTGATTATTCAAGAGATGAACTCCTTTTCATATTTGCAGTTCGGGACTGGGCATCCCTAATACCACCCATTTCCTCGTGCGATGGCGAGTGAATAAACACTCGACCTGAGAATAACATGCTTAGCATGGAAGATATCGACCACCTCCTGTTGTTCCATGAACGATCCAGGCACACAAAAAGGATAATTTTTAGAAGTTTTTAGAGGTGGCACATGCAAATTTACTTAGGACGGCAGGGTAATACCATATATAGGTAGGTATGATGGACTCATCTGGAATAACTTTGGGTTCAAGATTTTTGATGTACAAGCAGAATTCCCACTTAGTACAGGCGAAGGCTAGCAATTAAGATTGAGAAGCGGCCAGCTAGAGCGCAACAACGACTGTAACCAGGCATTATGCATAAGTAACATTGGACACTAGCATGAGTAGGATATGAACACCATGAACATAAATATTATAGAGGCTATGTTGGTTTTGATTCAACTACATGCATGAACATGTGCCAAGTCAAGCCACTCGAACATTCAGAGGAGGATACCATATCATCATACTACATCACAATCATTTTAACGCTATGTTGATATCCAAGATAAATCATTATCCACTCCCAGCTATTTATGCATGGCATGAGAAACTATAATCTCTAATTGTCATTGCAAACATGTTTAATCATAATGGGCTGAAGCCTGGATACTGGGTTAAACATATTTACACAAACAGAACAAGTCGAGTTCATACCAGTTTCTCTTTGCCACGGCCAGCTCATCGAATATCATCATTATTGCCTTTCACTTGCACGACCGAATGATATGAAAATAATAATAGTGCAAGAGTGCCATAGACTAAGCTGGAATCTGCAAACATGTTATTCAACAGGAGAAGACAAGGTAAAATGGACTCTTTATTAGTTCAACAGTTATTCATATGAGAGCCACTCAACATTCTCATCGTCGTCTTCTCCTCGGTACAACTCGAATAAACAGAAAAGAAATTCAGAGAAACACACTGAAATATTTTTGGAGTTTTTAGTTTTCTTGAACAAGCTAATAAAAGGGAAAAGCAAAAACGAGAAAAACTATTTACATGGGAAAGCTCCCAACAAGAAAAAGAAGAATAATGATTTTTTGGTGTTTTCTTTTTAATACTACTAAGCATGCATAGAAAGTAAATTACTACAACTAATTTTTTTGGTTTTTCTAAATTTTTCAAACACACAAGAAGAAAGCAAGAAAATAAATCTAAGCATGGATGATACAATGGAAAAGTGTGAACACCGACAAATGAATGATATGTGAACATGAATATAAAGTCGGTGAGAGACAGGTACTCCCCCAAGCTTAGGCTTTTGGCCTAAGTTGGTAATCAATCAGTAGCCTGGAGGGTAGTAGTCGGTGTGGTAGCTCACGGAGGCTCTCGGTGCAGATGCCTCGGCACGCCGTGCTGCCACCACTGCTGCGTTATGAGCTCGGGCCTCACTCTCAAGAACAAAATGTCTTCCCTTGCTGTGATAATCAAAGAGAGCAGGCGCAGGCAAATATGTGTCCACAACATGTGATTGGTTAAACATCAGATTATAAGTGAAGTCATGAATCCTTCCTTTAAGGTTTTTATGCTCTTTCAAAGCATCAAAATCTAAATACCGAGTGGGTAGGATAGGATCAAAGGGCAAAGGTGAAACACCCAGCCCTCGTGCTAGACGTGTGGCATAAATTCCACCATAGAACTAGCCACTTTTGGCGTTGTGCTGAAGTCTACGTGCAACAATCGCTCCAAGGTTATAATTCTTTTCACCGGTGAGAGCGGTGTGAATGAGGCTCAAGTCTGGCGCACAAACTATGCAAAAGTCTTGTTTGCCTACTATGCATTTCCCGTTAAATAATGCAAAGTACTGAATCGTGGGAAAGTGAATGCTCTTTATTCTTCCTTGTCTCACTCCTCTATTTTCACCATAACAAAGGCTAGCCAAGAAAGATTCGTACTCAGCCTTTGGTGGCTCATCAAGCGAACCGCAAAATGGAAGTTTGCAATGGGAAGCAAAATTCTCCAGTGGAATAGTAAATGGATTATCATAAAGCATAAACGACACCCTAGACTCACGTGGAAAATATTTAAATTCTTTGACAAAAGATTCAGTGAGAAGATGGCGTTGTTCACACTTATCTGAGAGGTAGGGACCGAGACCGGCATTGTGAACATATTGCTCAAATTCATCCTTGATGCCTACCTGCACCATATATTCATCGCAAGGCCATAAGCAAGTTTTGCTGGCGGCATCTCACGTGGAACTTTCACTTGGTTCAACGTAAGACCGGCGAGCAGAGCTGTCACTAGAGGATGCCCCCGAGGATCGCCTCCTCAAAGAACTCCTTCCAAACAGGTTCATAATGTCCGCGTACAATTTCTGAAAATAAAATTTTTGAGGTGACAAAAATTTGTCAACAAAACTTTATGAAATTGATAGCAACTACTCAAAGGGATACATAAAGGCCATATCAAGCATTCAAACTACTTAGAACACTAAGAATTGAACATGCAAGCTCATCTACAGTAGCACCAAGAGTAGCTAATTATTCAAAGTATAAACCACTAAAACAAAAACTAATTGGACAAATGGTGGAGTCACATACCAAGCAACAATCCCCCGAAACAGTTTCGGAAACGGAGCTTCGAGCAAAGAGATCGAAATCCGCGGGTTTGAGCTCAAGAACACGGGAGAGAGAGCAATGGGGATTTTTTTCTGGAGGTAAGTGATGATGTGGGATGAAGATGTAAGTGAGGGGCCCACGTGGGGACCACAACCCACCACGGCGCGCCTCGGGTCCTCGCGCGCCCAAGTGGGTTGTGCCCACCTGGTGCACCTCCCTCTGGTATTATTTGCACCAAAAATTCTTAAATAATCAGAACAAAATCGTATTAAGTTTTCAGGGCATTCTAAGAACTTTTATTTTTGGATCATTTTTATTGCACGGAAAATTCAGAAAACGGACAAAACATGGCATTTTATTTTATTTAACTAATAAAAACAGAAAACAAAAGGTAGGGACAGAAGGTAGTGCTTACTAAATTCATCAACTTCATACCACTCAAAAATGAATCATTAATAAGGTTGATCAGGTCTTATTAACAACCACTTTCGATTAGCATGAAACCGAAGAACTTTCGTAAATCACTAAGTTACCTCAATGGGGATTTGCATCTCCCCAACAATAAGCATTTCATATTTCTTTTTGACAGTAGGTAGAGGTATTTGAAAACTTCCAATAGTGATTGTCAGAGATTTTTCAATAACATTAATACCATTCACTTGGAATTGTTTCTTCAAAAAGTGCACCGTATGCTCATTACCATTAATATGAAAAGTGACCTTGCTTTTATTGCAATCAATAACAGCCCCTGAAGTATTCAAGAAGGGTCTACCAAGGATAATCGACATGTTGTCATCCTTAGGCATCTCAAGTATAACGAAGTCAGTTAAAATAGTAACATTAGCAACAATAACGGGCACATCCTCACATATACCGATAGGTATGACAATTGATTTGTCAGCCATTTGCAAAGATATTTCAGTAGGTGTGAGTGTATTCAAGTCAAGTCTTTTATATAAAGAGAAAGGCATAACACTAACACCAGCTCCTAAATCACATAAAGCAGTTTTCACATAATTCTTTTTGATGGAGCAGGGTATAGTTGGTATTCCCAGGTCTCCAAGTTTTTTAGGTACTCCGTCTTCAAAAGTATAATTAGCAAGCATAGTGGAGATTTCAGCTTCCGGTATTTTTCTCTAATTTGTGATGATGTCTTTCATATACTTTGCATAAGGAGGCATTTTTAATATATCAGTCCAGCGAGTACGCAAAAAGACTGGCCTCGGCATTTCAGCAAAGCGTTCAAATTCTTCATCATCATTCTTTTTAGTTGACTTGGGTGGAAAAGGCATAGGTTTTTGAACCATCGGTTCTCTTTCTTTACCGTGTTTCCTAGCCACAAACTCTCTTTTATCATATCTTTTATTTTTAAGTTGTGGGTTATCAAGATCAACTAGTGGTTCTATCTCAACATCATTATCTGGTTCTTTATAATTTGGTTGAGCATCTTCATGAACATCAGCATTATCTTTTTCATTATCACTAGGTGAGTGTTCATTACCATATTGAGTTTCAGCATCAGGGATAAAAGTTTCATTTTCATTATCTGGAGGTTTTTCTATTTCAGGTTCACTAGAGTTGTGCAAAGTCCTATCATTTTTCTTTTTCTTTCTCTTTTTAGAAGGACTAGGTGCACTAGTGTTCTTTCTTCGTGAGTCTTGTTCAATTCTTTTAGGGTTTCCCTTAGGATAAAGTGGTTCCTGAGTCATTTTACCTCCTCTAGTTGCAACTCTAACAGCAAAGTCATGCATATTATGATTCATTTCATCAAGTAATTCTCTTTGTGATTTAGCAACTTGTTCTAACTGGGTTTGAACCATAGAAGCATGTTTTCCAACACCTCTAACATCATTTGAGATTCTAAATAACAAGTCACTCAAGTGAGCAGTTGCTACCTCTTGAGCACTGCGTTGGTTTTCCCTTGAAGAGGAAAGGGTGATGCAGCAAAGTAGCGTAAGTATTTCCCTCAGTTTTTGAGAACCAAGGTATCAATCCAGTAGGAGGCTACGCGCGAGTCCCTCGCACCTACACAAACAAATAAATCCTCGCAACCAACGCGATAAGGGGTTGTCAATCCCTACACGGTCACTTACTAGATTGAGATCTGATAGATATGATAGGATAATATTTTTGGTATTTTTCTGATAGAGATGCAAAGTAAAATAAAAGCAACAGAAATAACTAAGTGTTGAAAGATTAATATGATGGAAGATAGACCCGGGGGCCATAGGTTTCACTAGTGGCTTCTCTCAAGAGCATAAGTATTTTACGGTGGGTGAACAAATTACTGTTGGGCAATTGACAGACTTGAGCATAGTTATGAGAATATCTAGGTATGATCATGTATATAGGCATCACGTCCGAGACAAGTAGACCGACTCCTGCCTGCATCTACTACTATTACTCCACACATCGACCGCTATCCAGCATGCATCTAGAGTATTAAGTTCATAAGAACAGAGTAACGCTTTAAGCAAGATGACATGATGTAGAGGGATAAATTCATGCAATATGATAAAAACCCCATCTTGTTATCCTCGATGGCAACAATACAATACGTGCCTTGCTGCCCCTACTGTCACTGGGAAAGGACACCGCAAGATTGAACCCAAAGCTAAGCACTTCTCCCATTCCAAGAAAGATCAATCTAGTAGGCCAAACCAAACTGATAATTCGAAGAGACTTGCAAAGATAACCAATCATACATAAAAGAATTCAAAGAAGATTCAAATATTGTTCATAGATAAACTTGATCATAAACCCACAATTCATCGGTCTCAACAAACACACCACAAAAGAAGATTACATCGAATAGATCTCCATGAGAGAGGGGGAGAACATTGTATTGAGATCCAAAAAGAGAGAAGAAGCCATCTAGCTAATAACTATGGACCCGAAGGTCTGAGGTAAACTACTCACACATCATCGGAGAGGCTATGGTGTTGATGTAGAAGCCCTCCGTGATCGATGCCCCCTCCGGCGGAGCTCCGGAACAGGCCCCAAGATGGGATCTCGTGGGTACAGAAGGTTGCGGCGGTGGAATTAGGTTTTTGGATCCGTATCTGATTGTTTGGGAGTACGTAGGTATATATAGGATGAAGGAGTACGTCGGTGGAGCAACATGGGGCCCACGAGGGTGGAGGGCGCGCCCAGGGGGGTAGGCGCGCCCCCTACCTCGTGGCCTCCTGGAAGCTTCCTTGACGTAGGGTCCAAGTCTCCTGGATCATGTTCGTTCCAAAAATCACGTTCCCGAAGGTTTCATTCCATTTGGACTCCGTTTGATATTCTTTTTCTGCGAAACTCTGAAATAGGCAAAAAACAGCAATTCTGGGCTGGGCCTCCGGTTAATAGGTCAGTCCCAAAAATAATATAAAAGTGAATAATAAATCCCAATAATGTCCAAAACAGAAGATAATATAGCATGGAGCAATAAAAAATTATAGATACGTTGGAGACGTATCAGCAGTCATATCAGAATTATATTTCAATTGTTTCATAACATTTGCATTGAAGTGATCTTGTTTTCTAATGTAGTTTTCAAACTCATAAAGGCATTGACTGAGATGCATATTGTGAGGATTATCATTTTCATTGAACTTCATAAGAGATATACCTCTACCACCTTAGGCATTGGTGGTGTATTAAGCCCATGTATTTCTTCAATAGGAGGTAAATTTTTAACATCCTCAGCTTTAATACCTTTTTCCTTCGTAGATTTTTTTCCCCTCTTGCATATCTTCAGGACTGAGATATAATATACCCCTCTTCTTTGGAGTGGATTTAGGCGGTGGTTCAGGAATAGTCCAATCATCAAAAAATTTCAATATGTTATTCAATAATTCTTCAGCTTGAGCAATAGTTCGTTCCCTGAAAACACAACCAGCACAACTATCTAGGAAGTCCCTAGAAGCATCGGTTAGTCCATTATAGAAGATATCAAGTATTTCATTTTTCTTAAGAGGATGATCAGGCAAAGCATTACGTAACTGGCAAAGCCTCCCCCAAGCTTGTGGGAGACTCTCTTCTTTAGTTTGCACAAAGTTAAATATTTCCTGTAAGGCAGCTTGTTTCTGATGAGCAGGAAAATATTTTTCAGAGAAGTAATAAATCATATCCTGGGGACTACGCACACAACCAGGAGTAAGAGTATTGTACCAAGCTTTAGCATCACCCTTTAATGAGAAAGGAAATAATTTGAAAATAAAGTAATAGTGAGTTTTCTCATCATGAGTAAAAAGGGTGGCTATATCATTCAACTTAGTAAGATGTGCCACAACAGTTTCAGTTTCATAACCATGGAAAGGATCAGATTCAACCAAAGTAATTAACTCTGGGTCGACAGAGAATTCATAATCCTTGTCATCAATAAAGATAGGTGAAGTAGCAAACTAAGGATCACATTTCATTCTAGCATTCAGAGATTTTTCTTTATACTTGCATAGTAATTTCTCTAGATCATCTCTATCCTTACAAGCAAGAATATCTCTAGTTGTCTCCTCATTCATAACATAACCTTCCGGTACCTTAGGCAATTCATATCTAGCAAGGCTAGTTCTAGCAGGTGTTTCAGGAGTTTCAGTTTCAAGCTCATCATCAGATTCAACAACATCATGTTGTATTACTCTAGCAATTTGTTCATCAAGAAATTCATCAAGTGGCACATCAGCATTATCAAGCAAGGTACTAGCATCATCATAAGCATTATCCATAGCAGAAGTAGCATCATCAATAACTTGTGACATATTAGAATTCATAGCATGTGGTGGTGTTGCAAGTTTACTCATAACAGAAGGTGAATCTAAAGCAGAACTGGATGGCAGTTCCTTACCTTCCCTCGTCTTTAAGGGAAATATCTTAGTCTTTGGATCCTTCAGATTCTTCATAGTGATAATATGATAATAATCCCAAGTGACTCAACAAATATAGCTATGCTCCCAGCAACGGCGCCAGAAAAAGGTCTTGATAACCCACAAGTATAGGGGATCACAACCATTTTCGAGGGTAGAGTATTCAACGCAAATTTATAGATTCGACACAAGGGGAGCCAAAGAATATTTGAAGGTATTAGCAGCTGAGTTGTCAATTCAACCGCACCTGGAGATTAATTATCTGCAGCAAAGTGATCAGTAGCAAAGTAGTTTGATAGTTTTGATAGCAGTGACAGCAGCGACGGTAACAGTAAAAGTGATAGCAGTAATTTTGTACCAAGTGTAACAGTGATGATAGCAGTAGTAACTTAGCAGAAACAATAAGGATAAACTCGTAGGCATTGGATCGGTGACTTGTTGGATGATATTCATCATGTGACAGTTATAACCTAGGGCGATACGACACTAGCTCCAGTTCATCGATATAATGTAGGCTTGTATTCCGTAAATAGTCACATCTTTTGTCCTACCTTCCCGTGGCAGCAGGGTCCATATTGGAAACTAAGGGATATTAAGGCCACCTTTTAATAGAGAACCAGAACAAAGCATTAACACATAGTGAATACAGGAACTCCTCAAACTACGGTCATCACCGGGAGTGGGCCCGGTTGTTGTCACTCCAGGGTTGCCGGATCATAACACGTAGTAGGTGACTATAACTTGCAAGATCGGATCTAAAACATGGATATAATGATGAATTCATAAACGGTTCAGATATGAGTTCATGGCACCCGGGCCCAAAGTGACAAGCATTAAGCGTAGCAAAGTCATAGCAACATCAATCTAAGAACATAGTGGATACTAGGGATCAAGCCCTAACAAAACTAACTCAATTACATGATGAATCTCATCCAACTCCTCACCGACCAGCGAGCCTACAAAGGAATTACTCACTCCCGGTGGGGAGCATCATGGAATTGGCGATGGAGAGTGGTTGGTGATGACGAAGAACGAAGATCCCCCTGTCCGGAGCCCCAAACGGACTCCAGATCTGCCCTCCCGAGGAAGAACAGGGCTTGGCGGCAGCTCCGTCTCGTGGATCATGATAATTCTTTCTCCCTTATTTTTTTTCTAGAATAATGTGATTTTATAGTATCAGGGGGGTCGTCAGTAGGGCCACCAGGTGGGTACAACCCACCTGGGCGCGCCAGGAGAGGGGGCACCCTGGTGGGTTGTGCCCAACCAGGGGCCCCTCTCTGGTGGGTCTTGGCTCCAGAAATTCTTATTATTGATATAAAAAATCCTCGCAAAGTTTCGTTCTATTCCGAGAACTTTTATTTCTGCACAAAAACAACACCATGGTAGTTCTGCTGAAAACAGCATCAGTCCAGGATTAGTTTCATTCAAATCATGCAAATTAGAGTCCAAAACAAGAGGAAAAGCGTGAGAAAAAGTAGATACGTTGGAGACATATCAGGGGGCTGCCGACGGCTTGAAGAGCCACTCTTGAAAGATGCCAGGCTCCTGAGGCAAGCACCAAGACGCCCTCTTGGCGATGTCGTCTGCCTCCTTGTTCGTGCTGCGCGGCACATGCTACAGTTGCAGACCCAAGAATTGTTTCTCAATTTTGCGTACCTCCTCAAGGTATGCCTCCATGTGCTTGTCTTTCGGCTTGTATGCTTTGTTGGAGAAGTTGACGAGGAGCTGGGAGTCGCCCTTGATGGTGAGGCGCCTCACTCCCAAAGCTGCTGCAGCCTTGAGGCCTGCGATCAGGCCTTCGTACTCCGCGATGTTGTTGGATACCTTCTCGCCCTGCTGGAAGCAGAGCTTCATGGCGTAGTAGAGCTTGTCCTGGGTAGGTGAGATGAGCACGGCTCCAGCCCCCGCGCACTGACGTGCAAATGCACCGTCGAAGTACATGACCCAACCCTCCGGTGCCTCGCTTCCCGGCAAGAGGGAAAGGTCCTCACCCACTTCTGGGCCTGGAACATCAGTCCATTCTGCCACGAAGTCGGCGAGCGCTGCACCCTTGATGACTCTGGTGGTGCTGAACTCCAACTGGAACGCCTGCAGTTTGATATTCCATTCGGCGACCCTCCCCGCAGCATTGGAGCTCCGGAGCACACTCTCCAGTGGGTAAGCTAAGACAACTTTGATAGGGTGGCCTTGGAAGTAGTGGCACGGCTTTCGGGAGGCGACGAGGAGCACGAGCAAGAGCTTTTGCGGCATGGGGTAGCGTGCCAGCGCATCGCGTAGCACCATGATGATGAAGTACACCGGGTGCTCGACGAGGGCTTAAGTATCGGCGGGGTCTTGTACCTCCTGGGGCCGAGGGCCCTCAGGAGCTTGTTCATCAGTTGAGGCATCCACAGCCTCCGGAGCACTGTCTTCAGTAGCCGTTCCGTCGGAAGGATTGGCCGATCTGCCTGGAGCGCCGTTGACTGGTGGGGCGGCCGGGGCCTCAGGAGCACCATCCTGAGACCGCGGCGCCCCGTCCGGGAATGAGGTGCTCTGCTGTGAGCCTTTGGTCGGGCGCTCCTCCCTGACCGCCACCAGCGTCGCGCTGGCAGAGTGAGGTGTGGCGGCCATGTAGAGCACCAAGGGCTCAAGGGGACGTGGTGCTACCATCACCGGTGGGCTGGTGAGGTACCTCTTGAGGTCTTGGAAGGCCGCATGAGCCTCCGGAGTCCACTTGAATGGTCCTTTCTTTTTCATCAGCTTGAAAGAATGGGAGGGCGCGTTCTCCCAACTTAGAGACAAAGCGCCCCAGCAAGGTCGCATAGCCCGCCAGCTTCTGCATCTCCTTGAGGGTTTGTGGTGGGCTCATCCTTTCTATGGCCTTGACCTTCTCCGGGTTGGCCTCGATCCCCCTGTGTGACACAAGAAAACCCAGCAGCTTGCCGGAGGGGACGCCAAACACACATTTCTCCGGATTGAGTCGCAGATCCACCTTGCGCAAGCTGGCAAATGTTTCCTCCAGTTCTTCAATAAGAGTCCTTGCCTCCCAAGACTTCATCACTATGTCGTCGATGTAGGCCTCGTCGTTCTTACCGAGCTGCTGGCCCAAAGCGATGTGCATCTGCCGCTGGAAGGTTGCTCTGGCATTAGGCAACCCAAACGGCATGCAGGTGTAGCAATACACCCCGCATGGGGTCAGGAAAGCCGTCTTCTCAACATCCTGCACCGCCATCTTGATTTGGTGATAGCCCGAGAAGGCGTCCAGGAAACACAGCAGGTCGCACTGGGCGGTGGAGTCGACGATCTAATCGATGTGTGGAAGTGGAAAGGGGTCTTGAGGGCAAGCCTTTTTGAGGTTGGTGAATTCGACGCACATGCGCTCCTTCCCGCCTTTCTTGGGGACAATAACCGGGTTTGCCAGCCATTCCGGGTACCACACCTCCCGAATGACACTAGCCTCTTGCAGTTTGCGGGTCTCTTGGACGATAAACGACTGCTTCTCTCTGGACTGCCGCCGCGCCTTCTGTTTCACTGGGCGTGCGTTAGGGCACACCCTCAGGTGATGCTCGATTATTCCCCTCGGGATCCCAACCAGATCCTTGGGCTCCCATGCGAACACATCCTTGTTCGTGCGTAAGAAGCTGACCAACGCCTCTTCGTGATCTGGAGGGAGCCTGGTGCCTATGGTGAAGGTGGCGCCCGATGCCCCGTCTTCATCAACTAGCACCTGCTTCGTCTCGACACGATCTTGAGAGAACAATTGCTTCTTTTTCGCTGGCGCAGCCCTCGAAGCCTCCGGGGCCCCTTCCTCACTTTGTCGTGCTGCCGCTGCAGCCCTGAAGGCAAGCTTGAGGGCCAATAGTGCGTCCTTGGTCTCCCCTGCTACGGTGAGGACGCCGCAGCTTCCCGGCATCTTCATGAGATTGTAGGCAGGGTGAGTTGCTGCCATGAACTTGGCCAAGGCCGTGTACCCGAGAATGGCATTGTACGGGAGGCCGATGCGGGCGATGTCGAGGTTGATGAGCTCGGTGCGGTAGTTGTCGCGGGTGCCGAAGGTGATGGGGTGGTGGATCTGCCCTAGGGGGCAGGTGGATCCATCGACGACTCCAAAGAAAGGCTTGGTGGGACGGAGCCGGGCATGGGGCACATAAAGCGAGCCGAATGCTACCACAGAAAGCACATTGAATGCTCCACCGTCGATGAGGGTCTTGGTGACCGCCACATTGCAGATGGTGGGGGTGCAGAGCATCGGGAGTGCACCCGCGCCTGCGGTGGTCGCGGAGTGGTCCCTCGAGTCAAAGGTGAGGTCGGTCTTAGGCGCCGCCCAATTCAGAGGAGCTCCCCACTGCACCTGGGCGGCACCCACCTGGTGAAAGAATTGCTTGACGTGACGGTCCGAGGGCGGCACCTGCGAGCTGCCGAGGAGGGCTGCGACGGCATGGGGCGCCGGTGCCGTGATGCGCGCGACGAAGACGCCGCGCAGCTCCTCCCTGGAGGCCACTGAAGACTCTGGCAGGCTGAGAAGCCAGGCACGCGGCGCGCCTGTGAGGGCCATGGGAAGCTAGTTCGCTATGACCTTGTCGTCGCCGCCGGCTGCAAAGGCAGCCTCCTCATATGCTCGGACAAAACCTCCTGGGTCCGCTGCATCGTCGTATCGGGGCGGCAGCTCCGGCCTGAACTTGGGTGGCCACTGCACCTGCCGTAGGGCGGGGTGAAAGCTCGGAGGCCCACGGCTCCCCCGAAAGCACGCGTCGGTCCGGTCAATGGAGCAGCGCCCGCCATGAGAGCCGAACTGCGGAGCGCAGCGGACAGAGAGGCAGATATTTGATGCACCCCTACCTGGCGCGCCAAATGTCACATTCCGGGCTCCGCAGACCCTTGATAGATTCGAACTCTGGGTGCGTGCGAAGAACTCAACCTCCCCAGTCTGCCTACTCGCCAATCTCACAGCCTAGCTCGATGAACGGGAAGGAAACGGGACACAACAGTTTACCCAGGTTTGGGCCACCTTGCGGTGTAAAACCCAACTCCTGCTTTGTGGTGGATTGGCCTGGAGGTGGGCTGAGGATGAACTAGTACGGTGGAAGAACAACCTCAGGAGGTGTGTTCTTGAGCTGGTGGGGGGAGAGGATGATTTGAATGATCCGTCCCCTTCTACAGTGGTGGTGCTGCTCTACTTGTAGTGGGCTTGGTCCTCTTTCCCCAAAATGGAGGTGGGAAGGGATCCCACAATGGCCAAATTCAAAGGGATACAACTAGTACATCTTATCCTGACAAAAGTAGTCTTCGCCTACAAAAGCCTCTGGTCGTGACGCCGTGGTGGGCTCGGCGATGACCTCCGTCCAGCCGTCCTGGCGGTCTTGGTCTTGTTGCATGGAAATGGAAACCTTTGGCTGATTCCTCGGGACTCCGCACCTGCGCTTGCCTCCTTAGCACCAAAGAGGAAACTGCTGTCATGCGCCCGCTGGCGCCCGCCTGGCCATGGTCGTCATGGCTAACGTCATCCGAACCTCACGAGGTGAGGGCTTGCATAGGAATCTCTGCTCCTCAGGAGCCAGCCTGAGGAGGCAGCTCCTTCTGGAGGTCTTGGTGTCGTCCGCCTCGCGAGGCTTGGCCCCTCGCAAGGGTCTTGAGTTGTTGACGCTGAAGATGGGCCGTACCAGGCTGTTGATGGAGCCACGCCGTGGGCCGCAGACAGGCAAGTCTGGGTACCCCCGTTCCCAAAATGCTGATAGTAGCCCCCGGGCCCAAGGCGTGCTCGGACTTGGCTTCGTGGCGAAGCGAAGGGGCAAAGACGAAGCACCGCGGGCCCCGACCACTTGCGGCCTTGGTCGACGCGTGATGATTGATGGGACGTGGGTGCCTCCGCTTCCCCACGCCACCTCGGCAACTGTTCCACTTGACAAGAGCCTGTTGCATGTAGAGAAAGATCATCATTACATGGGATCATGGAGGCCAGCGGTTGGCCTCCATCCGGCTATAAATGAGGGGAGGGGCGGAGCCCCCTTCGCTCATCTCCATCTTCTTGCTGCCCGCTCCTTCTTCTTCTTGGCCTCGCCATCTTGTTGTAGCATCCATGGCGCCCGCGAGAAGGTTCTCCTCCGCCGAAAAGGGGAAGGCCCCCAAGGAAGGGCCAGGTTCTCCGCCGCCCAAGAGAGGCCGTCGTCGCCCCCGCAAACATGTTACGACCCCGACGGTGACTCCTCGAGGGTGCGGGTCCGCCCCTTTGAGGGCTGGCGTTACCTTGGGCGGCCGCGGTGGTGCCTCCTCCCGCGGCGACTCCATGGCCTACTATTCACCCACCATCTACTGCCTCGCTTTAGCCTCCACCTGCTACTGTTCATCCACCGTCGACTTCCTCCAGCCTGCACCTGCTACTGTTCATCCACGGTTGACTCAATCAAGCCTCCACCAGTTACTGTTCACCACGGGGTCCTGTTCATCCAGCCTCCACCCGCTATTGTTCAATCAGCCCTCCACATGGGGTCCTATTCAACCAGCCCTCCATGCGGTCCTGTCCATCAACCCTCCACCGGCTACTGTTCATGGAGCCTCCACGGGGTGTTGTTCATCCACCCTCCACTGGCCTCCTCAATCGGGGTCCTGTTCATCCAGGGGCAACGGCCTCTACTACCACAGGGTCCTGTTCATCCAACCCCCACCGGGAACTGTTCATCCAACCCCCAACAACGACCACTGTTCATCAAGAGGCAGCAGGTTCGATCGGCTTCAGTTAGCAGCAGTAGCGAAGGAATCGCTCGATCGGGTTTAGTTAACAGCCAAGGGATCGACCGATCTCTCAGGTTCAGTAACGCGCGTAGCTAGTGCAATCGCTCGGGTTCAGTAAGAGAATGCCTCGCTCGGGTTCAGTTAGAGCCCAACGCCTCGCACACACGCGCGTACATGTACGAGAGAAACATGCAATCCCTCTGTGCATCACTCAGCCCCGGCCACCCACCATAACCGGGAACTCCCTGAAATTTTCCTCGCACTCACTTCTACCACAATTTTTTCCATCATGGACGGCCCAAAGAATGTCATGCAGGTGCATCTCCGGCCCGCCCAGGACGAAAAGCCCATTTTCTGTCATGATTTTTGCCATAGAAGTAGGAGCCCACTACATCTACGATGATACCGGGTTTTGTCACAATTATCGCCATAGAAGTGTCATAAGCATGAAAGGAAAAAATTCGTTCGGCCCAAAATCTCACGGATGTGTCTTTTTTTTGGTAGTGCACCTCCTCCTTCCTTCCTCCCGCACTCCAATAAGGAAAGGGGGCGCCACTTGGGGAGGACCCCAAGTAGGATTCGGCCTACTTGGGGGCGCCTCCTGGCTGTTCCCTCCTCCCCCACCTATATATATGTGGGAGGGGGCGCCTAGCAGAACTACAACAATTGCTTAGCCGTGTGCGGAGCCCCCCTCCACCGTTTACACGCCCGGTCATATTTTCGTAGTGCTTAGGCGAAGCCCTGTGGAGATAGCTTCACTATCACCGTCACCACGCCGTCATGCTGCCGGAACTCATCCACTACCTCCCCGTCTTGCCGGATCAAGAAGGCGGAGGACGTCACCGAGCTGAATGTGTGCTGAACACGGAGGTGTCGTACATTCAGTACTTGATCGGTTGGAGCATGAAGAAGTTCGACTACATCAACCGCATTATTAAACGCTTCCGCTTATGGTCTACGAGGGTACGTAGACACACTCTCCCCTCTCGTTGCTATGCATCTCCATGTATAGATCTTGCATGTGCGTAGATTTTTTTCCATGCAACGTTTCCCAACAGTGGCATCCGAGCCAGGTCTATGCGTAGATGATATGCACGAGTAGAACATAAAGAGTTGTGGGCAGTGATAGTCATACTGCTTACCACCAACGTCTTATTTTGATTCGGCGGTATTGTGGGATGAAGCGGCCCGGACCAACCTTACATGTCCACGTACATGAGACCGGTTCCACCGACAGGCATGCAACTTGTTTTGCATAAAGGTGGCTGGCGGGTGTCTGTTTCTCCTACTTTAGTTGAATTGAATTTGACTACGGCTGGTCCTTGAAGAAGGTTAAAATAGCAAACTTGATAAATCATCATTGTGGTTTTTGCCGTAGGTAAGAACTGTTCTTGCTAGAAGCCTGTAGCAGCCACGTAGAACTTGCAGCAACAAAGTAGAGGACATCTAACTTGTTTTTGCAGGGCATGTTGTGATGTGATATGGTCAAGACGTGATGTGATATACATTATTGTATGAGATGATAATGTTTTGTAATATCGAGAACCGGCAAGAGCCTTTGGTTTGTCTCTTTATTGTATGAAACGCAAGCGTCATGTAATTGCTTTACTTTATCGCTATGCGTTAGCAACAATTGTAGAAGCAAAGTTGGCGAGACGACCCCAATGCAACGATGGAGATCAAGGTGTCGAGCTGGTGACAATGGAGATCATGACGATGCTCTGGAGATGGAGATCAAAAGCGCAAGATGATGATGGCCATATCATGTCACATATTTTGATTGCATGTGATGTTTATCCTTTATGCATCTTATTTTTTCTTAGAACGGCGGTAGCATTATAAGATGACCCCTTCACTAAATTTCAAGATAAAAGTGTTCTCCTCGAGTATGCACCGTTGCCAAAGTTCGTTGTTTCGAAGCACCTCATGATGATCGGGTGTGATAGACTATACGTTCACATACAACGGGTGTAACACAGTTTTGCATATGCAGAATACTTGGGTTAAACTTGACGAGCCTAGCATGTACAAACATGGTATCGGAACATTGGAGAAAGAAAGGTCGAACGTGAGTCATATAGTAGAAATGATCAACATAGATATGTTCACCATTGATGACTACCCCATCTCACGTGATGATCGGACATGGGTTAGTTGATTTGGACCACATATCACTTAGATAACTTGAGGGATGTTTATTTAAGTGGGATTTCTTTAGTAATTTGATTAATTGAACTTAATTTTGCATGAACTTAGTCTTATAGTTTTGCATATCTATGTTGTAGATCAATGGCCCGAGCTACCGTTCCCCTGAATTTTAATGCGTTCCTAGAGAAAGCTAAGTTTGAAAGATGATGGTAGCTGTCGGTGTCAAAACCAGCGGATCTCGGGTAGGGGGTCCCAAACTGTGCGTCTAAGGCAGATGGTAACAGGAGGCGGGGGACGCGATGTTTACCCAGGTTCGGGCCCTCACGATGGAGGTAATACCCTACTTCCTGCTTGATTGATCTTGATGATATGAGTATTACAAGAGTTGATCTACCACGAGATCGTAGAGGCTAAACCCTAGAAGCTAGCCTATGGTATGATTGTTGTTCTACGGACTAAAACCCTCCGGTTTATATAGACACCGGAAGGGGCTAGGGTTACACAGAGTCGGTTACAAGGGAGGAGATCTACATATCCGTACTGCCAAGCTTGCCTTCCACGCCAAGGAGAGTCCCATCCGGACACGGGGCGAAGTCTTCAATCTTGTATCTTCATAGTCCAACAGTCCGGCGAAAGGATATAGTCCGGCTGTCCGAGGACCCCCTAATCCAGGACTCCCTCAGTAGCCCCTGAACCAGGCTTCAATGACGATGAGTCCGGCGCGCAGATTGTCTTCGGCATTGCAAGGCGGGTTCCTCCTCCGAATACTCCACAATAGTTTTTGAACACAAGGATAGTGTCCGGCTCTGCAAAACAAATTCCACATACCACCGTAGAGAGAATAATATTTCCACAAATCTAAACTGCTGACAACTTTTCATGACGCGGCATCACACCACGGCCCGGTCATTATTCGAACCGTTTTTCACAACCGTCCACTGCACATATTGCGAGGCGGTTTCCTTGGCACGTCTTGTCGAAGCAGAGATCGTGTCCCTTATCATGGGATTCTCATCAATACGGGCGTGGGTAACCCAACCGCGCCTTTAATCACGGCGCTTGGGGAATAAGCGAGTTTACCAGGTAGGTGGGGAGGCGCATAGTTTCTTTCGCCCTTATAAAGGGACAAAGATTCACCCCTTTCACCCACGCCTTCTTTCTCCTTGCTCATCCATTCTCGCGCACTCGAGCTCCAGCACCCAAGTTCCCGTTCTTCTCCTCAAACCACTCCAAGCATGTCCGGAGCGGGAGGCAAGTGGATGGTCTCCTCCGTTACGGAGGAGGACATCACAAAGCTGCGGAGAGCCGGATATCTGGCCGCGGATATCGCACACCGGTTGCCAAATGAGGGGCAGATCATCCCTACTCTAGAACCCCACGAGCGGGTGGTTTTCCTTACCCACTTCGTCCGCGGACTGGGATTTCCCCTCCACCCGTTTGTCCGCGGGCTCATGTTCTACTACGGGCTGGACTTTCACGATCTGGCCCCCAATTTCATCCTCAACATCTTGGCGTTTATCGTCGTGTGCGAGGCCTTCCCTCCGCATCAGGCCCCACTTCGGCCTGTGGCTGAAAACCTTCAATGTCAAACCGAAGGTGGTGGTCGGCCAGCAAGCGGAGTGCGGAGGCGCCATGGTGGGCAAAATGCCCAACGTCACCTGGCTCGAAGGCTCCTATGTGGAGACCATAAAGGGATGGCAATCGGGGTGGTTCTACATCACCGAGCCGCGCGACACCAACTGGGTGGCGGCCCCCGAATTTCGATCCGAAATCCCCATGCGGCTCACCTCCTGGAAAGAGAAGGGCCTGTCCTGGGGTTCCTCGGTAGAGCTGACCGGACTCCAGACGTGCATCAAAAACATGATGAGCAAGAAAATCAAGCTCGTCAACATGGTCCAAGTCATGCTCTTTCGCCGGATTCTCCCGTGTCAAAGACGGGCGTTCAATTTGTGGGAGTTCGACCCGGCCGAGCACCAGACGCAGCGAGAGCTCTTCGACACGACGCACAAGGATGTCTGGAGGGTGCTGTTTAAGGGCGCCGAGGTACCTCATCCCCTTACCGAGGACCGCGGACTCAGTGCAAAGCACCCTGCCAATCCGGTAAGTCTTACATCTCATAAGATGTTCTTTTCCCCAGTATAACCATGCGCGGGATCTAAGCCTCCACGCCCTTTAACAGGACTGGGTAGAGACAGCGGAGCAGATCGATTGTCCGGCTCCCCTGCCCGAAGATCCAGCATATGCTCTTCTAACGAAGATGCTGGTTCCGGCACCTTACGAGGTGCCGGAGAAAAAGGCCAAGAAGAAGGCCACGGGGACCAGGAAGGGTCTCCGGCGCAAGGTGATATTGGACTCATCGTCCGAGAGCACCGAGGCGCACTCCTCCCACGAAAACGAGGAGGAGGAAGAGGAAAGGCTGGGGGGACAAGAAAAGGAAGGCCGCCCCATCTGGGGCGGTCGAAGGGTCCAAGAAGGGCAGGACCCTCCTTCCGGACAACTCCACCACCGCCGCCTTCAGCGAAGAGGAGTGGTTGCCCAGGGACAAGCCCCTGGCAAAGTCGTAAGTATCCGGATATCACAATAGTTTTGGTATGCTTTGTTTTATTGCTCCTTATCATGCCGAACATGATCATGCAGTCCCTCCAAGGTCCATATTGATGTATCCGAATCGGATGGGTCTTTGGACCCGTTGGCGATGAACAGCGATTCGCTCCCGACCGCCACCTCCCCCCGCCCTACGGACGACGCCGAGGTGTTGTCTCGAAGGGTAGTAGCCCAAGGGGAGGTAGTCTTGGAGGCGCCCCAAGGCAACATCCCGGACACTAGGCGCACGGGGAACAAGACTCCCGAGGGCTCCAATGGCGGGGGCAGCAAGCTTGGCCCCCAGCCGAATACTGTGCCGGAACCTCCAGTGGTTCCGGACTCTGTCAGGTGATCCCTCGCTAAGGGGGGTGAGCCGTCTGTGCCGGTGACCTCTGTTCATCCAGAGGCATCAGACAACTTGCTGGAAGCGCTTCGCATTGCTTCCATTGATGAGGAGCACCGCACTATCATGAGTGCGGTGGTCAAGAAGGTTCAGTCTGCAAAAAGCGGATTAACTAAAGCCTGTGCCAGCCTCCTAACAGGCTTTGAGGTAAGTAATTAAATTATAAGAAAGTGGTACAACATAGATAGTAGCCCCTGATGCTCTATTTGGCGTTCTCAAAGAAAGGCCGAACAGAGGATCAAATAATAGTCGCAGGAGTCTAATCATAATATGTCTATGTCCATATGCAGGCTTCACTGCTGGCCGCTGCCGCACGTACTGCAGAGGTCGCCGCACTGAAGCGGGACCTTGAGCAGTCCAATGGAGAGCTCGGCCTTGCCAAGAGGCAACTCGAAGAGAACAAAGGTAAGTGATACCCCGTCTGTATATTGATAAGAAAAACAAAGGTGGTTTCTTAGATCATAGGATCGTCATGAATTTTGCTAGGGGCCACGACCGAAGTGGCGACCCTGAAGAAGGCGCTGTCCGAGGCCGAGGACAAAGCGGCCAAGGAGCGCATCGAGCGAGAGAAACAAGAGGCCCGAGTAGGCGAGGTGCAGCAAGAGCTCCAGGCTCTCGTCAAGAAGCACGAGTCCTTGGAGCTTGACTCTAAGACGCAAGGGTCCGAGCTTGCGAAGGCCCTCGAAAGCGCATAACATGCCAAGGTCGAAGCCCAAAAGGCCCTCCAGGAAATTGAGGCGGTTAAGAAGATAGCGGCGGGTAAGGCATTCATTATGCAAAGCAAGCATGTGAAAGAACATTTCTTTTTACTTACCCGAGTTCGGAGCTCTCCAGGAGCGTTCGCAGATCTACCCTGCAGTGTGTCAGATGCCACGGAGTTTTACCGGGCCGAGGAGGGGAGCTCCACGGAGAAGTTCTTCTGGTCTCAGTATACTGGGACTGAACACCCAATGCCCTTGAGCGACCAGCTGAAGCAACTGGTCGAGCTCCACAAGGTGGCCGAATAGGCCATGAAGGGTCTTATAGTCCGGATGTGGCCTGGCGAGCCCCTGCCTGATAGCTACTTCGGTCTGGTGAGGCATCTTGTGAATGCCTGCCCACGGCTTGAAGTCATAAAGCGGTCCGTCTGCATCGAGGGTGCGCGCAGGGCTTTTGCCCGGGCCAAGGTGCACTGGGCGAAGCTGGACGCCGAAAAACTGGTGAAGGAGGGGCCGCCAGAGGGCAAGGAGCATCGCCACCCCGAGAAGTATTATGAAAGTGTCCTGAAGGGTGCTCGCCTTGTGGCGGAGGAATGTGCTAAGGATGTAATATTTGAATAAATGTACTCATGTGATCCTGTAATATGAAACGAGTTCATTTGCGCTATGCAACGCTTGTGAATTTAAAATATTACCTTCTGTGCGGCCGTTTATAAAATCTGAGAGTTGGCCAGTCGTCGGCTTCTGCCCCCATGTGGCTAGTACTGAGGTGTTCGGGATAAATCTGAGCACTCTTTATCCCAATTTTGGGTCCTTCGAGGGAGGTGTTTAGCGCAACGAACCAAGCAATCGGACTATAAGGCTTTATCACTCTCACTTAGCCATAGAAGTCTACAATTTTAAATTTTGGCGAAGCCCCTGGTATTCGGAAGGCCGAATTTTGGGGCGCTATATACGCCTAAGTCAAGCAAGGCCGACTCCTCGCCCGAAGCGGAAAAAGTCTTTAAGGACTTGAGACCTCTCAAACAGCGACCAGCTCTCGCCGCATCATGACAGTCAGTTTTCGGCTTTCTCTACTGAGGTGCTCGTCCGGAAGAACCGGGACACAATCGCAGTAGTTCTCCTAGCGCTACCTTAGCCGATATAGCGGAACATAAGGTACCAAAACATGGGAGCCGGGCAAACCCAACTATTGACCCAAGACATGATTCGGAGCTGATGCATATAATGCTATAAGTTCGGGGTGCCGCACTGTCGAAAGTGTTCGGACTTCTCACGCCGTGTTTATGGGGTATACTGAAGCCCCTAGCGTACTGGTCATACCAAAATGTACGGGTGCAATTTGTCGTAAATAAGCAGACAAGAGAAAAAAGAAAGGGTAATGCAATAATAGGCTAACACTATGCATTGTTATTAAATAGTACGTCGAAGCGTACTGATACAAGTAGTGCAATAAGCAGAAAATAGGACTATTTGACATGTCCTATCCAAGGGCAAGCTGCGTATGCGTATTTAAAATAGGTATTTTGATCGTTATCAGAGACCACCTGGGGATTCCCTTGTACGTCCTGGCTTCTTGCCTCCTTGGTATTTCCTTCCCGTAATGCGTCCAGCAATCAGACTGCCAAAAAGGGCTTCCAGAGAGTAAGGTCCTAAAAGAGAGAAAATGATAAAGGTATACAGCCCCTGGGGCGGTTGAACCGCATTGTGGGACGTGTCCTGGCCATGCCTCCGCCTATGCCCATGGTATTTTTAGTGCGTAATTATGTACGCGCGGCACAGATTTCGTCGCTTGACCGGGGCTAGGACGGAGGCCGAATTGCTAGGCGAGCTCTGAACATGCCAGGCGATCCTGCTGCAGGTTACTCCAGACTCGCTTGAAGGTGTCCGGGGTCTTTATCACCGAATTGGCGGTTTGCCTTGAAAGGCTGCTTTGTTCTTCTTCTGCGAGGGCTGCAGTGTGATCCTCCGTGCGGAGCGAGCGTTCTGTGTTTCCATTGACTGTTATAACCTCGCGAGGTCCTGGCATTTTGAGCTTGAGGTATGCATAATGCGGTACCGCATTGAATCTGGAAAATGCGGTTCGTCCGAGCAGTGTGTGATAGCCACTGCGGAACGAGACGATATCGAAGATTAACTCCTTGCTTCGGAAGTTGTCCGGAGATCCGAACACCACTTCCAGTGTGATTGAGCCCATGCAATGGGCCTCTACACCTGGATGACACCTTTAAAGGTGGTTTTAGTGGGTTTGATCCTCGAGGGGTCTATACCCATTTTGCGCACTATATCCTGATAGAGCAGGTTCGGGCTACTGCCGCCGTCCATAAGGACTCGAGTGAGGTGAAATCCGTCGATGATGGGGTCAAGGACCAATGCGGCAGATCCGCCATGACGGATACTAGTGGGGTGGTCCCTGCGATCGAAGGTGATCGGACAAGAGGACCATGGGTTGAACTTTGGGGCGACTGGCTCCATCGCATAGACGTCCCTTAGTGCACGCTTCCATTCCCTCTTGGGAATGTGGGTTGCGTATATCATGTTTACCGTTTTCACTTGTGGAGGGAACCTCTTCTGTCCTCCTGTGTTCGGCGGCCGAGGCTCTTCCTCGTCGTTGCTATGCAGCCCCTTGTCCTTGTTTTCGGCGTTCAACTTGCCGGCCTGCTTGAACACCCAGCATTCTCTGTTGGTGTGATTGGCTGGCTTATCGGGGGTGCCGTGAATTTGACACGAGCGATCGAGTATGCGGTCCAAACTGGACGGTCCTGGATTACTTCTTTTGAACGACTTTTTTCGCTGACCGGATTTAGAGCCACTGAATCCGGCATTGACTGTCGTTGTCACCGTTGTTGCGGCGCTTGTGTCTGTTACGACATGGTCTGCCGTTAGTATCCTTTGTATCTGAAGTGCCATGACTTCTTGATGTATTGTTGCTGCGAGCCAGCCAGCTGTCTTCGCCCGCGCAAAAGCGGGTCATGAGCGTCGTGAGGGCTGCCATAGACTTCGGCTTCTCCTGGTCGAGGTGCCGGGCGAGCCACTCGTCACCGATGTTATGCTTAAATGCCGCTAAGGCCTCTGCATCCGGACAGTCGACAATTTGGTTTTTCTTAGTTAAGAACCGGGTCCAGAATTGCCTGGCCGATTCCCCTGGCTGCTGAGTTATATGGCTCAAGTCATCAGCATCCGGTGGTCGCACATAAGTGCCTTGGAAGTTGTCAAGGAATGCATCTTCCAAATCCTCCCAACTGCCAATGGAGTCTGCAGGCAAGCTATTCAGCCAATGCCGAGCTCGTCCTTTGAGTTTTAGTGGGAGGTACTTGATGGCATGTAGGTCATCACCGCGAGCCATGTGGATGTGGAGGAGGAAATCCTCGATCCATACCGTGGGATCTGTTGTACCATCATATGATTCAATGTTTACGGGTTTAAAACCCTCTGGGAATTCGTGATCCATTACTTCATCAGTGAAGCATAAGGGGTGTGCGGCGCCTCTGTGCCGGGCTATATCACGACGCAGTTCATACGAATCTTGTCTGCTGTGTTCGGCCCGGCCGGATTTTCTTTTAGTGTATCCGGCATGACGATCATCGTCACGTGTTGGGGCGCGACCCCGTGATCCATAGATCGACCTTGCATGTTTTGTTTTGTTTTCCAATACGTCTCGCAGGTCCCGCGTATTGCCTTGGGCCTTGGTATTTTTGTTTGAATGGCGGCGGGGTGCAGGCTGGACTTCGGGCTGATATGCCTCTCTGTCTCGGCCACGAGGTGGCCGATCAGCCGCATCATACGCTGGTGATGTAGGTTTCAATGCTTCCTCCTCGAGTTGAGGTAGCAACCTGCGCTTTGGGTAACTCTTGGTTGGGTGCTCGAGTTCGTATTCCTCGGCTGCCAGGACTTCAGTCCATCTGTCTGCTAGCAGATCTTGATCAGCTCGAAGCTGTTGTTGCTTTTTCTTCAAGCTGTTTGCTGTGGCTATAAGCCGGCGCTTGAAGCGCTCCTGCTCGACGGGATCCTCAGGCACGACAAATTCTTCGTCGCCGAGGCTCACTTCGTCTTCGGAGAGGGGCATGTAATTGTCATCCTCTGATTCTCCGTTTGCTGCCTGTTCCGGAGGGCTAGCTTGTTCATCCTCCCGCTCGAGGTCTGGCTGGAGGGGATTGTCGTCGTCTTCGGCACTATCTGGAGCGTTATTGTCTATTGTGCCGGTATCGCTGCTTTTGCAATGGCAGGACTTAGAGCGGCGCCGCTGACATTGGTGCTTGGATTTCTTCTTGGAGGGATTATCCTCCGTTGTCTTATCGCCATCACCTTCTTTGGGGGTGTCCATCATGTATATATCATACGATGAGCTGGCAGTCCAGCGCCCTATGGGCGGTGGTTCTTGTTCGTCTCCTGCATCGTCGTCCATACCGTCGATGTCTTCGGAGCCGAAGTCAAGCATGTCGGTTAAATCGTCGACAGTGGCTACTAAGTGGGTGGTGGGTGGGGCGCGAATTTCTTCGTCGTCCGCATCCCATTCTAGCCGGATATAGTTCGGCCAAGGGTCTCCTGACAGGGAGAGAGACTTCAACGAGTTTAGTACGTTGCCAAAAGGCGAGTGCTGAAAGATATCCGCGGAGGTAAACTCCATGATCGATGCCCAATCGGATTTGATGGGCACGGACGCAGGCGGCTCGGAGTCCGTGGCCGGGGAAGAATCCAATGGTTCGGCAACACGGGTCTCGTAGGAGGTGAAGTCAGTATTCGGCTCTATCGCCACTGAGTGTGCGGCCTCCGTGGCGGGGTCCATCCACCCGTCCTCAGATGGCACAATTTGTTCCGGATTGAGGGCCGGAGTGGTTGCAGGTGTGATCTCCCGAACACTGTCCTACGGCAGAGCTAAATCATGCTCGTCGTGATTGTGCGGCGCACCTGACATGGGCTCGAATCCATCGAAGATCAAGTCTCCGCGGATGTCGGCAGTGTAGTTCAAGTTTCCAAACCTGACCTGATGGCCAGGGGCATAGCTATCGATCTGCTCTAGATGGCCAAGCGAGTTGGCCTGCAGTACGAAGCCGCCGAATACGAAGATCTATCCGGGGAGGAAAACCTCACCCTGGATCGCATCGTTGCCGATGATCGAAGGAGCCATCTAGCCTTACGGTGACGACACAGTGGAACTCTCAATGAAAGCACCAATGTCGGTGTCAAAACCAGCGGATCTCGGGTAGGGGGTCCCGAACTATGCGTCTAAGGCGGATGGTAACAGGAGGTGGAGGACACGATGTTTACCCAGGTTCGGGCCCTCTCGATGGAGGTAATACCCTACTTCCTGCTTGATTGATCTTGATGATATGAGTATTACAAGAGTTGATCTACCACGAGATCGTAGAGGCTAAACCCTAGAAGCTAGCCTATGGTATGATTGTTGTTCTACGGACTAAAACCCTCCGGTTTATATAGACACAGGAAGGGGCTAGGGTTACACAGAGTCGGTTACAAGGGAGGAGATCTACATATCCGTACTGCCAAGCTTGCCTTCCACGCCAAGGAGAGTCCCATCCAGACACGGGACGAAGTCTTCAATCTTGTATCTTCAATGTCCAACAGTCCGGCCAAAGGATATAGTCCGGCTGTCCGAGGACCCCCTAATCCAGGACTCCCTCAGTAGCAACTACACGGACTAGACCCGTAAGTTGAGGATTATCCTCATTGCTGCACAGAAGAATTATGTCCTTGATGCACCGCTGGGTGACAGACCTGTTGCAGGAGCTGAAGCAGATGTTATGAACGTCTGGCAAGCTCGATCTGATGACTACTCGATAGTTCAGTGTGCCATGTTTTACGGCTTAGAACCGGGACTTCAAAGACGTTTTGAACGTCATGGAGCATATGAGATGTTCCAAGAGTTGAAGTTAATATTTCAAGCAAATGCCCGGGTTGAGAGATATGAAGTCTCCAACAAGTTCTATGGTTGCAAGATGGAGGAGAACAGTTATGTTAGTGAACACATACTCAAAATGTCTGGGTATCATAACCACTTGACTCAGCTGGGAGTTGATCTTCCAGTTGATAGTGTTATTGACAGAGTTCTTCAATCACTGCCACCAAGCTACAAAGGCTTTGTGATGAACTATAATATGCAAGGGATGAATAAAATGATTCCTTAGCTCTTCTCAATGCTTAAGGCCACGAAGGTAGAAATTAAGAAGGAGCATCAAGTGTTGATGGTTAACAAGACCACTAGTTTCAAGAAAAAGGGCAAGGGAAAGAAAGGGAACTTCAAGAAGAATGGCAAGCAAGTTTTCACTCCTGGGAAGAAGCCCAAAGCTAGACCCAAGCCTGAAACTGAGTGCTTCTACTCCAAAGGTAATGGTCACTGGAAGCGGAACTGCCCCAAATACTCGGCAGATAAGAAGGATGGCAAAGTGAACAAAGGTATATTTGATATACATGTTATTGATGTGTACCTTACTAATAATCATAGTAGCGCCTGGATATTTGATACTGGTTCGGTTGCTCATATTTGTAACTCGAAACAGGAGCTGCAGAATAAACGAAGATTGGCTAAGGACGAGGTGACGATGCACCTCGGGAATGGTTCCAAGGTCGATGTGATCGCTGTTGGCACGCTACCTCTACATCTACCTTTGGGATTAGTTTTAGACCTCAACAATTGTTATTTGGTGCCTGCATTGAGCATGAACATTATATCTGGATCTTGCTTATTGCGAGAATGTTATTCTTTTAAATCGGAGAATAATGGTTGTTCTGTTTATATGAGTGATATCTTTTATGGTCATCCACCCTTGATGAGTGGTCTATTCTTGTTGAATCACGATCCTAGTGATACACATATTCATAATATTGATGCCAAAAGATGCAAAGTTGATAATTATAGTGCAACATACTTGTGGCACTACCGTTTAGGTCATATTGGTGTAAAGCGCATGAAGAAACTCCATACGTATGGACTTTTGGAATCACTTGATTATGAATCATTTGATACTTGCGAACCATGCCTCATGGGCAAGATGACTAAAACTCCATTCTTCGGAACAATGAAGTGAGCTAATGACTTATTGGAAATAATACATACCGATGTATGCGGTCCAATGAGTGTTGAGGCACGCGCTGGGTATCGTTATTTTCTGACCTTCACAAATGATTTGAGTAGATATGGGTATATCTACTTGATGAAACACAAGTCTGAAACATTTGAAAAGTTAAAAGAATTTCAGAGAAGTGGAGAATCATCGTCACAAGAAATAAATTTTCTACGATCTGATCGTGGAGGCGAATATTTGAGTTACGAGTTTGGCCTTCATTTAAAACAATGTGGAATTGGTTCACAACTCACGCCACCTGGAACACCACAGCGTAATGGTGTGTCCGAACGTCATAACCGTACTTTATTAGATATGGTGCATTCTATGATGTCTCTTATCGATTTACCACTATCATTTCGGGGTTATGCATTAGAGATAACCGCATCCACGTTAAATAGGGCACCGTATAAATCCGTTGAGACGACACCGTATGAGATGTGGTTTGGCAAGGAACCTAAGTTGTCGTTTCTTAAAGTTTGGGGTTGCGACACTTATTTCAAAAGGCTTCAACCTGATAAGCTCGAACCCAAATCTGAGAAGTGCGTCTTCATAGGACACACTAAGGAAACAATTGGATACACCTTCTACCGCATATCCGAAGGCAAGATCTTTGTTGCCAAGAATGGATCCTTTCTAGAGAAGAAGTTTCTCTCGAAAGAAGTGAGTGGGAGGAAAGTAGAACTTGATGAGGTAATTGTACCTTCTCTCGAATTGGAAAGTAGCGCATCAGAGAAATCCATTCCCGTGATGCCTACACCAACTAGAGAGGAGGCAAATGATAATGATCATGAAACTTCAGATCAAGTTGCTACTGAACCTCGTAGGTCAAGCAGAGCACGATCCGCACCAGAGTGGTACGACAATCCTGTCCTGGAAGTCATGTTACTAGATCAAGGCGAACCTAAAAGCTATGATGAGCCCAGATTCTGATAAATGGCTTGAGGCCATGAAATCTGAGATAGGATCCATGTATGAGAACAAAGTGTGGACTTTCCCAATGATCGGCAAGCCATTGAGAGTAACTGGATTTTCAAGAAGAAGACTGACGTTGATGGTAATGTTACTGTCTACAAAGCTCGACTTGTCGCAAAAGGTTTTCGACAAGTTCAAGGAGTTGACTACGATGAGACTTTCTCACACGTAGCGATGCTTGAGTCTGTCTGAATCATGTTAGCAATTGCCGCATTTTATGATTATGAAATCTGGCAAATGGACGTCAAAACTGCATTCCTTAATGGATTTCTTAAAGAAGAGTTGTATATGATGCAACCAGAAGGTTTTGTCGATCCTAAAGGTGTTAACAAAGTATGCAAGCTCCAGCGATCCATCTATGGACTGGTGCAAGCATCTCAGAGTTGGAATATACACTTTGATGAGGTGATCAAAGCATATGGTTTTATACAGACTTATGGTGAAGCCTGTATTTACAAGAAAGTAAGTGGGAGCTCTATACATTTCTAATATTATATGTGGATGACATATTGTTGACTAGAAATTATATAGGATTTCTGGATAGCATAAAAGGATACTTGAATAAGAATTTTTCAATGAAAGACCTCGGTGAAGCTGCTTATATATTGGGCATAAAGATCTATAGGGATAGATCGAGACGCTTAATAGGACTTTCACAGAGCACATACCTTGATAAAGTTTTGAAGAAGTTCAAAATGGACCAGTCAAAGAAAGGGTTCTTGCCTGTGTTACAAGGTGTGGAATTGAGTCAGACTCAAAGCCTAACCACTGCAGAAGATAGAGAGAAAATGGAAGTCATTCCATATGCCTCAACCATAGGTTCTATCATGTATGATATGTTGTGTACCAGACCTGATATGTGCCTTGCCATAAGTTTGGCAGGGAGGTACCAAAGTAATCCAGGAGTGGATCACTGGACAGCGGTCAAGAACATCCTGAAGTACCTGAAAAGGACAAAGGATACGTTTCTCGTTTATAGAGGTGACGAAGAGCTTGTCGTAAATGGTTATGTCGATGCCAGCTTCAACACTGATCTGGATAACTCTAAGTCACAAAACGGATACGTTTTTATATTGAATGGTGGAGCTGTCAGTTGGTGCTGTTCCAAGCAAAGCGTCGTGGCCGGATCTACGTGTGAAGCGAAGTACATAGCTGCTTCCGAAGCAACACATGAAGGAGTCTGGATGAAGGAGTTCATATCTGATCTGGGTGTAATACCCAGTGCATCGGGTCCAATGAAAATCTTTTGTGACAACACTGGAGCAATTGCCTTGGCAAAGGAATACAGGTTTCACAAGAGAACCAAACACATCAAGAGACACTTCAACTCCATTCGTGAAAAGGTCAAGGATGGAGACATAGAAATTTGCAAAGTATATACAGATCTGAATGTGGCAGACCCGTTGACTAAGCATCTTCCTCGAGCAAAACATGATCAGCACCAAGACTCCATGGGTGTTAGATTCATTACAATGTGGTCTAGATTATTGACTCTAGTGCAAGTGGGAGACTGAAGGAAATATGCCCTAGAGGCAATAATAAAGTTGTTATTTTATATTTCCTTATTCATGATAAAGGTTTATTATTCATGCTAGAATTGTATTCATCGGAAACATAAATACATGTGTGAATACATAAACGAAATACCGTGTCCCTAGTAAGCCCCTACTAGACTAGCTCATTGATCAAAGATGGTTAAGGTTTCCTAACCATGGACATGTTTTTTCATTTGATAATGGGATCACATCATTAGGAGAATGATGAGATGGACAAGACCCATCCGTTAGCTTAGCATATTGATCATTCAGTTTATTGCTATTGCTTTCTTAATGTCAAATACATATTCCTTCAACTATGAGATTATGCAACTCCCGGATACCAGAGGAATACCTTGTGTGCTATCAAACGTCACAACGTAATCGTAAAGATTCTCTACAGGTATCTCCAAAGGTGTTTGTTGAGTTGGCATAGATCGAGATTAGGATTTAGCACTCCGAGTATCGGAGAGGTATCTCTGGGTCCTCTCAGTAATACACATCATAAGAAGCCTTGCAATCATAGTGACTAAGAAGCTAGTTGCAAGGTGATGTATTACGAAACGAGTAAAGAGACTTGCCGGTAACAAGATTGAACTAGGTATGAAGATACCGATGATCGAATCTCGGGCAAGTAACATACGATGGACAAAGAGAATTATGTATGTTGTCATAAGGTTCGGCCGATAAAGATCTTTGAAGAATATGTAGGAGCCAATATGGGCATCCAGGTTCCGCTATTGATTATTGACCACAGAGGTGTGTCGGTCATGTCTACATAGTTCTCGAACCCGTAGGGTCCGCACGCTTAACGTTCGTTGACGATATAGTGTTATATGAGTTATATGATTTGGTGACCGAATGTTGTTTAGAGTCCCGGATGAGATCTCAGACATGACGAGGAGTCTCGTAAATGGTCAAGAGGTAAAGATTGATATATAGGACGATGGTATTCGGACACCGCAATAGTTGTGGAGTGCACCGGATAGTCATTGGGTCACCGGAAGGGGTTCCGGACACCCCCGGTAAGTGTATGGGCTTAATGGGCCACAGGAGCGGACAGACCAGCCCACTAGGGGGCTGGTGTACCCCTCTACATGGCCGGTCAGACCTAGGGGAAGGAAAGGGGAGGGGTGGCCCCTCCTGCCTTTCCCGCATCAGGAGAGAAAGGAAAGGGGTGCGCCACTTGGGGAGGACCCCAAGTAGGATTCGGCCTACTTGGGGCACCTCCTGGCTGCTCCCTCCTCCCCCCACCTATATATATGTGGGAGGGGGCGCCTAGTAGAACTACAACAATTGCTTAGCCGTGTGCGGCACCCCCCTCCACCGTTTACACCCCCGGTCATATTTTCATAGTGCTTAGGTGAAGCCCTGCGGAGATAGCTTCACCATCATCGTCACCACACCGTCGTGCTGCCAGAACTCATTCACTACCTCGTCATCTTGCTGGATCAAGAAGGCAGAGGATGTCACCGAGTTGAACGTGTGCTGAACGCAGAGGCGTCGTACGTTTGGTACTTGATCGGTTGGAGCGGGAAGAAGTTTGACTATATCAACCATGTTATAATGCTTCTGCTTATGGTCTATGAAGGTACGTAGACACACTCTCCCCTCTCGTTGTTATGCATCTCCATGGATAAATCTTGCGTGTGCGTAGATTTTTTTTGTTTTCCATGCAACGTTTCCCAACAACACAAGCTTTATACCTTAGTGCTTATGATAAATTTGATTGGGTTACTAAGGCAATTGACGAGGGATTTGATAAGGAGTGGCTTGAAGAGATGTCTAGGGTACCTATTAAAGATGAGTTACATGTTCCATATGATGATATTTTTGGTGATTATTCTGAGTATGAAATTATGAATGTCAAAATTACTAATCGAAGTCCTTTCCATACTTTAAGCTCTCGCGCTAGAAGGGAAGAACGTGAAAAGAGGGATTTACTAAGAAAGGTTTTGGAATATTTGATTAGGAAAGAATTGAATACCGAAGAGGACAATACCTAGATCTATGCAATATGCCTAGCTAGGGGCATTAAACAATAGCGCTTGTTGGGAGGCAACCCAATTTTTTGTGTTTTGTGTTTTTGCTTCTGTTGTTGAATATATATGAAATATTACTTCTGTAATAATTGTGTTTCTCGTAGCTTTTGTTGGGGCCCACAACCCACTAGGGATATTTGGATACGTCTCCAATGTATCTATAATTTTTGATTGTTCCATGCTATTATATTATCTATTTTGGATGTTTTATATGCATTATTATGCTATTTTATATTTTTTAGGGGACTAACTTATTAAACTAGAGCCCAGTGCCAGTTTCTGTTTTTTCCTTGTTTTTGAGTTTTACAGAAAAGGAATATCAAACGGAGTCCAAATGGAATAAAACTTTCACGATGATTTTTCTCGGACCAGAAGACACACGTAGGACTTGGAGATGAAGTCAGAGGAGTCATGAGGTGGCCACAAGCTACAGGGGGGCTTGTGGGCCCTTTGGAGCTCCTCCAACCCTAATTCTAGGCCTATAAATTCCCAAATATTCCCAAATCACCAGAAGCGTCCATCAAAATACTTTTCCGTCGCCATAACCTTATGTTCCCGTGAGATCCCATCTTGGGGCCTTTTCCGGCATCCTGCCAGAGGGGGATTCGATCACGAAGGGCTTCTACATCAACTCTATTTCCCTTTCGATGAAGCGTGAGTAGTTTACCATAGACCTACGGGTCCATAGCTAGTAGTTAGATGGCTTCTTCTCATTCTTTGATCCTCAATACCATGTTCTCCTTGTTATTCTTGGAGATCTATCCGATGTAATATTCTTTTGCGGTGTGTTTGTCGAGATCCGATGAATTGTGGATTTATGACCAGTTTATCTATGAATATCATTTGAATCTTCTATGAATTCGTATATGCATGATTTGATATCTTTGTATTTCTCTTCGAATTGTCGATTTGGTTTGGCCAACTAGATTGGTTCTACTTGCAATGGGAGAGGTGCTTAGTTTTGGGTTCAATCTTGCGGTGTCCTCACCCAGTGACAAAGTAGGGGTAGGGAGGCACGTATTGTATTGTTGCCATCAAGGGTAAAAGGATGGGGTTTTCATCATATTGCTTGAGTTTATCCCTCTACATCATGTCATCTTACTTAAGGTGTTACTCCGTTCTTATGAACTTAATACACTAGATGCATGCTGGATAGCGGTCGATGTGTGGAGTAATAGTAGTAGATGTAGGTAGGAGTCGATCTACTTGACACGGACGTGATGCCTATATTCATAATCATTGCCTTGGATATCGTCATAACTTTGCACTTTTCTATCAATTGCTTGATATTAATTTGTTCACCCACCGTATTATTTTCCTTCAAGAGAGAAGCCTCTAGTGAAACCTATGGCCCCTGGGTCTATTTTCCATCACATATTTTCAGATCTATAAACCAAAAAACCCAAAAATACCTTGCTGCAAATTATTTGTTTTTACTTTGTTTTACGTTTTAGTAAGCTTTTATATCTATCTCTATCAGCTCTCATCCTTGCAAGTGACCGTGAAGGGATTGACAACCCCTTTATCGCGTTGGGTGCAAGTGTTTGATTGTTTGTGCAGGTGCATAGGTTGGAGACTTGCGTGTATCTCTTACTGGATTGATACCTTGGTTCTTAACTGAGGGAAATACTTATCTCTACTTTTCTTCATCACCCTTTCCTCTTCAAGGGAAAAACCAACACAAGCTCAAGAAGTAGCAGGAAGAATTTCTGGCGTTGTTGCCGGGGAGATCTACATCAAGCCTACCAAGTACCCACCATAAACTCTCATATCTTGCAGTACATTATTTGCCATTTGCCTCTTGTTTTCCTCTCCCCCACTTCTAAAATGATTTCAGAAAAAACACAAAAAGATTTGCCTTTTTATTCACCCTCCTTCCGTCCGATCTTTTGTTTGCTTGAACTCATCATCATGAGTGACTTTGATATGGCAGAAACTGATGATTGCCTGACTCCTAAAATTGGACGTTCAGAAAATTTTGGATGTTAAAACTTTTGTTTTGGGACAAGGGAATTTTATGGGAAAAGAACATATACAAGAATTTTTCAATTGCGTAGGCAATTTGCCTCTCGATGATATTCCCATACTTAAAAGAACTAAAACTTATGTGGAAGCTATTTCAGCACTAGTTCTGAAATTTGAAAGTAGATTAATCCGTACTCATCCTACCTTGCAAAGATTGTTTTATGAGCTACCCGTTATAAAAGATCCTAAGGCTAAGCGGATAGCTACCCAAGTTCTTAAAAATGAATTTGAGGATATAGTATAGGAAGCTAGAGAAATTTTTGATCATGATGGTATGACTCGTGAAAAACCGGTGATATATGAGATTCTTTACAATACACTTTGAGACATTTGTTTGGAAATAATCAATTTTTTATGAAAATCTCAAGAAGAAAATCCCAGTTTTAGATAAGATCCAACAAGGTTTCAATGATGTTAATCAACAATATTCTTGGATCATGGCGAAAAATCAAAAGGAATACAAAGATGGGCAGCTTAATGATGCCAAAATCTCTATGGATAATGTGTTTCAAGTTATCTTTGCAAAACCTCCCAACAAGAATACATCTATGAAAAATAATACCAAAGATGACAATACCTAGATCTATGTTTTATGCCTAGCTAGGGGCGTTAAACAATAGCACTTGTTGGGAGGCAACCCAATTTTACTTTTATGTTTTTGGTTTTTGGTTCTGTTTTTTCAATAAATACACATTATTACCACTGTAGTAATTGTTTTTGGTGTTTTAATTAGTGTTTGAGCCAAGTAAGACCTTTGGGATGGCTTACGGTGATAGTTCATTTGATCTTTCTGAAAAACAAAAACTTTTGCACCCAGTAAAATAATTTTTAAATCTGATTTTTTTTTACACAAGGTTGATATACAAATTGCCCAGGTTGTCCTAAGTCTTTAGAATTTTCGGAGTTACATAAGTATACGAAGTTTTCAGATTGCTACACACTGTTCTGTTTTTGACAGATTCTGTTTTCTATGTGTTGTTTGCTTATTTTAATGAATCTATGGGTAGTATCGTGGGGTATGAACCATGGAGAAGTTGGAATACAGTAGATATTACACCAATATAAATAAAGAATGAGTTCACCACAGTACCAAAAATGGTGATTTATTTTCTTATACTAACGGATCTCATGAGTTTTCAAGTTTTGGGTAAAGATTTGATGGACTATGGAATAAGGGGTGGCAAGAGCCTAAGCTTGGGGATGCCCAAGGCACCCCAAGGTAATATTCAAGGACAACCAAACATCTAAGCTTTGGGATGCCTCGGATGGCATCCCGGCTTTCGTCTTTGTCTATAGGTAAATTTACTTGAGGCTATATTTTTATTCACCACATGATACGTGTTTTGCTTGGAGCGTCTTGTATGATACGAGTCTTTGCGTTTTTAGTTTGCCACAATCATCCTTGCTGTACACACCTTTTGAGAGGGACACGGATGAATCGTGAATTTATTACAATACTCTATGTGCTTCATTTATATCTTTTGAGCTAGGCAATTTGCTCTAGTGCTTCACTTATATCTTTTTAGAGCACGGCGGTGGCTTTATTTTATAGAAATTTTTGAACTCTCATGCTCCACTCATATTATTTTGAGAGACTCTCTTAACAGCACGGTAATTTGTTTAGGTTATGAATTTAGTTCTAATATGATGGGCATACAAGAGGGATATAATAAAAACTTTCATATAAAGAGCATTGAGTACCATGAGAAGTTTGATTCCTTATGATTGTTTTGAGATATAAAGATGGTGATATTAGATCATGCTAGTGAGTAATTGTGGAATGGTAGAAATACTTGTGTTAAAGTTTGTGATTCCCGTAGCATGCACGTATGGTGAACCGTTATGTGATGAAGTCGGAGCATGATTTATTTATTGATTGTCTTCCTTATGAGTGGAGGTCGGGGACGAGCGATGGTCTTTTCCTACCAATCTATCCCCCTTGGAGCATGCGTGTAGTACTTTGTTTCGATAGCTAACAAATTTTTGCAATAAGTATGTGAGTTCTTTATGACTAATGTTCAGCCCATGGATTATACGCACTCTCACCCTTCCACCATTGCTAGCCTCTCTAGTACCGCGCAACTTTCGCCGATGCATTAAACCCACCATATACCCTTCCTCAAAACATCCAATATACCTACCTATTATGGCATTTCCATAGCCATTCCAAGATATATTGCCATGCAACTTCCAACGTTCCGTCATATCCTTGTTCTAGTATCGAGTTGTAATTCTTGAGTTGTAAGTAAATAAAAGTGTGATGATCATCATTATTAGAGCATTGTCCCATGTGAGGAAAGGATGATGGAAGCTATGATTCCCTCACAAGTTAGGATGGGTCTCCGGACTTCATAAAAAATAAAAGAGGCCAAAGAAGCCCACAAAAATGCCAAAGAAGCCCAAACAAAAAAATGAGAGCAAAGAGAGAAGGGGCAATGTTACTATCCTTTTTCCACACTTGTGCTTCAAAGTAGCACCATGATCTTCATGATAGAGAGTCTCCTATGTTGTCACTTTCATATACTAGTGGGAATTTTCATTATAGAACTTGGCTTGTATATTCCAATGATGGGCTTCCTCAAATTGCCCTAGGTCTTCGTGAGCAAGCGAGTTGGATGCACACCCACTTAGTTTCTTTTTGAGCTTTCATAAACTTATAGCTCTAGTACATCCGTTGCATGGAAATCCCTACTCAATCACATTGATATCTATTGATGGGCATCTCCATAGCTCGTTAATACTCCTAGTTGATGTGAGACTATCTCCTTCTTTTTGTCTTCTCCACAACCACCATATTCTATTCCACCTATAGTGCCATATCCATGGCTCACGCTCATGTATTGCGTGAAAGTTGAAAAAGTTTGAGAACATCAAAAGTATGAAACAATTGCTTGCCTTGTCATCGGGGTTGTGCATGATTTAATACTTTGTGTGATGAAGATGGAGCATAGCCAAACTATATGATTTTGTAGGGATAACTTTCTTTGGCCATGTTATTTCTAGAAGACACGATTGCTTTATTAGTATGCTTGAAGTATTATTGTTTTTATGTCAATATTAAAATTTCGTTTTGAATCTTATGGATTTGAATATTCATGCCACAATAAAGAAAATTACATGGATAAATATGTTAGGTTGCATTCCACATCAAAAATTCTGTTTTTATCATTTACCTACTCGAGGACGAGCAGGAATTAAGCTTGGGGATGCTTGGTACGTCTCCAACGTATCTATAATTTTTTATTATTCCATGCTATCATATTATCTGTTTTGGATATTTTATATGCATTATTATGCTATTTTATATTATTTTTGGGACTAACTTATTAACCTAGAGCCCAGTGCCAGTTTCTGTTTTTTCTTCTTGTTTTTGAGTTTTACAGAAAAGGAATATCAAATAGAGTCCAAACGGAATAAAACTTTTGTGATGATTTTTCTTGGACCAGAAGACACACGTAGGACTTGGAGATGATGACACAGGAGTCCCGAGGTGGCACAAGCCATGGGCCCCTCGGAGCTCCTCCAACCCTAATATTTGGCCTATAAATTCCCAAATATTCCCAAACAACCAGAAGCGTCCACCAAAATACTTTTCCGCCGCCATAACCTTCTATTCTCGTGAGATCCCATTCATGGGCCTTTTCCGGCATCCTGCCAGAGGGGGATTCGATCACCGAGGGCTTCTACATCAACTCTATTGCCCTTCCGATGAAGCGTGAGTAGTTTACCACAGACCTACGGGTCCATAGCTAGTAGCTAGATGGCTTCTTCTCATTCTTTGAACCTCAATACCATGTTCTCCTCATTGTTCTTGGAGATCTATCTGATGTAATATTCTTTTGCGGTGTGTTTGCTGAGATCTGATGAATTGTGGACTTATGATCAGTTTATCTATGAATATCATTTGAATCTTCTCTGAATTCTTGTATGCATGATTTGATATCTTTGTATTTCTCTTCGAATTATCGATTTGCTTTGGCCAACTAGATTGGTTCTTCTTGGAATGGGAGAGGTGCTTAGTTTTGGGTTCAATCTTGCGGTGTCCTCACCTAGTGACAAAGTAGGGGTAGTGAGGCACGTATTGTATTGTTGCCATCAAGGGTAAAAAGATGGGGTTTTCATCATAGTGCTTGAGTTTATCCCTCTACATCATGTCATCTTACTTAAGGCGTTACTCCGTTCTTATGAGCTTAATACTATAGATGCATGCTGGATAGGGGTCGATGTGTGGAGTAATAGTAGTAGATGCAGGCAAGAGTCGGTCTACTTGACACGGACGTGATGCATATATTCATAATCCTTGCCTTGGATATCGTCATAACTTTGCATTTTTCTATCAATTGCTCGACAGTAATTTGTTCACCCACTGTATTATTTTCCTTCAAGAGAGAAGCCTCTAGTGAAACCTATGGCCCCTGGGTCTATTTTCCATCATATATTTTCAGATTTATAAACCAAAAAACCCAAAAATACCTTGCTGCAATTTATTTGTTTTTTACTTTGTTTTATGTTTTAGTAAGCTTTTATATCTATCTCCATCAGATCTCATCCTTGCAACTGACCGTGAAGGGATTGGCAACCCCTTTATCGCGTTGGGTGCAAGTGTTTGATTGTTTGTGCAGGTGCATAGATTGGAGACTTGCGTGTATCTCCTACTGGATTGATACCTTGGTTCTTAACTGAGGGAAATGTTGGGGAACGTAGTATTTCAAAAAAAAATCCTCCGATCATGCAAGATCTATCTAGGAGAAGAATAGCAACGAGCGGGGACAGTGTGTCCACCTACCCTCGTAGACCGAAAGCGGAAGCGTTTAGTAACGCGGTTGATGTAGTCGAACGTCTTCGCGATCCAACCGATCCAATTACCGAACGTACGGCACCTCCGCGATCAGCACATGTTTAGCTCGGTGACGTCCCTCGAACTCTTGATCCAGTTGAGGCCGAGGGAGAGTTCCATCAGCATGACAACGTGGTGACGGTGATGATGAAGTTACCGGCACAGGGCTTCGCCTAAGCACTACGACGATATGACCAAGGTGTGTAACTGTGGAGGGGGGCACCGCACACGGCTAAAAGATCAACTTGTGTGTTCTAGGGTGCCCCCCTCCCCACATATATAAAGGAGGGAGGGGGAGGCCGGCCGGCCCTAGGGGGCGCGCCCAAGGAGGGGGAGTCCTACTAGGACTACTAGTCCTAGTAGGATTCCTCCACAAGGAAGAGAGGGGAAGGAAGGAGAGGGAGAGGGAGTAGGAAAGGGGGCACCGCCCCCCTTCCCTTGTCTAATTCGGACTGCTAAGGGGGGCGCGCGGCCTGCCCTGGCTCCCCTCCTCTCTCTCCAATAAGGCCCATGGTGGCCCATTAGTTCCCCAGGGGGGTTCCGGTAACCCCTCCGGCACTCCGTTTTTACCCGAAACTATCCGGAACACTTCCGGTGTCCGAATAACATGGTCCAATATATCAATCTTTATGTCTTTTTCATTTTGAGACTCCTCGTCACGTCCGTGATCTCATCTGGGACTCCGAAAAAACTTCGGTCATTGTCGTGGAATTGTCACGGCAGATGTCCTCGAGCTAGGACTTAGTCGTGGAGCCATCGCAGCTAGGAAGCTTGAAGGGGTTAATGCGGGACAAGGAACACGAGGGTTTATACTGGTTCGGCCCCTTACGGTGAAGGTAAAAGCCTACGTCCAGTTTGAGGTGGTATTGATTAGGGTTACGATCACCACGGAGCTAAACTGCTATGCCCGGCTCTCGATTAGATTGTTCTCGTCCCTAAACCGCTGCCGGGTCGTCCCTTTATATAGGGAGGCTGACGCCCAGCAGCTCTCAGAGTCCCGGCCGGCTCATAAGAGTGTCCGGCTTGGACTCTCGACTACTCTTGCCTTACACTACAAGTTCCACCATAATAATGATTGTAACTACGGGCCTTAAGCCATATCCGGGTCTTAAGCCCATCTTTGGCCCACCGTCTTTAAGCTTGGCGCCGGGCTTCTGGCAATGACCATATGAGTAACCCGGCCCCTCCTGGCGGGTGACTCTAAGGTCTATATCCTCAACATTAGGCCCCAGATTGATTTGAGCCGGCTCATGTCAATCTTCCATTCCTTCGACAGAAAAACTCCGGCTTACAATTGTGTGAAGGCCATAACCCGGCGTGACGTCATCCTCTGGACTCCGGATAATCCGCCGTGACGTCATTCTCCATTAAGCCCGTTTTTTACTCCGCCAGATCCGCAACGGATCTTTACCTTTACTGTCATCCCGAAAATCGAGGCATTTCGTGGGGAGATAACCACGCCGTGGTCTCCTTGATTCTCGCGCCCACTTATGAGCTCGCCCTTATAAATAGGCCGGCCCGACGGGCCCTTCTCACTCTCCTTCCTCTGTCGTCTCCTTCCTCTCACTGTTCCCGCGCTGCTCGAGCTCCGCCGCCGTCGCCACCGCGGGTCTTCTCGTCGTCACCAGGTCAGGCCGCTGCATCACCCTGATTTGACCAGAGAAACACGACGACCTCCGCGACTCCCCAGCCTCTGTAAGTCCTTGCTGCCCTATAGAACAGATCTGCAGTAGGGTTCGAGTAGTTCGTCTGTGTTCTTCGTAGTTCATCACGGGCCTCAGTAGATTTGATTTTTACTGCCTCCTTTTGATCTTAGACTTGCATGGAACCATTGCGGTGACTGTTTAGCACCCATTTTACATGCAAGCAGCTCTCTTTTTACTGCATAAGAACCTTGTTCGAGCCCAAGAACTTCTTCAGCGTCTGTTTCTAGGTCTAGAAACTTTTCTTTTGCCCGACCATTTTGATCCAAAATATTTACTGCAATGCGTGAAACCTGTTTTTCACCGTACTTAGTAAAAAACTGCCCTCGTTGAGTCATGGCGGTTTACATTTCCGGCTTAAAGAAACCACGCGCCGTAGAACCTTCCGACTTAAAGGAGACCATGCACCATAAAATTTTCCGGCTCATCTGTGATAAGGCCGTAGACAATCGAATTACTCTCAATACTTCAGGCGGCTTAAATAGCCCAGTGCACTTAGATATATGTCATTAGTCCCCTTCATAAGCCGCCACCTTAAACCTTGACTTGTAAGTCTCCTCCGGCTCATTATTAAACCGGACATTTTTCCCTGTATCATAGGCTTCCAATAGTCACCATGCCTCCCAAAGCTCCTAAAGCCTCCATCACTTGCAATTGGATGAGGTCCAATGTCACCAAAGAGACCTTAGCAGATTTTGTCAAGTCTGGCTATCTGCCCAAGAAGGACGTCACGTCCTACCGTGCCCCCGACCCATCAGAGGAGAGACCACAGCCAAGGGACGGGGAGGTGGTCATTTTTGCGGATCACATGAGCCGGGGCTTCGCCCCGCCCGGCTCAAAGTTTTTCAGAGGCGTTCTGAATTTCTTCGATCTGCGGCCTCAGGACATAGGACCCAACTCAGTGTCCAATATCTGCAACTTCCAAGTGTTCTGCGAGGTTTACCTTGGAGAAGAACCCAGTCTGCTGCTCTTCAGAGAGCTTTTCTATTTAAACCGCCAGAACGAGTGCGCCAACGGGCCAAGTTTGGAGCTAGGCGGCATCTCCATCCAGCGGCCCAGGGACTGCCTTTTCCCTCACGCAGAGCCGCCAAGCCACCCCAAAGACTGGAATCTGATGTAGTTTTTACTGCCAAGACACGTCGCCGGCTGATGAGAGTCCGTTGCCCGGCTTTCGCTCCTCGCATCTGGAGCCGAATCACCCACTGTCAGACAAGGTGACTCAAGCGGAGCGCCAACCTCTGCCCCACCATCAACAAGATCAAGGCTCTCCTAGGCAATGGTCTGAACAGAATCGATCTGGTCCGGGTCTGGATCTCGTGGCGGGTGATCCCATTGAGCCGCCGCCCCGGCTTAATGTGTGAGTACACGGGCCGAAAGGATGACCCCCAGAGACACAGCCGCAACGATCTTCCTGAAGATGTTGCAGAGGAGATGACCAAGGCTCTCTTGAACGAGAGCCTGGCAGACTGCGGAAGGACCGGGCTAGCCCCCTTCTGCAAGACCAACCCAGCCCCAGCGGTAAGCCGCTAATCTGAACATCTTATCTGCATATAACTTTCATCTGAATCGTTTTAAGAAATCATCATTGTATTTTTCAGGCTGATGATAAGTTCTGGCGGGTCAAATATGACCATGAGGCGGCCAAGAAGGCCAGAAAGGCGAAGAAAGCCGCCAAGAAAGCCGGCCCTCGCAAGAAAGGAAATAGGCCTACTGCTTCAGAGTTGATGCAACTAAGCGACAGCTCCTAGTCAGAGGTAACCCCTGAGCCTGTAAGTCCTTGTTGTACTTTGTTGTTTACTTCTGTCCGCCTTATCAATACTCGTTCATCAATAGGACGACACCAGAGCAAGTAACCCGGTGGTTGAAGAGGTAACGACATTTTCCTCCGACTCGGAGCCCTTGCGAAGGCTGAAAATCCGAAGGGTAACCCGGAAAGTAAGCTTTTCACATCCTTTAGCTTATCAAGACCCTCAATTTATTTTGAAGCGACAGGTGCATGAGAGCCGGCGGCACACCCGGACCGACAAAAGCACCGACCTCTCCTTCGGGTTACCTGACGCATCGAGGAAACGCCGGACCGAGGTGATCTCAAAATTGTACCCTTTTCATCCTTTGGCAGGTGTTATACGTCAACCGCTCAACTCTTCTGACTCAAATTATCAGGAAACTTCCCCCTCTTCTGGCGACTCTATGCAGTCAAGCCTGCCGGCTTTCAAGACCGTGCCCGGGTAATGATGACCATCTCAAATTGTACTTTTGTCTTTACTTACACCATTGTGCTTAACCTTTCTGTCTTTCCAGTGCCCAGGCCAAGCTCACCAAGAGGGCGAAGAAATCCAAGCCGGTCGATGAGCCGGACTTGCCTGAGCCAGAGGCAGCCGCTCAAGAACCGCCGGCTGCCTCTGCTCCTGAGGCTGCTGCCCCAACCAACAAGCCCGCAACGGAAGCTTCTGTTAACCCAGAGGCCTCCAGCTCGGCTCAACCAGCAGACGACCCGGACGTGGTAATCACCCGGACAGAGTTTGTTGAGCCGGGGAGACCTACTGCGCTCGCCAAGTGCTCCGCCAAAGGGGAGCTGCTAGAGTCCCACCGGGTGAACCTGGACCTCACTGACTACGCCAACTTGAACATTAGAGAGATCATCTCCGGCTTCGTCAGCCAAGTGCACAAGAGCCGGGACGCAGAGATTGCCATGGTGAACCAGATCCAGCCGAAATCTGAGGTATTATTCTTCTGTCCTCTTACTTACTGCATAGTTACCTTTACCATGCTAGCCCCCAAGTCGACGACTTATGATTGAGTATGTTGTAGACTTAGGTTCCGGCTTATTTCCATGAACCGGTAGTGTGTAGATAGGAACGTTCAATATGCATTAGCCCCCAAGTGCCAAGTGTCTTTGCTTGGAAAGCGCTTGGGACTTCAAATTTGTATAGTACCTGTTCATGCTATAATCCGGAAATTTATGCAGGCTGCTGGCAAGAAGCTTGAGGCTGACCTCGCTGATCTTAAGAACCGGCTGAAGATGCAAGAGATGGAGACCCGGAAGGCAAATGCCAAATTTGTGTCCAGCATTGCCGCGCAAGAAAAGCTGAAGACCGAATTTGATGCTGAACGGAAAGCCTGGGCCGAAGAGAAGGCCGCGCTGGTGAACCGGGCGGAACAGGCGGAGAAGGCTTCGGCAGAGAAGACCGCCGAACTCTCCGGTTTAAAGCGCCAAGTGTCTCAGATGGTTGCTGCAATCTTCAGTAAGTCATGCGCCGGCTTTCATCTAGTTTAAAATTTTGATGCCTCAGAACTCACCCTTATCGGCGGCTTATCCTGTTCTGTGAAACAGGTCCCAGAAGTGCCAACCTCAACCAGAGTGTGGTAACCAAGCTAAAGGCCGTGTACACCCTGGTGGAGCAACTCTACACCGGGTCACGGCGTGCCTTGGCTGTGGCAGCCCTATCCAACGAAGTGCCGACTCACCTGGCGGAGGTTCTTCGCCGGCTCGTCGTTCTGCCTCAATGGATCCAAGAGGTGCGACGGGCCTCTGCAAGAGCCGGAGCGATCGCCGCGCTGAGCCGGGCCAAGGCGTTCCTGCCAGAGTTAGACCCGGCGGACATCGCCCTCGGCTATCCAAGTCTGAAGGAAGACGGCACCGCCTTCGATCAGAAGGACTTTGCAGCTTGCGTGAAGGCCGTACGCCCGGTGGCCACTCTGATTGGCAATGATACAGATCTGACGAAGTATCAGCCGGGCTACGATGCAGAAAATCAGAGGATCCCTACTCCGCGCTATGAAGCCCTCAACTTGATTCCACCGGCTCGTCAGCACACCTTCGCCCCGGAGATTGACCCGGCCGGGTTAATTGACGAGGAAGCCCAATTCGAAGCTCTCAGCGGCATCGACTGGAAGTCATCAACTTTCCAGGTCTTGGGAACAGCCGGAGGAGAAGAGAGGAACGAGCCGGAGACTTCAACCCAGCAAGCGTCGTGACTCGGCTGGCGGCTTATCAAAGGATGCCTCACCCTTTTGGACTCAATGAGTCTTGTAATAGAGTAGGACCAATACTTTCTCTCTACCATGCCATCGTGCACGCCTTGAATGCTGAAGTCTGGTGAAGTTGTCTCCTTTATGTTTCTCCGGGTCGTAATCAATCATTTGTTTTCCTTAATCTCAAAATAGTTGCCTTTAACTATCCTGCAGAGAAGGACAAATCACAAGGCCCGAGGCAGCTTACCGCCCTGAGAATCATAAGTTTTAGTTATATAACCCGGAGTATGAATCAAAACGGACTGGTCTTCAATTATATCCTTAAGACAGCCGTAATAACACACTTAGCGGCCTGCAAGCATACTTCCGGTTTAGATGACCCGGGTAATAAGGTTGGTACCTCAACTCCGGTGTACCTGTCTTAATGACACCCATTGTGTTCAACTAACACTGTTAATCAAGTTTTAAGCCGGCAAAGTGAGATTCAGCTGTACACACTTTGAAATAATCAGAAGAAACTTGCTATAAAGCAGAAGAACTTAGGGGCTTCCGGTTCGAATACGGCCAGAGACCCGGCCCAAAGGGGTTATGCTAGGATTCGAATACGATCATATAGCCCCCAATGGGTGTGGCGATGCCAATCAAGAGGGTACTGACAGCTATGTTCTCTTTGGTTCGAATACGACCCATGTTTGAACAGGAAGCCCCCAACTGACTTAGAATTGTTTAACGACGCTGATTCGAATATGATCCGCGTCAGTTCCCAAAGAGGTTAAACTATGATTCAAATATGATCAAAGAAAACTCCCCAATGAGCTCAGCACTTTGCCAATCAAATGGGTATCGACAGCTATGTTCTCTTTGGTTCGAATACGACCTATATTTGAACAGGAAGCCCCCAAGTGACCTTATCGCCTACGGCTAGATTCGAATACGATCATAAGCCAGATCCTCCTTCAAGTTATCATGTAATCTGGCAATGAAAACAACACGTGCACATTTGGAGGAGAAAAAAGGACAGAGGTCCTGCTTTATTGCTTATCATAATATATACATGGCTTAGAGAAGTATGTACATCAGGAGAGCCGGTGGCTCAAGTGTAGTAAGGCCGAAGCTGAGCTATGTTCCACGGCCGACGGGTCTCTTCCTCCGACTTACGTGAATCTTTATGCTCCCGAATGTCAATGAGGTAATATGACCCGTTGTGCAAATTCTTGCTGACCACAAAGGGCCCTTCCCAAGGCGGGGATAGCTTGTGTGCATCTGTTTGATCCTGGATGAGCCGGAGCACGAGATCACCTTCCTGGAAGACCCGGGATTTAACCCGGCGGCTATGATAACGGCGCAGGTCTTGTTGGTAAATCGCTGAACGGGCTGCTGCCACATCACGCTGTTCGTCCAACAAGTCAAGAGCATCTTGGCGCGCCTGTTCATTATCCGCCTCAACGTAAGCCGCCACTCGAGGTGAGTCATGACGGATGTCACTGGGGAGGACTGCTTCTGCCCCATAAACCATGAAGAAAGGCGTAAAACCTGTAGACCTGTTAGGAGTAGTGTTGATGCTCCATAACACGGAGGGCAACTCCTCCACCCAACAACCCGGCGTCCGTTGCAAAGGGACCAAAAGCCGGGGCTTGATGCCCTTCAGAATCTCCTGATTAGCTCTCTCAGCCTGACCATTGGATTGAGGATGAGCCACCGAGGAAACATCAAGTCGGATATGCTCTCGTTGACAAAACTCCTCCATGGCGCCTTTGGACAAATTGGTGCCATTCTCAGTTATAATGCTGTGTGGAAAACCAAAGCGAAAGATCACCTTTTTCATAAACTGAACCGCCGTGGCTGCATCACACTTGCTAACTGGCTCCGCTTCAACCCACTTGGTAAACTTGTCAACTGCCACCAAAAGGTGGGTCTTCTTATCCTTGGACCTTTTGAAAGGCCCAACCATATCAAGCCCCCAGACCGCAAAGGGCCAAGTAATTCGGATCATCCTCAGCTCTTGAGCCGGTACATGCGCCCGTCGCGAGAACCTTTGGCAACCATCACACTTACTGACCAAGTCCTCTGCATCAGCATGAGCCGTCAACCAATAAAAACCATGACGAAAAGCCTTGGCCACAAGAGACTTTGAGCCGGCGTGATGGCCACAATCCCCTTCATGGATCTCACGCAAGATCTCTTGACCTTCCTCAGGGGAAACACAACGCTGAAACGCTCCCGTAACACTGCGGTGATGCAACTCACCATTGATAACAATCATTGACTTAGCCCGCCGGGTTATTTGCCTGGCCAAAGTTTCATCCTCAGGCAACTCGCCCCGGGTCATGTAAGCCAGATAGGGCATTGTCCAGTCTGGTATGATATGGAGAGCCGCCACCAGTCGTGCCTCCGGGTCGGGGACAGCCAAGTTTTCCTCTGTAGGCAGCTTAATAGAAGGATTATACAGGACATCCAGGAAAGTATTAGGCGGCACCGGCTTTCGCTGAGAGCCTAGCCGGCTTAAAGCATCAGCCGCCTTGTTCTTCCTGCGATCAATGTGCTCTACTTGGTAGCCCAGAAAGTGCCCAGCAATGGCATCAACTTCGCGGCGATAAGCCGCCATGAGAGGGTCCTTAGAGTCCCACTTGCCTGATACTTGTTGAGCCACCAAGTCTGAGTCACCAAAACACCTTACCCGGCTCAAACTCATCTCCTTAGCCATCCGAAGACCGTGGAGCAAGGCCTCGTACTCAGCCGCATTGTTAGTGCAAGGAAACATCAATTGTAGCACATAATGGAACTTGTCACCTTTAGGGGAAGCCAATACAACTCCAGCCCCCGAGCCCTCCAACTGCCTGGACCCATCGAAGTGAATAGTCCAATATGTGTTATCCGGCTTTTGCTCGGGCACTTGTGACTCTGTCCAATCATTGATGAAATCCACCAAGGCCTGAGATTTAACAGTAGTGCGAGGCACATATTTGAGACCATGAGGTCCGAGCTCGATAGCCCACTTAGCCACTCTCCCTGTGGCCTCTCTGTTTTGAATGATATCACCAAGAGGGGCAGAACTGACCACGGTTATGGGATGACCCTGGAAATAATGCTTAAGCTTCCGGCTTGCCATGAACACACCATAAACAAGCTTCTGCCAATGTGGATACCGCTGTTTGGACTCGATAAGCACTTCGCTGACATAATAAACCGGCCGCTGAACCGGATGCTCCTTACCCTCTTCCTTGCGTTCCACCACCACAGCCACACTGACGGCTCGTGTGTTCGCTGCCACGTACAGTAATAAGGGCTCCTTATCAACCGGAGCAGCAAGGACAGGGGGCTCTGCCAGCTGCTTCTTCAAATCCTCAAAAGCGGTATTAGCTGCATCATTCCAGACAAAGTTATCAGTTTTCTTCATCAACTGATATAATGGCATGGCCTTCTCACCCAAACGGCTTATAAACCAGCTTAAAGCAGCGATGCGACCCGCCAAACGCTGAACGTCATTTATACACGCCGGCTTAGCCAGGGAGGTGATGGCCTTGATCTTCTCCGGGTTAGCCTCAATGCCTCTGTCAGAAACCAAAAAACCCAAGAGTTTGCCTGCAGGGACACCAAAGACACACTTGGCCGGGTTAAGCATCATCTTGTAGACCCGGAGATTATCAAAGGTTTCTCTCAAATCATCTATCAGGGTTTCCTCCTTTATGGAATTAACCACAATATCGTCCACATAAGCATGAACATTGCGCCCAATCTGTTTATGAAGACAGTTCTGCACGGAACGCTGATAAGTCGCCTGTGCACACTTGAGTCCAAAGGGCATAGACACATAGCAGAAGGCTCCAAAGGGAGTGATGAACGTCGTCTTCTCCTGGTCCTTAACTGCCATTTTAATCTGATGATATCCAGAATAAGCGTCCAGGAAACTTAAGCGCGCACAACCGGCCGTAGCATCAATAATTTGATCAATACGGGGAAGGGCAAAAGGATCAGCCGGACATGCTTTATTTAAGTCCGTGTAGTACACACACATCCGCCAAGTGCCGTTTTTCTTGAGTACGAGCACCGGGTTAGCTAAACATTCTGGGTGGAAGACTTCAACAATAAACCCGGCCGCCAAGAGCCGGGCCACCTCTTCGCCAATAGCTTTCCACCTCTCTTCATTAAACCGCCGAAGGAACTGCCTGACCGGCTTAAATTTCGGATCAACATTGAGAGTGTGCTCAGCGAATTCTCTAGGTACACCTGGCATGTCAGAAGGTTTCCATGCGAAGATGTCCCTATTCTCACGGATGAACTCGATGAGCGCGCTTTCCTATTTTGGATCCAGATTGGCACTGATGCTAAATTGCTGAGATGAATCTCCTGGAACGAAATCAACAAGTTTAGTCTCATCAGCCGACTTCAATTTCATTGCCGGCTCATGCTCCATAGTCGGCTTTTTCAGAGAGGTCATATCAGTTGGGTCAACATTGTCCTTGTAAAATTTCAACTCCTCTGTTGCGCAAACAGATTCTGCATAAGCTGCATCGCCTTCCTCACATTCCAAGGCCACCTTCCGGCTGCCGTGAACCGTAATGGTCCCATTATGACCCGGCATCTTGAGCTGTAAGTAAACATAACACGGCCGTGCCATGAACTTGGCGTAAGCCGCCCGCCCAAATATAGCATGGTACGGACTTCTTATCTTGACCACCTCAAAGGTCAATTTTTCCACCCTGTAGTTGTTTTCATCTCCGAAGGCCACCTCCAACTCGATCTTGCCGACTGGATAAGCCGACTTACCAGGTACCACACCATGGAAGATAGTGTTTGATTGGCTGAGGTTCTTATCAACCAACCCCATATGGCAAAAAGTCTCATAATAGAGGATGTTGATAATGCTGCCTCCATCCATGAGCACCTTAGTGAACTTATATCCTCCCACCTGAGGAGCCACCACTAAGGCCAAGTGACCCGGATTTTCCACCCGGGGAGGGTGATCCTCTCTACTCCACACTATAGGCTGCTCAGACCACCGCAAGTAGCGTGGAACCGCCGGCTCAACAGCATTCACGGCCCTCTTATGAAGCTTCTGGTCTCGCTTACACAGATTGGTGGTAAATACATGGTACTGTCCACCGCTAAGCTGCTTTGGATTGGTCTGATAACCCCCTTGCTGCTGTTGATGACCATGGCCAGACTGCTGATTAAAGCCCCCTTGACCATTCGGAGGATTGGAATTTGAGCCGCCGCCCGGGCCATGAAAACCGCCGGCGCCTGAGCCGCCGCCCGGGTCATTGTAATTCTTAAAGGCCTTCATGATTGCACAATCCTTCCATAGATGAGTCGCTGGCTTCTCTCTAGAGCCATGCCTTGGACAAGGCTCATTCAATAGCTGCTCCAGCGTCGGGCCTGACCCGCCGCCTCGGGGAGGGGGCCTCCCCTTGCGTCGCTGGTTATTACCTTGTGAGCTCGCGTTGGCTACAAACTCTAGGCTGCCATCGGCCTTGCGCTTGCTTCCTCCTTGGTTCCCCGGGTTATGCTGAGGACCCTTGCCATTGCCGTTCTTCTTTCCCTTCCCTGTCCTTTCATCATCTGAAGCGGGGTCCTTGGTACCATCAGAATCGGCGTACTTGACAAGAGCCGCCATCAGTGTACCCATATCATTGCAGTCGCGCTTAAGCCGCCCGAGTTTCATCTTCAGGGGCACAAAACGACAATTCTGCTCCAACATTAAGACCGCTGAGCCGGCATCCATCTTATCTGACGAATGTATGATCTCCTTAACCCGGCGAACCCAATGTGTCATAGACTCACCCTCCTGCTGCTTGCAGTTAGTCAAATCCACAATTGACATAGACTGCCTACAGGTATCCTTGAAGTTTTGGATGAACCGAGCCTTCAGCTCAGCCCAAGACCCAATGGAATTCGGCGGTAGCCCTTTCAACCAAGTGCGGGCAGTCCCATCTAACATCATGGTCAAGTACTTGGCCATTGCCGCCTCACTGACCTCCAGCAGTTCCATGGCCATCTCGTAACTATCAATCCAGGCTGCGGGTTGTAAGTCAGCTGTGTAATTAGGCACCTTCCTAGGGCCTTTGAAGTCCTTGGGTAGACGCTCATTGCGGATAGCTGGCACTAAACAAGGGACACCCCCAGTCCTGGTAGGGATACCCACGTCGACGGAAGTCGTCGGATAAGCCGGGGGGGTCTAGTAAGCCGTCAATTGAGGCACCTGCTCCGCCTCTTGCCGCGCTCTGTCCTGGTCTGCTGCGTGAAAGGCTCCATTATGAGCGGGGCCATGGCCAGGGGGCGGGTCATGGCGTCGGACGTTACTTGAGCCGGTCGCTGAGACCATGTGTCTGCTGTAACTCGGGCTCCGGCCTGGACGAGGGGTCGAGTGGATCATGTCCCGGCTGTAGGAGTACGCCTCTTGCTGCGCCAGTGCTGTCTGAAGGAGTTCCCTGACCCGGCGGGTTTCAATGGCTGTCGGAGAATCGCCGTCGACTGGGAGAGCCGCCAGCCGTGCTGCCACGGCGACCATGTTCTCCAGCGGGTTATTATAATGGCCCGGGGGTATTGGCACGTACTGAGGCGGGGCAGGGGGCACCTGGGGAGGCGCCATCACTTGTGGCTGAATAGGGGTCCCAGACCCGGGCACTATGACCCCTGGCGGGTTACTAGACCCTGCACCTGGCGTGTTGAAGAGGTTGCGTGGATCGTAAACCGGAGGGAGTCGAGATTGGGTCTTTTGATGCCTCCTTCTCATGACCTCATTGGACGCGTTCTGATCCATCGTGAGTCGGAAGGACTGCGCCTGGATCAACTGAGTTTGGGCATCGAGAGCCGCCCTCTCCGCAGCCATCCTGATCCCTTCCGCTGCAAGATCCTCCTTAGCTTTCACTAGATCCAATTTTAACTGTGCCACCTCCGCATCATGCTGAGCTTGATGCGGTTAACAGGGCCGTCATCTTGTCCGTGAGATCCATCAGCACCTGAGCCGGAGAAGGCACCGGGTTTCCCGCTCCAGCAGCGGGGTTCTGAACAGGCTGCGCGCCGGCCATAAAGATTCCAACCCGGCTTGGCGGCTCAAATAGGTCCGGAATACTGTCACCATCGGAACAACCCATGAGCCTGCCATCTTGAAGTTGATACAACGAGTTTGACTCATCGGTGGCCGACTCGCCGTCAGAGCCGGCGGCCATCTCATCACCAGATCCAGATCGATCAGAGAGTCCTCCATGGATACACCCCACAAAAGCATGCCTTAAGGCAGGTCGGGCCCGGGCGGGTCGTGCACGCTGAGCCGTCTCGATGAGATCGGCGCAGAGATCCGGCTCAGGGCCCGGCTCACCAATCTTGCCAATGAAAATATGAATTCCGCCGAAGGGGATCCGGTACCCGTACTCAATTGAGCCGGCGTCGGGGCCCCAGTTTGCATCGTCGATGTAGAGCTTGCCGCGATGACTCTTGGTCATCCGGCCCACAGCGTATCCCTTGAGCCCTTCGAAGCTGCCCTTCAAGAACTCCAATCCACCATGTGCTGGCCCCACGGTGGGCGCCAACTATCGTGGAATTGTCACGGCAGATGTCCTCGATCTAGGACTTAGTCGTGGAGCCATCGCAGCTAGGAAGCTTGAAGGGGTTAATGCGGGACAAGGAACACGAGGGTTTATACTGGTTGGGCCCCTTACGGTGAAGGTAAAAGCCTACGTCCAGTTTGAGGTGGTATTGATTAGGGTTACGATCACCAGGGACCTAAACTGCTATGCCCGGCTCTCGATTAGATTGTTCTCGTCCCTAAACCGCTGCCGGGTCGTCCATTTATATAGGGAGGCTGACGCCCAGCAGCTCTCAGAGTCCCGCCCGGCTCATAAGAGTGTCCGGCTTGGACTCTCGACTACTCTTGCCTTACACTACAAGTTCCACCATAATAATGATTGTAACTACGGGCCTTAAGCCATATCCGGGTCTTAAGCCCATCTTTGGCCCACCGTCTTTAAGCTTGGCGCCGGGCTTCTGGCAATGACCATATGAGTAACCCGGCCCCTCCTGGCGGGTGACTCTAAGGTCTATATTCTCAACAGTCATCAAAACACATAACTCATAATACAAATGGTCATCGAACGTTAAGCGTGCAGACAATATGGGTTCGAGAACTATGTAGACATGACCGAGACACATCTCTTGTCAATAACCAATAGTGGAACCTGGATGCTCATATTGGATCCTACATATTCTACGAAGATCTTTATTGGTCAAACTGCATAACAACATACGTTTTTCCCTTTGTCATCGGTATGTTACTTGCCCGAGATTCGATTGTCGTTATCATCATACCTAGTTCATTCTCATTACCGGCAAGTCTCTTTACTCGTTTCGTAATGTATCATCCCGCAACTAACTCATTAGTCACATTTCTTGCAAGGCTTATAGTGACGAGCATTACCGAGAGGGCCTAGAAATACCTCTCCGATACTCGGAGTGACAAATCCTAATCTCGATCTATGCCAACTCAACAAACACCATCGGATACACCTGTAGAGCATCTTTATAATCACCCAGTTATGTTGTGACGTTTGATAGCACACTAAGTGTTCCTCCAGTGTTCGGGAGTTGCATAATCTCATAGTCATAGGAATATGTATAAGTCATGAAGAAAGCAATAGTAAATAAACTAAATGATCATTAATGCTAAGCTAACGGATGGGTCTTGTCCATCACATCATTCTCTAATGATGTGATCCCGTTCATCAAATGACAACACATGTCTATGGCTAGGAAACCTTAACCATCTTTGATTAACGAGGTAGTCAAGTAGAGGCATACTTGGGACACTCTATTTGTCTATTTATTCACACATGTACTAAGTTTCCGATTAATACAATTCTAGCATGAATAATAAACATTTATCATGATATAAGGAAATATAAATAACAAATTTATTATTGCCTCCAGGGCATGTTTCCTTCAGTCTCCCACTTGCACTAGAGTCAATAATCTAGATTACATAGTAATGATTCTAACACCCATGGAGTCTTGGTGCTGATCATGTTTTTGTCGTGAGAGAGGCTTAGTCAACGGGTCTGCAATATTCAGATCCGTATGTATCTTTCAAATCTCTATGTCTCCCTCCTTGACTTGATCGCGGATGGAATTGAAGCGTCTCTTGATGTGTTTGGTTCTCTTTTGAAATCTGGGTTCCTTCGCCAAGGCTATTGCTCCAGTATTGTCACAAAATATTTTCATTGGACCCGATGCACTAGGTATGACACCTAGATCGGATATGAACTCCTTCATCCAGACTCCTTCCTTTGCTGCTTCCCAAGAAGCTATGTACTCCGCTTCACACGTAGATCCCGCCACGACGCTTTGCTTAGAACTGCACCAACTGACAGCTCCACCGTTCAATATAAATACGTATCCGGTTTGTGACATAGAGTCATCCGGATCAGTGTCAAAGCTTGCATCGACATAACCATTTACGACGAGCTCTTTGTCACCTCCATAAACGAGAAACATATCCTTAGTCCTTTTCAGGTATTTCAGGATGTGCTTGACCGCTGTCCAGTGATCCACTCCTGGATTACTTTGGTACCTCCCTGCTAAACTAATAGCAAGGCACACATCAGGTCTGGTACACAGCATTGCATACATGATAGAACCTATGGCTGAAGCATAGGGAATGACTTTCATTTTCACTCTATCTTCTGCAATGGTCGGGCATTGAGTCTGACTCAACTTCACACCTTGTAACACACGCAAGAACCCTTTATTTGCTTGATCTATTTTGAACCTCTTCAAAACTTTATCAAGGTATGTTCTTTGTGAAAGTCAAATTAAGCGTCTTGATCTATCTCTATAGATCTTGATGCCCAATATATAAGCAGCTTCACCGAGGTCTTTCATTGAAAAATTCTTATTCAAGTATTCTTTAATGCTATCCAGAAATTCAGTATCATTTCCGATCAACAATATGTCATCCACATATAATATCAGAAATGCTACAGAGCTCCCACTCACTTTCTTGTAAATACAAGCTTTTCCAAAAGTCTGTATAAAACCATATGCTTTGATCACACTATCAAAGACTATATTCCAACTCCGAGATGCTTGCACCAGTCCATAAATGGATCGCTGGAGCTTGCACACTTTGTTAGCACCTTTTGGATCGACAAAACCTTCTGGTTGCATCATATACAACTCTTCTTTAAGATATCCATTAAGGAATGCAGTTTTGACATCCATTTGCCAAATTTCATAATCATAAAATGCGGCAATTTCTAACATGATTCGGACGGACTTAAGCATCGCTATGGGTGAGAAGGTCTCATCGTAGTCAACTCCTTGAACTTGTTGAAAACCTTTCGCAACAAGTCGAGCTTTGTAGACAGTAACATTACCGTCGGCATCAGTCTTCTTCTTGAAGATCCATTTATTCTCTATGGCTTGCCGATCATCGGGCAAGTCAACCAAAGTCCACACTTTGTTCTCTTACATGGATCCCATCTCAGATTTCATGGCCTCATCAGGGGTGCATGACCATAAAAGATATTACTCATATAAATAGAACAACCATTATTCTCTGATTTAAATGAATAACCATCTCGCATCAAACAAGATCTAGATATAACGTTCATGCTTAACGCTGGCACCAAATAACAATTATCCAGGTCTAAAACTAATCCCGAAGGTAGATGTAGAGGTAGTGTGCCGACGGCAATCACATCGACTTTGGAACCATTTCCCACGCGCATCATCACCTCGTCCTTAGCCAATCTTCGCTTAATCCGTAGCCCCTGTTTCGAGTTGCAAATATGAGCAACAGAACCAGTATCAAATACCCAGGCGCTACTATGAGCATTAGTAAGGTACACATCAATAACATGTATATCAAATATACCTTTCACTTTGCCATCCTTCTTATCCGCCAAATACTTGGGGCGGTTCCTCTTCCAGTGACCAGTCCCTTTGCAGTAGAAGCACTCAGTCTCAGGCTTAGGTCCAAACTTGGCTTCTTCACTTGAGCAGCAACTTGCTTGCCGTTCTTCTTCAAGTTCCCCTTCTTCCCTTTGCCCTTTTTCTTGAAACTAGTGGTCTTGTTGACAATCAACACTTGATGCTCCTTCTTGATTTCTACGTCCGCAGCCTTTAGCACGTGAAGAGCTCTGGAATTGTCTTATCCATCCCTTGCGTATTATAGTTCATCACGAAGCTTTTGTAGCTTGGTTGCAGTGATTGAAGAACTCTGTCAATGACACTATCAACCAGAAGATTAACTCCCAGTTGAGTCAAGTGATTGTGGTACCCAGACATTTTGAGTATATGTTCACTGACAGAACTATTCTCCTCCATTTTGCAGCTGTAGAACTTATTGGAGACTTCATATCTCTCAATCCGGGCATTTGCTTCAAATATTAACTTCAACTCCCGGAACATCTCATATGCTCCATGACGTTCAAAACGTCGTTGAAGTCCAGGTTCTAAGCCGTAAAGCAATGCACACTGAACTATCGAGTAGTCATCAACTTTGCTCTGCCAGGCATTCATAACGTCCAGCGTTGCTCCTGCAGCGGGTCTTGCACCTAGCGGTGCTTCCAGGACGTAATTCTTCTATGGAGCAATGAGGATAATCCTCAAGTTACGGACCCAGTCCATGTAGTTGCTACCATCATCTTTCAACTTAGCTTTCTCTAGGAACACATTAAAATTCAAAGGAACAGTAGCACGGGCCATTGATCTACAACAACATAGACATGCAAAATACTATCAGGTACTAAGTTCATGATAAATTAAAGTTCAATTAATCATATTACTTAAGAACTCCCACTTAGATAGACATCCCTCTAGTCATCTAAGTGATCACGTGGTCCAAATCAACTAAACCAAGTCCGATCATCACGTGAGATGGAGTAGTTTTCAATGGTGAACATCACTATGTTGATCATATCTACTATATGATTCACGCTCGACCTTTCGGTCTCAGTGTTCCGAGGCCATATCTGCATATGCTAGGCTTGTCAAGTTTAACCCGAGTATTCTGCGTGTGCAAAACTGGCTTGCACCCGTTGTATGTGAACGTAGAGCTTATCACACCCGATCATCACGTGGTGTCTCGGCACGACGAACTGTCGCAACGGTGCATACTCAGGGAGAACACTTGTACCTTGAAATTTAGTGAGAGGTCATCTTATAATGCTACCGTCGTACTAAGCAAAATAAGATGCATAAAAGATAAACATCACATGCAATCAAATAAGTGATATGATATTGCCATCATCATCTTGTGCCTTTTGATCTCCATCTCCAAAGCACCGTCATGATCACCATCGTCACTGGCTTGACCCCTTGATCTCCATCGAAGCATCATTGTCGTCTCGCCAACTATTGCTTCTACGATTATCGCTACTACTTAGTGATAAAGTAAAGCAATTACATGGCGATTGCATTTCATACAATAAAGCGACAACCATAAGGCTCCTGCCAGTTGCCGATAACTTTTACAAAACATGATCATCTCATACAACAATTTATACATCATCTCGTCTTGACCATATCACATCACAATAAGCCCTGCAAAAACAAGTTAGACGTCCTCTACTTTGTTGTTGCAAGTTTTACGTGGCTGCTACAGGCTTCTAGCAAGAACCGTTCTTACCTACGCATCAAAACCACAACGATTTTTCGTCAAGTGTGTTGTTTTAACCTTCAACAAGGACCGGGCGTAGTCAAACTCGATTCAACTAAAGTTGGAGAAACAGACACCCACTAGCCACCTGTGTGCGAAGCACGGCGGTAGAACCAGTCTCATGAACGCGGTCATGTAATGTCGATCTGGGCCGCTTCATCCAACAATACCGCCGAATCAAAGTAAGACGTTGCTGGTAAGCAGTATGACTATTATCGCCCACAACTCATTGTGCTCTACTCGTGCATATAACATCTACGCATAGACCTGGCTCGGATGCCACTGTTGGGGAACGTAGTATTTCAAAAAAATTCCTACGATCACGCAATATCTATCTAGGAGAAGCATAGCAATGAGTGGGGAGAGTGTGTCCACGTACCCTCGTAGACCGAAAGCGAAAGCGTTTAGTAACGCGGTCGATGTAGTCGAACGTCTTCGCGATCCAACCGATCCAAGTACCGGACGTATGGCACCTCCGCGATCAGCACACGTTCAGCTCGGTGACGTCCCTCGAACTCTTGATCCAGTTGAGGCCGAGGGAGGGTTCCGTCAGCACGACGGCGTGGTGACGGTGATGATGAAGTTACCGGCGCAGGGCTTCGCCTAATCACTACGACGATATGACCGAGGTGTGTAACTGTGGAGGGGGGCACCACACACGGCTAAAAGATCAACTTGTGTGTTCTAGGGTGCCCCCTGCTACCTCTTGAGCATGCGTTGGTTTTCCCTTGAAGAGGAAAGGGTGATGCAGCAAAGTAGCGTAAGTATTTCCCTCAGTTTTTGAGAACCAAGGTATCAATCCAGTAGGTGGCCACACGCAAGTCCCTCGTACCTACACAAACAAATAAGAAACTTGCAACCAACGCGATAAAGGGGTTGTTAATCCCTTCACGGCCACTTGCAAAAGTGAGATCTGATAGAGATGATAAGATAATATTTTTGGTATTTTATGATAAAGATTAAAAGTAAAGATAAACGGTGACAGAAATAGCTAGTTGACGGAAGATTAATATGATGGAAAATAGACCCGGGGGCCATAGGTTTCACTAGTGGCTTCTCTCAAGATAGCATAAGTATTACGGTGGGTGAACAAATTACTGTCGAGCAATTGATAGAAAAGTGCATAATTATGAGAATATCTTGGCATGATCATGTATATAGGCATCACGTCCGCGAAAAGTAGACCGAAACAATTCTGCATCTACTACTATTACTCCACACATCGACCGCTATCCAGCATGTATCTAGAGTATTAAGTTCATAAGAACAGAGTAACGCATTAGGCAAGATGACATGATGTAGAGGGATAAAATCAAGCAATATGATATAAACCCCATCTTTTTATCCTCGATGGCAACAATACAATACGTGTCGTTTCCCCTTCTGTCACTGGGATCGAGCAGCGCAAGATTGAATCCAAAGCTAAGCACTTCTCCCATTGCAAGAAAGATCAATCTAGTAGGCCAAACCAAACTGATAATTTGAAGAGACTTGCAAAGATAACAAATCATACATAAAAGAATTCAGAGGAGATTCAAATATTGTGCATAGATAATCTGGATCATAAACCCACAATTCATCGGATCTCGACAAACACACCGCAAAAAGAATTACATCGAATAGATCTCCAAGAAGATCGATGAGAACTTTGTATTGAGATCCAAAGAGAGAGAAGAAGCCATCTAGCTAATAACTATGGACCCGAAGGTCTGAGGTAAACTACTCACACATCATCGAAAAGGCTATGGTGTTGATGTAGAAGCCCTCCGTGATCGATTCCCCCTCCGGCGGAGCGCCGGAAAAGGCCCCAAGATGGGATCTCATGTGTACAGAAGGTTGCGGCGGTGGAAATAGGGTTTCGTGGTGCTCCTGGTTGGTTTCGGGGTATATGGGTATATATATGAGGAAGAAGTAGGTCGGTGGAGCTGCGAGGGGCCCACGAGGGTGGGGGCGCGCCCAAGGGGGCATGCGCACCTCCCTACCTTGTGGCCTCCTTGATTGTTTCTTGGCGTCCACTCCAAGTCCTCTGGATCACGTTTGTTCCAAAAATAACTCTCCCGAAGGTTTCATTCCATTTGGACTCCGTTTAATATTCCTTTTCTGCGAAACACTGAAATAGGCAAAAAAAATTGCAATTTGCACTGGGCCTTGGGTTAGTAGGTTAGTCCCAAAAATAATATAAAAGTGTATAATAAAGCACATTAAACATCCAAAACAAATAATATAATAGCATGTAACAATCAAAAATTATAAATACGTTGGAGACGTATCACCCCCCTCCCCATGTATACAAATGAGGGAGGGGGAGGCCGGCCGGCCCTAGGGGGCGCGCCCAAGGAGGGGGAGTCCTACTAGGACTACTAGTCCTAGTAGGATTCCTCCACAAGGAAGAGAGGGGGAAGGAAGGAGAGGGAGAGGGAGTGGGAAAGGGGGCGCCGCCCCCCTTCCCTTGTCCAATTTGGACTGCTAAGGGGGGGGCGTGAGGCCTGCCCTGGCTCCCCTCCTCTCTCTCCAATAAGGCCCATGGTGGCCCATTAGTTCCCCCGGGGGTTCCGGTAACCCATCCGGCACTCCATTTTTACCCGGAACATGTCCGGTGTCCGAATAACATGGTCCAATATATCAATCTTTATGTCTCGATCATTTCGAAACTCCTCGTCACATCCGTGATCTCACCCGGGACTCCGAACAAACTTCGGTCATCAAAACACATAACTCATAATACAAATCCTCATCGAACTTTAAGCTTGCGGACACTACGGGTTCGAGAACTATGTAGACATGACCAAGACACATCTCCGGTCAATAACCAATAGCGGAACCTGGATGCTCATATTGGCTCCTACATATTCTACGAAGATCTTTATCGGTCAAACCGCATAACAACATACATTGTTCCCTTTGTCATCGGTATGTTACTTGCCCGAGATTCGATCATCGGTATCATCGTACCTAGTTCAATCTCATTACCGGCAAGTCTCTTTACTCGTTCCGTAATGTATCATCCCGCAACTAACTCATTAGTCACATTTCTTGCAAGGCTTATAGTGATGAGCATTACCGAGAGGGCCCAGAGATACCTCTCCGATACTCGGAGTGACAAATCCTAATCTCGATCTATGGCAACTCAACAAACACCATCGGAGACACCTGTAGAGCATCTTTATAATCACCCAGTTACATTGTGACGTTTGATAGCACACTAAGTGTTCCTCCGGTATTCGGGAGTTGCATAATCTCATAGTCATAGGAACATGTATAAGTCATGAAGAAACACTGGTACAGCGACGTGCTAAACAAACGGTTTTTAGCCCCTTTCCGCGACAGCATTTTGAATCGTCGCCAAGTGAGTGTGGGCGATAGGGGGGTCCTTCCCACACGACCTAGAAATTGTCGGGGATAGGCCCTCCTGGGACCCAGGCTGGGGACGTGTGCGATCGGGCGAGGCATCGAAACCCAATCATTTCCGTAGGTATGTACATCCCACACGGTAATCCGAGAAAATCATTTCCGTAGGTATGTACATCCTACACGGTGAATCCCAGAAATCATTTCCGTAGGTATGTACATCCCACACGGTGAATCCCAGAAAATCATTTCTGTAGGTATGTACATCCCACACGGTGCATCCTAGAAAAACATTTCCGTAGGTATGTATATCACACACAGTTCTTTGTGTGGAAACGTTTGTGCAACGTGGCCTAACGCAAATAGTTCGCTGCCGGAAGCCGTGTGTGATTGTTAGTTGATCGAACACGCCTACTTTCTAGAAACCGTGCGGGTTGTTTGAGTTCATCGCCCACGGTGCTATCTGAGTAACCATTTGCAATAGAAAACCCCAATAAGCAGGGTAATTAACCTATTATTGATAATCCATGTACCAATCAAACTGATATTTCTTATAAAACACGCCAGATATTTCATATCCGTATAAAAGCAACCAGGATTTCATAATCGAATTACATCAGATAGCTTCGGCACTCAATTACGCCATTACACAACAGCACCAAGTTTCACATGCAGCATCAAAAACCTTTCGAAAGTAGCATCATACATGGTAAATAGATAGATGAATCTCATGTGGGAAACTTCAGAAGCGGAAGGAAAATATTGAGTCTTCAGTGATGTTGAATGTCCTTGCAACTTTAGGCCAGTGGCTATGGATAATTGCCCGCCCAACCTTCGTCCTCTTCAGCAAGACTTCAATATTGTACCATGGGTGTTTAATGAATACCTTCCTTGCCTCTTGACCATGTAGGTGGTTTGATAGGTAATCATCGGTGAACTGCTTTGAAAAGTACTAAAAACAAAGCTATGCATAAATTGCTGTTGTAAATTTTGAAATGGCGCAAGGGGTAAAGACAAGGTAAAAGAGTTGGTACCATCCTATAGTTGACTAATGTCTTCTTCATTGTGCAAACAAAGGTCTTGCTGCTACTCGTCGCAAGTTTCTTCATCCTAACAATCTTTCTGAGTTTCTTGACTTGGCTGATATTCATGGACATCTCATTTCCCCATATGCAAAATGGGTCAAATAGTGGGTCTAAGCCTCTGACAGCAGGACCTACATGTGCAAGACCAAATTGTAAGAAACCTAAATATTAGAATGATTCCTGCAACTACACAATAATGTGCTATTAGCCAAAGGACCCTGCTTGAACAAACCTCGATGGTAAACCGCAGTGTCTCCCATTGTTTCCCTGCAACACACATAAGGAAGATCTTGGTCAGGTTAACTGAGAGTTGCCATACTATCAGTAGAATATGTATTGAGTACAGTCAAATTTGATTGGTGTCACATGCATAACAATACAAAATTGTACCCACAACAAATAAAAATCAAATTGCAGAACTGAACCAAACAGTTAAATGGACAGCAGACCAAATGAACCAAAATAGTTAACTGAGCACGACATTGCAGAATAGAAACATGTACTAGAAGATAAGACAGTTAACTTAACAAAGAATGCTTGAGAATAGTACTATGAAATGTAGCAATTGTTGGACCAAAGTGTTAACTGAACATTACATTTCAGAGGAACAAACTGTTAACTGAATATCAGATTGCATATTAACATTACTGAGGAGAAGTTACTAGAAGGAACTGGCGGTGGCCTCGAGAAAACATCACGAACTATATTTTAAAGTAGACAACCGCGTGGCGGTGTCGACGGTGGCCTCAAAGACGAGGTGCTCCTCCAAGATCTGGCGGTCGAAACGCATGGCAGCCATAGCGACCTTGTTCGCGCATGCGGCCGCATGCTACTGAGCTCCACGTTATACTGCTTGCAAAATGGCTGTGGGCGGTGCTTAATTGGAGGAGGGGGGCAGTGATTTCGGTGGAAGGTGTCGCTCCGTTGGTCGGGGCATGTGGGACGGGAAAGGAGGATGATGGTGTGGGTGGGGTGTGGATTACCTGACCATTTCAACGAGGCTGCGCAGCAAGAAGAAGGGTCGGCGACAAGGAGGCCGCACAGCAAGAAGAAGGGTCGCCGGCGAGGAGGCGGCGCTGCAAGAAGAAGGGTCGCCGGCGAGGAGGCGGCGCTGCAAGAAGAAGGGTCGCCGGCGAGGAGGCGGCGCTGCAAGAAGAAGGGTAGACGGCGAGGAGGCGGCGCTGCAAGCAGAAGGGTCGCTGGCGAGGAGGCTGAGCTGCCAGTAAGCAACAGTGAAGGTTTGAACTTGGAAAGCAAGGAGGAACAGTGGAAATGTGGATTTTGGTAGGAGGGAGGGGGCGGGGAGATAGATATTTTCGCGGTGGCAGAACAATTTCGCTCGGTGCCGCGAGAAACTGGCGCGCAAGTGTGGTTCAAGCGGGGCAGTGGACTGTAGACGATGAAGCTTCCTGTGTATGCCAGACAAGACGGTGCACCAAGATATTTTATATCGCATCCCACACAATTCTTTCTAGTAAACTGTTTGTGGTATACCTGATTTTTTTCATTATGTTTTGAAAGACAAAACGGTGTTACGGAGGGAAAGGATGGTGTTTGAATTGCTAGAACATTTACGTACAGTGAACATGCAACTAGTACATGAGTGTCCGGTTTAAATTTGGAATTATTTCGGGTTCGTTTGGCATTTTTATGCATTAATTGAGTTTCTGGGCATTCATTGTGCATAATTCAAATTTGAACTACAAGCACATGCTCCAATGCACCAAAGTTTGTTGAAAAATCACATGTGTGTCTTTGGGTGAATTTATAGGTCCCGTGCAAGAAATGCGAATGAAATTCAAACAACTGGGCATCGTGGCTCGGCCGGAATGATTGAGAAACTTGGTTTTTTAATTCCTGTAAATCCAAAACATGGCTGAAAATCATGAAACTTGGCATGGTGTCATGACATGGCACCAACATGTTTGAGTAATTTTTTTGGCCGAATTGGGACAAGCTTTGGTGTAAGCTTCTTGCAAACAAGAGCTTCCCTCAAGAAGGCTCTTGGTTCCGAGAGGGAACGTGTCATCTCCGTGTGCGAAATGACATGCGTACACTGCCTTCTCCCGCCTTAATTTTTTTACACTAGTAGATTAGACCAAATAGAAGTATCGTGCTAAATTTTGGAATTATTTCGGGTTCGTTTGGCCTTTTTTATACATTAATTGAGTTTCTGGGCATTAATGTGCATAATTCAAATTTGAACTACAAGCACATGCTCCAGTGCACCAAAGTTGGTTGAAAAATCACATGTGTGTCTTTGGGTGAATTTGTAGGTCCCATGCAAGAAATGGGAATGAAATTCAAACATCTGGGCGTCGTGGCTCAGCCGGAAAGATTGAGAAACTTGGTTTTTTAATTCCTGTAAATCGAAAACACGCCTGAAAATCATGAAACTTGGCATGGTTTCATGACATGGCACCAACATGCTGCAGTAATTTTTTTGGCCGAATTGGGACAAGCTTTGGTGTAAGCTTCTTGCAAACCGGAGCTTACCTCAAGAAGGCTCGTGGTTCGAGAGGGAACATGTCACCTCCGTGTGTGAAATTAGATACGTATACTGCCTTCTCCCGCCTTTATTTTTTTACATAGGCAGATTAGACCAAATAGAAGTATCGTGCTAAATTCTGGAATTATTCCGGGTTCGTTTGGCATTTTTATGCATTAGTTGAGTTTTTGGGCATTTAATGTGCATAATTCAAATTTGAACTACAAGCACATGCTCCAGTGCACCAAAGTTGTTTGAAAAATTACATGTGTGTCCTTGGGTGAATTTATAGGTCCCATGCAAGAGATGGGAATGAAATTCAAATATCTGGGCCTCGTGGCTCGCCCGGAAAGATTGAGAAACTTGTTTTTTTAATTCCTGTAAATTCAAAACACGCCTGAAAATCATGAAACTTGGCATGGTGTCATGACATGGCACCAACATGCTGCGGTAATTTTTTTGGCCGAATTGGGACAAGCTTTGGTGTAAGCTTCTTGCAAACCGGAACTTCCCTCAAAAAGGCTCATGGTTCTGAGAGGGAACGTGTCACCTCCGTGTGCGAAACGAGATACGTATACTGCCTTCTCCCACCTTAATTTTTTTACATAGGCAGATTAGACCAAATAGAGTATCGTGCTAAATTTTGAAATTATTCCGGGTTCGTTTGGCATTTTTATGCATTAATTAAGTTTGTGCGCATTTAATGTGCATGATTCAAATTTGAACGACAAGCACATGCTCCAGTGCACCAAAGTTGTTTGAAAAATCACATGTGTGTCCTTGGGTGAATTTATAGGTCACATGCAAGAGATAGGAATGAAATTCAAACATCTGGGCGTCGTGGCTCGCCCGGAAATATTGAGAAACTTGGTTTTTTTAATTTCTGTAAATCCAAAACACGCCTGAAAATCATGAAACTTGACATGGTGTCATGACATGGCACCAACATGCTGCGGTAAATTTTTTGGCCAAATTGGGACAAGCATTGGTGTAAGCTTCTTGCAAACTGGAGTTTCCCTCAAGAAGGCTTGTGGTTTCGAGAGGGAACGTGTCACCTCCGTATGCGAAACGAGATACGTATACTGCCTTCTCCCGCCTTAATTTTTATACATGCAGATTAGACCAAATAGAAATATCATGCTATATTTTGGAATTATTCCGGGTTTGTTTGGCCTTTTTTTATACATAAATTGAGTTTCTGCGCATTTAATGTGCATAATTCAAATTTGAACTACAAGCACAGGTCCAGTGCACCAAAGTTGTTTGAAAAATCACATGTGTGTCCTTGGGTGAATTTCTATGTCCCATGCAAGAAATGAGAGTAAAATTCAAACATCTGGGCGTCGTGGCTCGGCCGGAATGATTGAGAAACTTAGTTTTTAAATTCCTGTAAATCCAAAACACGCCTGAAAATCATGAAACTTGGCATGGTGTCATGACATGGCACCAATATGTTGCGGTAATTTTTTTGGCCGAATTGGGACAAGCTTTGGTGTAAGCTTCTTGCAAACCAGAGCTTCCATCAAGAAGGCTCGTGGTTCCGAGAGGGAACGTGCCACCTCCGTGTGCGGAACGACATACGTACATTGCCTTCTCCCGCCTTAATTTTTTTACACAGGGAGATTAGACCAAATAGAAGTATCGTGCTAAATTTTGGAATTATTCCGGGTTCGTTTGGCCTTTTTTATACATTAATTGATTTTCTGCGGATTTAATGTGCATAATTCAAATTTGAACTACAAGTACAGGCTCCAGTGCACCAAAGTTGTTTCATAAACCACATGTGTGTCCTTGGGTGAATTTCTAGGTCCTATGCAAGAGATGGGAATGAAATTCAAACATCTGGGCGTCGTGGCTCGGCTAGAAAGATTGAGAAACTTGGTTTTTTAATTCCTGTAAATCCAAAACACGCCTGAAAATTATGAAACTTGGCATGGTGTCATGACATGGCACCAACATGCTGCGTTAATTTTTTGGCCGAATTGGGACAAGCTTTGGTGTAAGCTTCTTGCAAATCAGAGCTTCCGTCAAGAAGGCTCGTGGTTCCGAGAGGGAACGTGCCACCTCCGTGTGCGAAACGACATACGTACGCTGCCTTCTCCCGCCTTAATTTTTTTACACATGTAGATTAGACCAAATAGAAGTATCGTGCTTAATTTTGGAATTATTCCGGGTTCGTTTGGCCTATTTTATACATTAATTGAGTTTATGCGCATTTAATGTGCATAATTCAAATTTGAACTACAAGCACAGGTTCCAGTGCACCAAAGTTGTTTGAAAAACCACATGTGTGTCCTTGGGTGAATTTCTAGGTCCTATGCAAGAGATGGGAATGAAATTCAAACATCTGGGGGTCATGGCTCGGCCGGAAAGATTGAGAAACTTAGTTTTTTAATTCCTATAAATCCAAAACACGTCTGAAAATCATGAAACTTGGCATGGTGTCATGACATGGCACCAACCTGCTGTGGTAATTTTTCTGTCCGATTTGCCAAGGCACACACATTAACAATCAACAAAGTCATTTTGGAACAAGTGTTGTCATGTTACAAATCGGAAACACAAGTATCATTGAAACCGTGGGCGTTCTACTTACCAATTACGTGCCGCTACGCATCCCCGTTTTTTATTGGCTAGGAGGTGTCGTGCGGGGTAGCTATTTGAGTACAGGAGGCGTGCGATCAGACCCCTGCGCGTGCTCATCGGGAGGAGAGCCCTTTGACCGCTACCCGCCGCGCACCTCCCTCCCAACGTCCCCATTAATGGTGCCCGAGCACCTGTTCTACGGCGTGGCTATATGTCTCACTGGACTAAGATTTAAGAGAGAAAAATAAAAATCTGAAATGAAAGTTTTGCACGGATCTTGATGTAAGATCCGATGGACCTATATAGCATCGACTGCGACTTATAGCAAGCATGATGAATATAAGGACGATGACAGTGGATAATAATTGTCTTACATATTTAGGAACATAATTAAAAAAAGCCACATGCAGCAACGCCCGAAATACACAAGGGCAAAAGAAGAAGGAAGACAATGATCTGGCTCGCTGATCTCTACTTTGTTGATGCGTTGCTGCAGGCCGCGGGAACTAGTCTCCTGTAACACCCCGGATATAACTTTCCATATTTGTAACTCCAACTCTTGCCATTTTCGGCTATGTGCTATGATATTCCCTCCGTGGTCAGGTTTTGTCTTTCGTTTTGCTTTTTGTTCATGTCATGCATTTCATATCATGTCATCATGTGCATTGCATTTGCATACGTGTTCGTCTAATGCACCCGAGCATTTTCCTCGTTGTCCGTTTTGCAATCCGGCGCTCCCATCTCCTCCGGCGCTCCCCTCTTGTTTTTCTTTCGTGAGCGGGTGTCAAACGTTCTCGGAATGGGCCGAGGGTTGTCTAGTGGCCTTGGTATACCACCGGTAGACCACCGGTCAAGTTTCGTTTCATTTGGAGGTCGTTTGGTACTCCAACGGTTAACCGGGCAACCGCAAAGTCCATTTGTGTGTTGCAGTAAAACCCCCTCTCTAAACAGCCCAAAACCCACCAAACTCTCTTCCATGCTCTAGGTCGTTTGATCACGATCGTGTGGGCCAAAACCGCACCACATTTGGACTCTCCTAGCTCCCTCTACCTGTATATTTGCATCTCTCCCGATTTACATTCGCAATCCAACCCTAGTCCCCTTCCCCTCTCCGCGGGCGGACGTGTCCGTACCGCCGCCAGACGATCCCGCCGCCACCCTCCGACCAATCCTGCGGCGCCACGTCACCCGCCGGCTCTCCCACCGCC